>NC_137831.1:16047478-16559978 GCF_963921795.1 Nannobrachium achirus
TTATTGTGTCAAAAGAAATCGCGATTTACGATATTAACACGATAGTCAAAATCCATTATCCTGGGGGCGGAACATTTGCCCAAAAAATAGACGATCTACAAGCTCACAACGTTGTGAGCTTGTAGATTTTCTGGCAAAGACATCTGATGTCTGAGAGTGGAAAAAAGACTGTATCAAGTACGTATATTAAAAGTACCTTTTACCAATTATAGAGGGTTTAAGTGGTACCGGATATGCAGCTCGGCAAATAAAAGGTGAATTGATCCCAGTGCATGACGGAGGACGATATCACGATAAATTAAATCTCCATGCACAATACGATTATCGTGGGTATTTTTGAAGCGGTGAAAGCCGCTTCCAAGGAGTGGCTTTGTCTGTCCCGTGTCTGTCCCGTACATGTCCCGTACATGTCCCGTGCATGCAGAATTGAGGATTGGTCAAGCTTCACATGACAATTTGGCCCTCCAGACATCATTCATTGATTCAGAATTCATAAAAATATAGAACTAAAGCACATAGAAAGTATAGATCTAAAACACAGAATGTATAGATCTAGAACACAGATTTCATAGCTCTAGAACACATAGAATAAAAATTCACCGCTTCACTTCGAACCGAGGTTTGATTTTTTTTATCACGATAAATGATGATAGCACGTATCGTCCCATCCCTAGATATGAGCACGGCGAATTCACTCCGTGCTAAAAAGCAGAGAGGGAATTGGCTAGGCTTTCCGACAGCTGCTGGAGGTGCACGCACGTACGCCCAGCGCGCGCACGGCCGCACGCGCACACACACACGCACGCACGCACGCACGCACGCACGCACGCACGCACGCACGCACGCACGCACACTCCAAATGACTCCTCATCTTCCATCAAAGCCCCTCGTCCTCGGATGACTTCTTCTCGTCGCCGTCTTGTACCTGCAGTCGCTGTCGAGTCGCTGTGGTTTAAAAACCATCTGCCAAACGCTTCGAGCAGAGGCACACACACACACACACACACACACACACACACACACACACACACACACACACACACACACACACACACACACACACACACACACACACACACACACACACACACACACACACACACACACCCTGCACCGCCTGCACGTGGTCGGCAACGCACCTCCAATACAGTGTTGGGGGCTCGGGTGAAATGTACCCCCCCATTCTCTTTTTTAGACCTGGCACTGTCGGAGTCCAAATGGACAATGAAAGACATTACAGACTGGTCATTTCACTGTCATGTATTCTGTGTGCTTTATTACATTAAACCCTGTTTACTTGTGCTCTTGGTTTGGTTTCTTAACTCTGCTCAACCCTGGTTTAAAGAACTTGTTTGCTTGGTGTATTTATTGTTTTTTTTTTTTTTTTTTTTTTTTTAAGTGGAGTCCTGGGCTCCATATATTTGTAATTTCTTTCTTGGTTACATGTTTAAAAGGGCTGCACCTATTATTATTTCTTACTAACCGCTTTGCAAATAAAATGTGGTTATTCTATTTATTATATACAGAATATATCTCCCGATTATAGGGAGTCTTACTGGTATACAGTATATTATTTGTGGGCTTGCCTGAAAGGCGAGAACACAATGTTATCTTCATTATTTATTTATCAATTTCCGGCACGACAGTACAAAGGCAGGGCCCTTAGCCAATGAGGAAATTGCACCTGGTGTTAGCTGGAGAATTGGTTGAGCTTCACATGACAGTTAGCACGCTGCAGAATATAGTCACGTTGGCAACTACTCTTGCAATTGAGGTGCCAATGAGCCAAAGTCTAGATCTTTGTGCCTCAAAGTTGGCCATCTGCATTGGATTATATTGAATAAATCAGCGGAATATGCACTTAGCGATCGCGGTAAACAACGGCGGCCCTCGAACCACCTACAGCGTCAATAATCAGCTCACGGTAAGGACCAAAGCAAGCCGACGATAGCCGACAAAATGAGCCGAACTAGTTCGGGATCGGCACTCCGGATTGCGTCGCTACCCGCCAAAAAGCCGAACTAGTTCGGCCATTTGGCACTAAATGTTGCTTTTAACAAGTAACATGAGCAAATTAGGTATGACCACAGTTGATTTGCCGAGCCTGTCACACTGTTTTTCGTACTGCTGGTCACTTGTCTGCTGCCTTCGTCTGGCATTGTTCACTTCCCAGTGCAATCTAGCTTGCTTACTCTTAAAGGTTGCTACATACACTGGTCGTTTCTTTTAGCTGAAGATCCAATAAGTAGAGCTGGTCAGTTAAGCTTTTGCCATCTATGCCTCCAATAAAGAACCCTCTTTCATAGTTAACTTGCCGTCTTGATCCAGAATAGAAGTCAACCGGACCTGAAGAGCATGTTAATACATGTCACGGAAGCAGACGCATTCCTTATGTTTCTCCACTCATTTATTCAGATTTGCCCTTTAATTTCTTTCCACAGGCTTGAACCCTCCTTCCCTACAGAGCATCTCAGTGGAAGTGGTTTACAAAAAAAAAACTTTTACAAAAAAAAATGTTTATAACAATTATGTTAAGCCTAGAACCAAGCCATCCAGGATTGAGTGAATGACCATATAACCTTTGATCCTATGTGAAAACATATTTTAATATAAAACTATTTGATATACTACATTTAATAACTACCCTTTTGCGATTTTCACAATGTTCTTTTCATAGAAAAAAGGGTTTTATGATTCACTGCAATCCTGGATGGTTTGGTTCTAGTCTTAACATAATTGTTATAAATACTTTCGTGAAAGTCTATGAGGAAAATGAACAGGAGTGGGACCAGTAAACCACGCCCACTACAATGATCTACAGCAGGGATACTCAAACTTCTGAACCAGTGGGCCACATTACAAAAATGTCAAGGGGCCGCGGGCCAGTTAATAACATTATTTGATAACTTCTCTCTTATATTTGCTTTATTTCCACATAAGCAATGTGCATTATTTTATGGCTTGGAATTCCATGTATTCTGTCAATGACACAATTTGTAATCAAAGTAATGTGTTACATTTTCTCTCTTTTTAATAATTCTGTGCAACTAGCATTATTCCAAACAAACACCAAAACAAACTAATGTACATTTGTTAGCTATTTGTCTGTGTTGATATCTGTCTGCCTGCTATCAAGATGGATAACATTAAAGATAGCTGAGCACATCTCTCTTTCAATTGTTTCACAATGTTATTTATGACTTGGCCCACATTCAACAGAAATGGTGTTTTACAGAAAATAAACTTAGAAAATAGATAGTTATGGCTAAGGAAAATCAAATAAAATCAAACAATCTACTTAAAATAGATTACCCAGACTGTTTAGCTACCAAATGGCTAATGATGCAGTTGTTGAGTAGAGCTGAGCTACAGTAGGTCAACATCTCTCTTTCATTTGATTTCCTACAATGATGTTTTGGGTATGCTAATTAGTCAGACAGAGCCACTGGTAAAAAAGAAAAAAAAAATCAGCTAAAAACGACGATTTCAATGGCCGCTTTCAATATGTTTTGGCCATTATATCTGGAATGCAAGGTCCAATCTGCTCAGTTTAAAGCTTGTTGGATGCGTGACTTCGAGGACATTAAGCTGGTGGGCCAGGAAGGGGCCGGAGTTTGAGTATCACTGCTCTACAGCATACATGGGCCCACCTTCACTTAATGTGGCCCGCAGGTTACAATTCCAACCATGACCTGCTTTAATTCCTTCAGTCTACCTTAGTAGCTTAATGACTAGTATAGTAGTATTACATTTTATTTTTTATGTCCAATGTATTTGTATTTAGGTTCATAAAGTTAACATGAGTATATAACTAAATGCGTTTGAAATTAAATCAAAATGTTACATTTCAGGATTCCAAAAAAAAAAAAAAAAAAAAAATCAGGATTCCAATTCAAAAGAAGCAAAAATAACTGACCTACAAGCTCCAAACGCATCGCGCTGCAATGCATTTGGGGCTTGTAGATCTGCTATTTTTGCTTCTTTAGTATGAGATACTAGAATGACAAAGTAGGACGTAAGCAATATGCATTGTGGCCCTCTGGAGTGAAGGTGGAAATATGGTGGCCCTCGCCATCATCAAAGTTGCCCACCCCTGCTCTACAGCGAGCACACACACACACACACACACACACACACGCGCACACGCACACGCTGGCATGGGCACACACTTGGCG
Source organism: Nannobrachium achirus (assembly GCF_963921795.1). Classification (NCBI taxonomy): domain Eukaryota; kingdom Metazoa; phylum Chordata; class Actinopteri; order Myctophiformes; family Myctophidae; genus Nannobrachium; species Nannobrachium achirus. The sequence continues at coordinate 16,051,654 of NC_137831.1, forward strand.
CGCTGAACAGGGCCGAGGAGGTGGCATGCGAGGCGTCAGTGACTCTGCTGCAGCCCATTTAGCATTCCACTCAGCCCCTACGCTCAGGACCGCTCGCTCTCTCTCTGCAGGGACATCACAATGTTAGAGCCTTTTAACATTCCACAGCGCTCCTCGGCAGAGAGAGAGAGAGGGGGGGGGGGGGGGGGGGGGGATGGCGAGCTAGAGAGATGGCTGGTGAGAAATATGACAACGGAGAACAATAGTAAACGCAGGTGGAGGAGGAGGAGGAGGGGGAGAGGAGAGCGCGGGAGGATGGGGGAGTCAAAGACGCAGCGAGACAAAGAGAGATGTACAGGGCGTCGCTGTCGGGTGGAAACCTTGTATGTCCGAAACCGTTCGCTTTGCATTTATCATTTTAAAAATGATTCAAAGTAGTGAAAATAGCCAATCTACAAGCCAATCTACAAGTCAATCTACAAGCGGTGCGGGGCGTTGTGCGCTTGTAGATCTGCTATTTTCACTAGTTTGACAGTCTTGTATGACGAAGCAGGGCTTTACTTTTACTACGCAAAAACACATTCGGAACTTGGAGATACAAAGGTTTCTGCCCGACAGTGACGATAGGAGAGAGGGAGAGAGAGAGAGAGAGAGAGAGATGCCACATTTCTTTTCTTTGGCTTCTAGAAAAAACGTTGCCCGTAAGGATCCATTGGGTTTCATTTTACACTCATGAGTTAAAGATCTTATAAAGGGTCCATTTGGTTACCACATCTCCATCATTTTACTGGGGACCACCTGGAAACCCCTCGAGGACCACTGGTGGTCCCCGGACCATTGGTAAAAAAAAAACGGGGGGAAAAAAAAAACGTTTTGAAGGTAAGACGTTTTGAAATTCTGGCTATTTTTTATTATTTTATATTATTACAAAACATTGGTTAAACTTCGGCAATCGGTGGTCTAGCACTCACCGTCGGCAAACATCGGCATCAGTCCAAAAATACGGCATCGGTCGGGCTCTAGAAAAAAAGCATTAAACAGGCAAGACTCCTGTCAAACCCTCCAACCACCAGAATCCTCCCTCAAACCCTGAAATCACTGTGCATAGTAGTTGTAATTAATCAAGACTGGGCGAATCTAGAGGTGGGAACAGCTTTGAGAATGCATGGGAAAAGGGAAATACACAAGGAGCATCTGAGTACACGGCTTATCTTGTGTCTCGCGAGCGCCACGTACGTGCACGCTTTTAACTCTCTTCAAGGGACCGCGAAAGAAGGTAAATCGAGTCCATAGCAGGCACTTCAGATAACAGAAGGCGCACGAGATTAGATTACGTTTGATACTCTTTATTAATCCCTCCGGTGGGAAACAGAAAATAGTTTTGAGTCTCCTGGATTTACCTGGTTAGATACTTAAAGCTATTCTCTTTCTTACATGGGCGGGAAATGCACCGGTAGCGATAGGTGCACCGTCACCTCTGCATGTCGACTTACAATTAGGAGACAGAGGGAAAACAGACAGGAGGTCAGACAAACAACTGTGCCTGTTTAGCGTTCAGACAAACAGCCTGGCCATTACACACAACAAACTGATGAGAATAAGCTTTACCAAGGATATGGAACCCAGATGCAGGAAAACTCCTAAATGCCTCATACAAACTGTCTTAAATCCTGGTTGGTGTCGGATCTCTGCCTGTTTAAGGTTCAGACAAACAGCCTGGCCATAATCTGCAAGTGTAATGTAGTGTGGCCGCTGTCTTGAATGAGTTTGTATGCATAGAGCCAAATAAAGCTTCTTGAGGGTTATAAAGCAATTAGGAGACAGAGGGAAAACAGACAGGAGGGCAACCCAGCACTTCTTGGCATTGTCCGTCAGTCAAAGTTAGAGAGAAAAGTCTGACCAACCCAATATCCTGGACCTTTCCTAAACCTTAAACTGGCAGATTGAACAACACACAGGATTCGAAACAGCAACCATAGCCTGCAAGGATAATGTAGCGCGGTTGCTGTTTCGAATCCTGTGTGTTGTTCAATATGTTAGTTTAAGGTTTAGGAAAGGTCCAGGATATGAAACAACTTTAAACCGGTCTCAAGTGCAAGTGTAATGGCCAAGACAGATCTAAATTAACATGAACAACACAGCATTTGATTGGTCTGTTCTGTTTGGCTAACACATGTCGTCATGAGTAGAACGGTTTCTGATTGGTCGATTCTAATGTTTAGTTACTCAACTAGCCAATCGATGAAGAATGAAAGAATCGTCCCGTGCTAATATGTTTTAGCTAAATAAACCAAAAGTGAAATATAGGAGCGGTTTGCACCGCTCAAAAAATATTTTTGCACTACACCCATGCTACACTTTGCCAACTGACATCATAGTACTGACATCATAGACCGGTCTCCTATATAAACGGTCTCATGTTCAATAAGACTGTCTTACAGAGCAAGGTGGTAAAAGTATCATTTAAACCGGTGTTGTTGCTGATGGTCTGTCAAATGTTGCACTGTACAGTGGAGCTGCCACGAACCACAACTATCAACCGTGGTGTTGCTGTATCGGTGGGACGCAGAGTGTACGCATTTGAAGGTTACGAATACGAATTTAACTCTAGGACACATTCCAACGATCAGCTCAAAGTGTGCGTCTTCAACACAGTGTCTCTGAGATGGAGGACGTTGCCCCCAGTGATGACTACAACAGGAGAACGTCCTCCTGAGGTTCCCTGTAGACGCCATGGCCACACAGCTGTGCTCATTGAAGATATCGTCTACCTCTGGGGAGGATGGATTAATGGAAGGAATGTGCAAAAGGAACTTTTTGCATTTGATGTTGACGCCCACAGATGGCTCAACCAAAGGGTTTCTGGGACTGTTCCAGGGGCGAGGTCATTTCACTCCGCCTGTCTCTTGGGGAAGGTCATGTATATCCATGGAGGATGGACCCAGGGTGGATGCACTAATGACATCTACAAGCTGGACACCACCACAATGGTCTGGTCTTTAATTAACACCAGAGGTACTCTGCCTCCTGCTTGGGCGCATCACACTGCCACCATCATCGGGACAAAGATGTTTGTATTTGGGGGAGAAAGGGGCCAGCGAATCCCCAACGACATCAGAGTGTTTGATACAGAGACGGACTGCTGGGTGAACACGCCTTCTGCAAAGCAACTTCCAGAAGAACGCTTCCGTCATTCAGCCTTTGCCTACAATGGAGAGCTGTACATAATTGGTGGCAAGGACTTGAGTGGTGATTGCTGTATCTTCGATTCAACCCTCGATGATATGTGGAAATTCAGTCCAGAGACCTTCTCCTGGAAGGAGGTTAAGCCCAAGGTGAATGACTCATTTTGGAGGACAGAGGGCTGCTGTTGCATGGTGGGAAGTCATGTCATCATCTTTGGAGGATATAAAGGTGATGACACACGCAACCATGACCCGTACATCTTAGACTTGAGTCCTAGTCTTAAGACGCTCTGCAAGCTAGCAGTTATTCAGCACGATCTGGAGCAGTCAGAACTCCCACACGACATCAAGTGGGAACTGGCATCGATGACTAAAAATCAAACCTTGGTTCGAAGTGAAGCGGTGAATTTTTATTCTATGTGTTCTAGAGCTATGAAATCTGTGTTCTCGATCTATACATTCTGTGTTCTCGATCTATACTTTCTATGTGCTTTAGTTCTATATTTTTATGAATTCTGAATGAATGAATGATTTTATCTGGAGGGCCAAATTGTCATGTGAAGCTTGACCAATCCTCAATTCTGCATGCAAGGGACATGTACAGGACAGACAAAGCCTGTTCATTCTGGACTGAAATGACCATATATGGACAAGTACGGGGCACACAAAGCCACTCCTTTGAAGCGGCTTTCACCGCTTCAAAAACTGATAGTCATCGCTGGAAGACTCACTGAACTAAATGTTGGACCCGATCGTCAAAAGCCACACAATATCCCCAATATTTGGCATTCAGAGTGTCTCATTAACAAACTCTCACAGGATTTAGCACCAGTAAACATCGTCCCAGACACCGGCGCCCACATGGAATCACAGAGTGTCACGCTGTGGATCTGCTATTTCTTTTTTTCTTTCTTTCTTTGAACATATCCTTTTAAAAGCGAACATTTGAAACTCAAATATTTGGTTCTGGGGAATCTCTGGAACAACATATTTTGAGATAGAAATACATGTCATTTTGGGTGTCCTTGACATGAAAAGGTTTGAGAACTACTGATTTAGAAGAAGGATTTAGAAGACATTTATATAGAAACGGGGGAAAAAATATAGATCTACAAAAAATGGCAACTATTTATTAATAGTTAAAGCGTGGAATAATGGTTTAAAGTAATAAAGTGCAATACTACGTTCCAGGTCTTAAACATTTTGTTGGTTTGTTCACTGCTGAGTGAGAAAACAATGTTGCACATTAAGCTAATCATCTGGGGACCCCCCAAAAGACCCACAGGTTGAGAACCACTGATCTAAAGAACACCACGCTGTAAACCCCACCGTTGCATTTGTATTGCCTGACTTGACGTTAGTCAACTGTACATATTTCAGCCGCTTCTGTACTGATGAACCGCAAACACATTAGAAATGAATAGCCTTTGTCCGGCATCGCAAACGGACTCAAAGAGAAGCGCGGGTCATAATTTCCTCGTGAGTTGGTTGTCGCCTCTGTCTCAACCTCACTAAATTTGAAATGCGCTCTATAGACAGGAGCAACACTGCAGCTCATAAATAGAAAAGAGACATTCTTGCCGTCATAAAACTTTTCCCTTCGTGACCATTTTATGGACAGCATATTATATAGCATCTAGAATCTATACAAAAGCCAGAAGCAGGCCTAAATTGGACAATTGACCCTGTCTGAGGTACCGATGTCTCTGGTTCACATTGACACATTTCCTGGGGCAATCTGCCCAGATCATGCATGTCATGCATGTCTTCTTCTTCTTTTTTAGTTTTTTACTCTCAAAAAAGCTACACTGCAGTGCACATCATGGGGTGATCACTGCTTGCCTCCTGTGAATTGTTTTATTTTAATTTGTGTTTATTTTATTTTTATTTCGTTGCTGAGTGAGGTCAGCAGACAAAGTGACATGAGTGAGATGAAAAAACCTGAGTGAAATGTGCCAATGTCAACCAGAGACATCGGTACACATACTGTACATGACAGGCACATATAACCTATGGCAACCTAGAGGTTTTGCATAGTTAAGCAGGTGGCTAATCGCTGACCATGGCCTTTGACAAAATAATAATGAATTGCATTTTTACATCGCTTTTCCAAGTGTGCTCTACAATGGTTCATTCATTCATTCTTTGGGAGGTGAAGTGGTGAACAGTCGACACCAGCGTCCTCACTTCCCACATCAATGGTGGCAAGATAACAAAGACTTTCCCAAGGACACTTCGACATGTGCAGGACTCAGGAGGAGCCGGGATTCAAAACCACCGACCCGGACCTTGTTAACTCTGAACTAAAGAAATATCTTGAAGTGAATACTTCTCCTGCTCATGTTGTGGGATTGTGCAAAGGCATACATTAGGGGCAACATAATCTCATATGCTAGCGCAAAGAGAAAGAGAAGGGAACAGAAGTGTAAGGAATTAGAGAGCAAGGTAGAGAACAACAACACATAAGATGTTTTAGTCAGTCTCAACCAAACAAGGAGAGAACTGGATAACCTCCTCTCTGAAAAGATTGAGGGCAATTTAAGATTTACAAATCAAGAGTACTATGAGTTTGGTAATAGAGCCAGTAGACTACTGGCTATAAGACTAAAAAAACAACAGTCGACTAACATAGTACAGAAATTGATGGAAGGAAACTCAACAGTCACAAAACCAGATGAGATATCAAAGGCATTTGCACAATTTTATAAAACGTTGTATACAAACACGGACACATGCGAAAACGATGAGGAATTGGAATCTTTTCTAGAAAATATAAAACCACCGACCCACGGATCATTGGCTCTACCTCCTGAGCCACAGCCACCCCTAACTAAATGTGCACCATATGTGTCAGGTACTACTGTAAGTTAGAGATACTGAGTTAGTTGTATGGCCTACCACAGTGGTTCTCAACCTGTGGGTCGGGACCCCAAATTATTTATTGTTTCCTCACTCAACAGTAAACAAACCAACATAAAGTTTAAGTGTACATTTCTAAAGTGACAATTTGAGGTAGGGGTGTGCGATATGACGATAATTATCGTCTCGACGATACAGCTTTGCCACGATAGGCCATTTCAGAATATCGTTTCTCTTGTGATACAAACAGTCATTTAGAAAAGGCTCTGGATATACAGCGAGTGCACGTTCCATGAGTCGCAGCTCGATTGCTTAATTTATACTTCTATATGGTGTAATTCGCCAAAAAGAACAGATCTACAACGTGTCGCGCTTGAGGATCTGTCCCCCTGCGGCCCCTCCTCCCCTGGGTAGCACGCATGCACTACACGCACACAAGAACAAGAAGCTGAACCACTGGCCGGCGATTTTAGTTTCACTTTCACAGGACTTTGTAAAGCAGTGATGCAGCAGCTTGCCCTGCTTTCAGTGAAGCATAATTTTAATAATGGATGCATTGAACTAACAGGACGCAAACAAACTACTTTATCCGTCCCGTTATCAGTCATTTCACTCACTGCAAAGCTGAGCTGCGTGATGTGCTCACACTGCTCACTGTGCTGGTCGTCTCCACTCCACAGAGGTGATTTAGATGAGATCGCCTTGTAAATCCGAGCTTCTGTTTTTTATTAACTACAAACAAGTAGCTATTTGTAAAGTCCTTTGTTTGTTATGTTTTCACCGCTGATGCATGCGTTTGTCGTCGCGAATTGCGGTGAAATCGTCGCGTCTATTTCGCGTCTATTTCATAATTGGCTTAGTTATACAACCATGATATTTTGTTAAGCTAAAATATCGAATAGGATGATATCTGCATTGTAAAATACAGAGTATACTTCTGTAAAAAGAAAGCTTAAACTTGTATCATAACACACTTCCTGACTGCTGTGGTCATAAGGTAATTTGTTTTCCCCCCAGTTTCTGTTGGTAAGGCATCACAAGATTTCTTTTCATATCTGATAAATAAAATAAATAGAGGTGAGGTGTCCTGAACCTTATAAGGACTTCTTGAAGACCTTTTTAATAGCCTACCTCAAGAAAGAAGAAAATCCCATTACTGCATCAAAATAATCATCAAACTAGACAATGAAAACATTAGCCAAATTGTTTTGAAAATAGCCGATCTACAAACTCACAACACTCAAAAACATTTTATGGGAACCCGTAAAACATTTCTGGGACCCATTTGAATGACCCGACCCATCATCACACCAACTAGTAAATATTTCGAGGTAAAAAATGTCAATTGTTTGATCAAAATATGCTATGAAAATCCTAGATTAGGCTATATCTATCTTTCTATCTGCAGCATAAAAATTAATAGATTATCAATAGAATATCTGTGTGTGTTTGTATAATTGTTATTAATAATCATAATAAACCTAAAAACTAGCATAAAACAGTATCATGATAATATCGTGTATCGTGATACTGCATGAAGAGTATCGTGATAATGATTTTTTCCAGTATCGCCCACCCCTAATTTGAGGACTTTTTAATAGCTCTAAAATTACAAATTAGATCTGCCTCGGTATTTTCAAAATCGAACCGCGTTACACAAAATGTAATGCCTCAACTCTTAGTGCTCGTAGGGAGGGGGGGTCCCCAGTTAAAATATGATTATTTCAGGGGTCGCGGCCTGAAAAGGTTGAGAACCACTGGCCTGCTAGGCTATAAAACCATTTGATAATCAGTTGACTTGCATTGTATATTTAGTTTGATGATGATGAAGGTGATAATTAGGACCATATCAGTACTGGTACTCGCCATGCTTTACAGAGGGACCCCATATGGTGTTTAGTGTGAGCCTCTTTGACTTTGATATCAGAACAACGGAGGAAAAAGGCATTTCCTGGGTGGAAGTATTAGCGCTGCAGTTGTTCACTATAGGGGGGAACATGAACATCTGCAGGCACTTATACCCTGTCATATGCCCATGTCTTTGGAGGGATGCAAATTAAAGACCTATTTAGTGCCAAGATGTGGGTGCTTTATCCGTTATACTACTGGGGTCTTCAAAGTCTTTCAGGCCAAGGACCCCTCAGCTGAGAGAAATACAAAGCAGGGACCCCCACTATACTTTGTACAAGGCTATCGAAATGTGTCAGTCTTCTTATCCCGCTCAGACACACAAACACATAGACATCAAAGATGGCTTCCACCAAAAAAGCCCTTTTAGAAAGGTCAGCCCCTGCCTCTCTAACATTCTCTGCACGTCCCTTTCACACATTCACTTCTGTTTGTGAGAGTGTCTCTCCTCCGGACAGCCTGGCTTATAGGTCTAGCACAGGGATGGAAGAAGTACTCACGTTTTCTTTTACTTACAGTAGGTAAAAGTATCTATACCACAATGTAGAAAAGTTAATAGCCCTACAGTATACATACTGTGGGGACTGCCCATAAGTCCGACATCTCATTAATCCTATATTGGTTAGGGTTAGGGTTGGAATTCACCAGGTTAGCATTCACCAGTGTCGGACTAATGGGATGTCGGACCAATGCCATGGCACCCATACTGCAGGGCTGAAGTGGTTAATCTACGTTTTGTAAAACTACAAAGCTGCTAGTAACTAAAGTTTTCAAGTACAATATTTGCCTTTGAGAGGTAGTGGAGCTGAAATAAAGAATATTGAAGTAAAAAAAAAAGAAGAAAAAGAAAAAACTCCAAATTGTAAATGTTAGCATCCACCACTGGGGTCTATAGCGCAGGGGTTTTCAAAGTGGGTGACGGGGCACCCTGGGGTGCCGTGACAGCAGTCCAGGGGTGCCGCGAGATAATTTGACAATATTTGGAATTTATTTGGACACTTGAAAAAAATATTTAGTATCATTTGAAGTACAAAGTTATTTTCAGTCAGGTCTAACCAAAATGGCTATTATCTCAACGTTTTCCTTGCAACATAATCACTAAAATATCGTCACTGTCGGGCAGAAACCTCGTATCTCCAAGTAACAGGACCGTCGCACAAAAACTAGTGAAAACAGCCGATCTACAAGCACACAACGTCTCGCGATGCGAGGCGTTGTGTGCTTGTAGATCTGCTGTTTTCACTAGTTTAGTACATATTTTAGATGATAAATGCAAAACGAACGGTTTCCACCTGACAACGACGATACACTATAAATATAAGGTGCTGGGAGTGAAAATTATAATGTAGGGGTGCCTCGGATTAAAAAAAAATGTATGGGGTGCCCTGAGACAAAAAGGTTTGGGAACCCCTGCTATAGCGCACAGTGATGATCCGCCCACAGTGATTCATGATATACGGGTCCGTCTCCACGAGGGATTCACCCATGGTAGCAGGGACACAATATCTGTATTCTGAATCATATTGGACTTTATAAAGCACACTTATCTGGCTTCCTAACATCCGCGGTGGCGACGGGGAAAAAGCTACCGCAAATGTTGGTCTCCGCGGGTCTCAGCTGACTGATTACATTCCCCCCCACCTCCCTCCCTAGGCATTGACCGAAGTCAATGCCTTGCAGGGACAGTGGCACACGCTGAGCCACTGTAGCCAGGGTCGTTGCACCAAATTCTGGGCCCTGGGTACAAGCATTCAATGCGGGCCCCCCATGAATGTTCTTCATAGGGGGAGGGGTTATTTAGACTGGGAACACATTATTACGCATTCTTTTGTGCTTTAACTATTATAAAATAGCAGATATACAAGCTCGTGGCGTGAAAATCTGTGCAAGTCTTTGAATATTTCAAATCCTTTTTTTTTTTAAAGACCTATGTTTTTATGTCAGTGGTGCTCAAACTTTTTCATGTGAAGGACCTCCAAAATGATATGTATTTGGCCACGGACCCTCATCTCAAAATATTTAGTTCCAGGGACCCCCCAGAAGCAAAATTTTAGGTGCAAATGTTCGCTTAAAAAATTCATATATTCAAAGATTTGCACACATTTTCTGCTATTTTTCAATAGCTAAAGTATGTAAAATAATTAAGGCCTCTCCACCTTGGGCCCTAGTAACTCAGTCCCACTCCCCCCCCCCCCCCCCCCCCCCCCCCCTTGTGACGCCCCTGACTGTAGCTATAGAATTATTATTTTTTTCTTTCCCTTTTCCCATATGCAGCCAAACCCCACCACCACCGCCCGGCCGAACCCAAATGAGGAGAAATGCACAGAGTTTGCACAATAGGACAGGCCCGGGAAAAGTGCTGCAAAATTACTGCCGGCTTCTATGAATGCAACGCTTTTTTCCCCTTCTCCATCCTGTGCGAGCCGCACACACACAGAGCCAGTCGCTGATCCTTATTCTGTGGCTCTGGGTTTTAAGGAAAGTAAACAGACCAGAGACGTCTTGCAAATTTGTTCGGCCCAACGAAGGGCCTTTTTTCCATCGCCATTTAACCCATTTAGAATGGGTACACATTATTGTGTATCATTATTTTATGCTTTAACTATTGAAAAATAGCAGATATACAAGCTCACAGCGCGGCACCGAGTGCCGCGCTGCGAGCTTGTAGATCTGCTATTTTTTTTAAATCGTGAAAATTTGAATTTTGACCCGGTTCTAAAAGTGTCTTTTGAATCCTTCTAAGGTTTTTTGAAAAACCTTTGATTCTGTCAGCTATCTGGCCAGCCATCATCAAAGAAAAGGTCCTTTTCACTTAACTGGAGCTCAGTTGGTCTGTTCTTGAGAGACTACTATGTCAGTGGTTCTCAAAGTGAATTTTTGTAGGCTTTTATTTTTTATTTTTTTCTAAACAGAGCGATTCAGCCCAGGGTTGTCCAAGCATAAATGTTCCGATCAGCTATTTCTCCTATTTCTCCATAGAGAGAGAGATCTCTCTCTATAGCGCGCAATGAGGGCCTCTACAACTCTTTTTCCCGGGCTGAATCAGGGGCACAGCATGTCCCAAACCACACCTGCAGACACACCCATTCTCACCTGCAGACACACCCATTCTCACCTGCAACCAGCAGAGTCTCTGCATCGCCTCCACTCCATCAGCTCCTGCACCAATCACCTGCTGTTCCTCGATCTGCATCACCTGATTCGATCAGAGGACAACAAACAGGTCAAAAGAGACACACCTCAACACCCACTCTGCCATAACATAACATTCGATCTCCTGGCCCCCAAACTGTCGCACTTAGAACTACAGACTCAATACCTAGCTTTCGCCATGGACTGAAGACTCACCTCTTCAGACTCCACCTGAACCCATAGCACTACTGTAACACTCCCCCCCTTCCCTCGGTGACCACACATGAAGCTAGATAGCATTTTTAGGTTTTAGAAGCTGCGACGTGTTGTGAGCTTGGAGGTCGGCTATTTTCATGCTGCTTGATACCACACTGAACTAAGCATAATCAAGTCAATACTGGAGATGTGGCGTAACGGCATGGATTTCTACACAGAGAGGGCAATTCTTTCAACATAGGATGCTGCGTTCAAGTTCAGGAGAGTTTGGACAATCCTTCAGGAATGGCATGGGCATTTGCATTTCTTTCACCATAGTAAAAACGGCATTCATGGTCTGGAGAGGACACTTTTTAAGGACGGATAAAAGGGCAGGGGCTCAAGCCCCCTTTGATATCTATGTGTGCACGTGCCTGGTTTCTGATGTTGACTCTCCGCAGATGTCCTACTTCCTTGTCCCACATTCCTGCCATCTATCTCTCTCACGCACACACACGCACACGCACACACACACACACACACACACACACACACACACACACACACACACACACACGCGCACACGCACACAGACACACACCCACAGACACACACCCACAGACACACACCCACACCCACACCCAGTCATGCTTGACGTATTAAAGCTTGTGGAAATATTAGCTTGCACGCCTGCCAAGGATTATTCCATCTGCGACAGCCCTCTTCCAACGCTAATGAGAATTCATGTTACGTTCTAAAAAAGCCAAGCAGTTCGGCGGATGCTCCCGCTATCGCCTTTCCCCTCCTTTCAGCGCCCCGTCTCCCCGCAACCCCCGACGCCGCCGTTCGCCCCGATTCAAATTCATTTCCGACACGAAGGAAGAGCATTGTGAGGAAACAACATGAGAATGCTCTTAAGTCAGCGAACATGTGTCATGTTAGCTTTTTTTCCCCTTTTGTAGCTAAACAGAACGACTGTGTTATTCAAGATAGGTTAGTCTCGGGGGCTTGTACACAAATGAGCAACCTCAAATAACTGTGAAGTCTGGGCTAAGTTTCAACTAACATGATAAGTGCATTTTTCCTTTTGAAATCCAGAGTGTCTGTGTGTGTGTGTGTGTGTGTGTGTGTGTGTGTGTGTGTGTGTGTGTGTGTGTGTGTGTGTGTGTGTGTGTGTGTGTGTGTGCGTGCGTGTGTACGTGCACACCAGCAGAGTGACTTTAGGCTCTCCAAACGTAATCTTTTTTTTTTTTTTTCATATCTACGACAGTGGCACGCCATAGTAGCGTAACTAGACATATTTCACAATTTCCAACATAATTATGACCATTAAGGACATAGCGGTTCCGGGTATACAGGGTATACCTATGGGCGTATCGGTCGATTCAACGGTTCTGTACAACCGCCTATCTGAACCTAGTCGTAGACGGGCACTCCCTCGAGACGTTGGCGACGTGCACGCCAAGTTTGATGTCGTTTGGACGGACGGTTGTCGAGATATACGAGCTACAGACAACGCACAGACGTACAGAGAGTATAGTATAGGAAAATATAATAACCAGTAAGACTCGTTAATCGGGAGATAAGTGACCGTCACAAACTTTAGAAGGCAATGGTAGCCAATCAGGAGGGGAATAATAATAATAATTCACAATATAAAACGGAATCTTAGGCAATAAATACTACTGGATCCGTTGGAACACAAGCAGCTTATTTTTTGCATTTAGTGAAAAGTGACCGTTTTGGATATACAAATCGGTTTCTGTGCGACAGCGACAATATGAAGCGAGAGATGTGAACACGGCGATGCCTGCTCTCTCCCCATCTTCCTCTCACTCTCCAGGGTGAAATAATCAGGCTGTTAACTGAACATCCATTTCTCGTCATTCGTGCAGTAGGGAACGCATATAAAAATGCTGAAAGATCAAGCTGAAGGCAGAAGATTCTGATGCTTTGTTTAATACTTGCGCCAGCGAAGCGTGCAAGTACTGTGTTCGGCTTTGTATGTAGGTAGGTAGGTATGTAGGTATGTAGGTAGGTAGGTAGGTAGGTAGGTAGGTAGGTAGGTAGGTATGTAGGTAAGTAGGTAGGTAGGTATGTAGGTATGTAGGCAGGTATGTAGGTAAGTAGGTATGTATGTATGTATGTATGTAGGTAGGTAGGTAGGTAGGTAGGCAGGTATGTAGGCAGGTATGTAGGTAAGTAGGTATGTAGGTAGGTAGGTAGGTAGGTAGGTAGGTAGGTAGGTAGGTAGGCAGGCAGGTATGTAGGTAAGTAGGTAGGTAGGTAGGTAGGTAGGTAGGTAAGTAGGTAGGTATGTAGGCAGGTATGTAGGTAAGTAGGTATGTATGTAGGTAGGTAGGTAGGTAGGTAGGTAGGTAGGTATGTAGGCAGGTATGTAGGTAAGTAGGTATGTAGGTAGGTAGGTAGGTAGGTAGGTAGGTAGGTAGGTAGGCAGGCAGGTAGGTAGGTAGGTAGGCAGGCAGGTAGGTAGGTAGGTAGGTAGGTAGGTAGGCAGGCAGGTATGTAGGTAGGTAGGTAGGTAGGTAGGTAGGTAGGTAGGTAGGTATGTAGGTAAGTAGGCATGTAGGCAGGTATGTAGGTAAGTAGGTATGTATGTAGGTAGGTAGGTAGGTAGGTAGGTAGGTAGGTAGGCAGGCAGGCAGGCAGGCAGGCAGGCAGGTAGGTAGGTAGGTAGGTAGGTAAGTAGGTAAGTAGGTATGTAGGTAAGTAGGTATGTAGGCAGGTATGTAGGTAAGTAGGTAGGTAGGTAGGTAGGTAGGTAGGTAGGCAGGTAGGCAGGTAGGTAGGTAGGTAGGTAGGTAAGTAGGTAAGTAGGTAGGTATGTAGGTAAGTAGGCAGGTATGTAGGTAAGTAGGTATGTATGTAGGTAGGTAGGTAGGTAGGTAGGTAGGTAGGTAGGTAGGTAGGTAAGTAGGTATGTAGGTATGTAGGCAGGTATGTAGGTAAGTAGGTATGTATGTAGGTAGGTAGGTAGGTAGGTAGGTAGGTATGTAGGTAGGTAGGCAGGTAGGTAGGTATAACAAACTACTATACAGTATAGCCTATAGGCAAAACAAGACCTGGGTTTCTAGTCCGAGGATGGTAAAATGAATGTTTATCGGCGGCCAAACTCGATGGGTTCAGAAGAAGTCTGACCCACAGCAGTGGTATCGATGATAAACAGCAGGTGTGGAGCTCACACAGACCTCGGTGCGTCACACATACCGGCACCCTGTAGTTGAACTCTTGCAGCGCGGCGCGCCAGGATGAAATCCCTGCTGGTCCAATTAAAAAACACAAGAAGCAAGGAGGGAAGAGTGGAAAAATTGCAGGGTGAACTCATTTCGTCATCGTGCATGTTTTGTTTTACAGTGGACACTGACGAGGTCTAAAACGACAATTACATTTTAACAACTAGAAAAATGCAATTGGAAATTGCAAGTGTGGTTGTCGTGACACGGGTCACACACGCTAATAAACTACATTCATTATACTGTAAGCTTTTGTGCTGCAGTTAATATTTTTGAAGAACATGCATGTGGACCATGGTGTCACTTCCTTACAGACAGACCACAGCACGTTGTGGACTAAACTTTACACCAGGGGTCTTCAACGTTTTCAAGCCAAGGACCCCTTAGCTGAGAGAGACATGAATTAGGGACCCCCTCTACATATTGTTTAAATGTGTGATACAGAATTCCATTGATTTCATAGATAGATTCATAAACCTGTTTGACAGCACTGTCATCAGTCAGTTAGATTCATGTTAATGTGTTTTTTTGTCCGATTTTTGACCTCTTAAATCATTGTTACTTACAAAACTTGACCTTTGTACTTTTTTACCTCTAAACCGAACCTATTTGCCGAAAATAGACGATCTACAAGCTCTCAATGCCTCGCGGACGCGAGGCATTGAGAGCTTTTAGTTCTGCTATTTTTGGCTAAAGTTCTCCTCAGAATTGGAATGCGAGGGTTCAAGTTGTTAATTTTAAAAGTAGTGTGTGTGTGTGTGTGTGTGTGTGTGTGTGTGTGTGTGTGTGTGTGTGTGTGTGTGTGTGCGTGCGCGTGTGCGTGCCCGTGCATGTGAGGGATTGAGTGTGAAGTTAGCAGTAGCATATAGCTGTGAACACAGCGGTACATTGTGCACAGTTCAGCCTATATAGCTGTTCCTGCTGTGCATTTGGAGATCTGAATCAGCATGTCTGCCGGCGGAACCCCGTTAATCATTAAACAGACATTCTTTTTCTTTTCTTTCTTCTTTTTTCTTCTCAAGAATGCATATACAAGAACATATATTTGTAATTATCTGTCAAAATGATAAAACAAGCAAAAAGAACACACGTGCTTTTGACGTGCTGATGTACGCATTGCGTCCATATGTACGTGAATAAAAAACGTCACAATAAAAGCAATGCAGCTTTAGTCCATGCATGAAGGGTAAAATTAGAAAATGTGATTATTTTGTAATTTGCCATTAACCCTACACGGGCCAGCCAGAGTGAACCAAAGGGCCACATACGGCCCCCAGGCCGCACAATGCCCAGGTCAGTATGATGTCAGAGATCCACAGGGAAGCCTCCCCCCCCCCCCTCCAACTCTCATCCCACATTAATCCCTACATGTATTTATAATAACTTACATCTTCCACGGTCCTAGGTTTATCTTCCCCGGGAGGACATGAGGCCCTTCAACTCAAGCCTGGCAGCCTAGACCTAGACATCAAGGAAACGTCCTACTCTTTTCATTCAGATGTGCAGCTCACTTTTTTTTGCATTAGATCACATTGAGTGGCAGGAAAATGAATCAGTCAACATTTGAGGGTGGTATAAGGCAGGGGTTCCCAAACTTTTTGGTCTGCAGGGCACCCCGTGAATATATTTAATCCGAGGCACCCCTACATTATAATTTTCACTCCCAGCACCTTATATGTATGGCATATCGTCGTTGTCGGGTGGAAACCTTTTGTGTCCAAAACCGTTCGTTTTGTATTTATCATCTATAAAATGTGCTAAACTAGTGAAAACAGCCGATCTACAAGCACACAACGGCTCGCGGTGCGAGGCGTTGTGTGCCCCGTCACCCACTTTGAAAACCCTTGGTATAAGGGGCCATCAACGTTTGATTCATGACTCGCCATAGTTGTGACGGACCCGAAATCATCGCTGCTCCAAAGTCGCATGTTCGCTGTTGCCAACAAGTGTTAAGTTTATAAGAACTTTGGCTTTACCGGAGAGGGCAGGTGTTCTTGTTGACGGAACGATTGCATTCCCGTGCAACATGGGCGTGATTGCTTTTGTGGAGGAATCGGGGAATGAAAACTCCAATGCACTTCACAAGCCACTCAATAATGGTTCCGCTGAATCACAAAAGACAACCGAAAGACTGGATCTTCCCTCTGTTCACAGCAGGCCAATGATACGCAAATCTGTCGCAATAATATGCTTTATTCTGAATGACTGATCATTTGTGTGTGTGTGTGTGTGTGTGTGTGTGTGTGTGTGTGTGTGTGTGTGTGTGTGTGTGTGTGTGTGTGTGTGTGTGTGTGTGCATGTGTGTGTGTGCGTGTGTGTAATGACTATCAACTGCATACTGAAACTTAGAAATGGCTTGTGTCAAAATATCGGCCCTGCTGTGCTAGTCAGTCATAA
Organism: Nannobrachium achirus; assembly: GCF_963921795.1. Taxonomy (NCBI): domain Eukaryota; kingdom Metazoa; phylum Chordata; class Actinopteri; order Myctophiformes; family Myctophidae; genus Nannobrachium; species Nannobrachium achirus. Next base: position 16,068,563 of record NC_137831.1, read on the forward strand.
AAATGATTCACTTTCTATCCAAACTAACTAATAAGCTGTATAGTAGCTCACATGCAAAACGATACTCTCAGCCTCTGCTGGGAACTCCTACCAGGTTAGGACAGCTCTCCAGCTCCCCTGACACTTACGAAAAATTCTAAAACGGCTAGTTCCATTCCTTGATTCTGATTAGTATAACCCACACCTTGAATCAGTTTATACTCTATCAAACCCAGGTGTGTTATTTCTTTCCACAGTGTTCCACAGTGCAGCAGTTATCTGCACCTGTGTTGTTTCTGCAGCCTGGCAGGGAACTACTTTCTTGTAGCTTGGGACTACTTTCTTGCAGAGCAGACCTTAATTGTAGTAGTAGTAGTTTATTTTGGTCTTTTGTGATAGATTAAACACAATACAGTTCTTTGTTTCCCTTTCATAGGGGGGAAGAAAAACATACACTTATTGTGTATTATATTAGTGAAATAGAACAGTTTTAATTGGTACAAGTCTATGATTTTTCATGTTGCCATATTGTAACCGTTTTAGAAAAGCAATAAGCCACGCGAGGCTTGTGGTTACCTGTATTTTACACCGCCTCTCAGCCGGTGTAAAATAATAGGTAACCACAATATGTCTTCTAAATCCAAACAGTTTTCTGAATACACTTGTTAACGGTAAAACAGCCAGGAATTAATCACACCTAACAAGACGGACCACCCAAACAACATCAACTGGGGAGGCTTTGGAACTAAAGTTTCACTGCGAGAAGATCTGCAGGAACACAAAAGGCAAAAATACGTCAAGCCAGGACCAAGTGTGGAAAAGAGGGGTCACAGGGCTACATTCACCAAATGTGAATGAAGGAGAAACCTCTAGCAGCATTTAGATGTACTATAATCATGCTACATCAGCGGTGCTCAAAACTTTTCATGTCAAGGACACCCCAAAATGATATGTACTGTATTTGGCCGTGGACAGTGGACACCTCAGCTCAAAAGCAAAGCTTTGAGTTAAAAATTTTCGCTTTAGAAAATATATATAGGCTACATATATTGTTGTTGTCGGGTGGAAACCATGCATGTCCAAAACCATCCGCTTTGTATTTATCGTTTAAAAAATGGTTTAAACTAGTAAAAATAGCCGATCTACAAGCACACAGCGCCTCGCACCACGTGGCGTTGTGTGCTCGTAGATCTGCTATTTTCACTAGTTTTGTACAACAGCCTTGTATGATGAAGCAGAGCTTTATTTGACAAAAAAAAAGAAAAACTTACAAATGTAATACCTGGAGATACAAGGTTTCTACAATATATATTTAAAGACTTGCCCATATTTTCAGGATTTTCCAAAAATAGCAAGACATACAAGCTCATAGGGAGGCACAAAATGACGCACTATGAGCTTATTTTTTAATAGCAAAAGTATGCTACAGTATATGCCAAAGTGTGCTATATCTAAAGTGACACAGATGCTTTCCTGGTTTTATTGGGCTAAATCAGGTAATACAAGCCCAGATGAAATATCGTTTGATCTCCTATCACCGACAAAAGGTAATATGAATCGGATTATCAATTGCCGTAAACATGTGATTCGCTCCTTTCCAAAGACTTGATGTCACAACCTTGCAGGTAACGTATTAAAACCCATTTAGAACGGGTACACATTATTGTGTATCATTATTTTATGCTTTAACTATTGAAAAATAGTAGATCTGCTATTTTTGAAAAAACATGAAAATTTGAATTTTGACACGATACGAAGTGTCGTTTGAATCCTTCTAAGATTTTTTGAAAAACCTATGTTTCTATGTCAGCAATCTGGCCAGCCATCGTCAAAGAAAAGGTCCTTTTCACTTAAAATGGAGCTCAATTAGCCTGTTCTTGAGAGACTACAATGTCAGTGGTTCTCAAACCTTTTCTTGTGAAGGACCCCCACAATGACATGTATTTGTCCACGGACCCCCATTCAACATATTTAGTTCCAGGGACCACCCAGAAGGAAAATTTGAGTTACAAACGTTCGCTTTGAAAATACACATATTCAAAGATTTGCACACATTTTTACGACTTTTTCAAAAATAGCAGATCTACAAGCTCGCAGCACGGCACCTGGTTGAAGCATTCAATAATTCTAGGCCTAAATGGGTTAAAAAAAAAAAGAATATAATCGACAAATACACATCAACACCCTGCAACCACCGCGGTGATATGCATGCTTTAAGCTGCGGGAAAAGTGGGCACTTTTGACAGCCAGATCGACTCACAGCATCAAGACACGGACAATTTAATTGGAATTGCTTCTTCCCTGGGATTACTGAAGACAGGAAATATATAATATAACTATATGTCGCAGACCGAGGAAGATATACCGAGGAGAGAATGCAGAGTATACATGGGGAGAATAAGTTAGCAGCAGGGAGGGATATATACAGAATACATGCAGCAGAAGGATGCCCAAAAGTATATCGTCGTTGTTGGGTGGAAACCTCGTATCTCCAAGTTTTAAATTTGTATGTTCTTTCGCAAAGTAAAGCCCTGCTTCATCGTACAAGGCCGTCGCACAAAAGTAGTGAAAACAGCAGATCTACAAGCACACAACGCCTCGCGGTGCGAGGCATTGTGTGCTTGTAGATCGTCTGTTTTCACTAGTTTAAATCATTTTTAAAATGGAAAATGGAAAATGCAAAACAAACGTTTTTTGGACATACAAGGTTTTCACCCGACAACAACGATATACTGTACATAGTGCACATAGAAAAACAACCATATATCATCACTGTCAGGCAGAAACTTCGTATCTCCAAGTTTCAAATGTAAAAATTAAAGCCCTACTTCAGGGGTCTTCAACAGGAGGTCCGGGACCCCTAGGGGGTCTTCAGAGTTACCGCAGGGGGTCCTCCAAATCTTTGTGTGATAGAAACCTTTTTTTATATTAACCACTTGAACCCTCAACGTCCATATTCTGAGAACTTTAGCCAAAATAGCAGATCTACAAGCTCACAACACCTCGCAGCGAGAGCTTGTAGATCGGCTATTTTCAGCCAAGAGGTTTGGTCTAGAGGGGAAAAAAGAGCAGACTAAGGCGGCATAGCTCAGGGGTAGAGAAACCGTTATTAGAGCACGAAGGGTTCCCAGTTCGAATCCGGGCTCCCCCTGAGTTAATGTCGAAGGATCCTTGGGCAAGACTCTGAACCCCTAATTGCTCCCGGTGTGCAGCAGGTTGGTGCCTTGCATGGTTTCCTCTGCCACCGGTGTATGAATGTGTGCGTGAATGGGTGAATGTAATGCACAATCTATGTAAAGCGCTTTGGATGAAAACGCTATATAAATGCACCATTTAGTGAAAGGTTGGTTCAAGTGGTTACATACAGTATCTGATAACATAAATTGACATGAATCCAAAATACATGATGATTGAGCTGTCAAACGATGAAACTATATGGAATCTGGGGGTCCCTGCTTCATCTCTCTCTAGGGGTCCTTGGCCTGAAAACGTCGAGGACCCCTGCCCTACTTCATCTCAGAAAAGTAGTAAAAATAGACGACACACAACTGCTCGCGTTGTGTGCTTGTAGGCCGGGGGCTTGTAAGTCGTTTTTTTTTTCGTATTTCTTTTTATAATAACAAAATCACACCCGTGTGAAGTGGAGCTGTGTGTGTGTGTGTGTGTGTGTGTGTGTGTGTGTGTGTGTGTGTGTGTGTGTGTGTGTGTGTGTGTGTGTGTGTGTGTGTGTGTGTGTGTGTAGATCATGTGTACCGATTTTTGTGACATTTGAAGAAAATATGTAGGAAAAGGAGCAAAAAGTGTGTTTTGGAGAAAATTCAAGATGGCGGAAAATCTATCCTGGCGCAAATGGGCGTGGCCTATATGGGGAGATGCGTCTTGACCCAAGGAATCCAGGGAAAAAAGAATTTTAATTTTCCGATCTACGGTTCAAGAGTTACGGGGCAAAGCGTAAAGTGGGCTGTTATAGCGCCACCATGAGGCCGAGTGATGTAATTATTTTTCGATTCATTCTTAAAATCATTATGAATCTCCTCTCCGAGGTTTGAAACTGTAGCTCCTATGGTTTACGAGAGAAAAATACTTGAAAGTGATTTCTTGCATTGTCCCATTATAAGTCAATGGGGACAATTAAGCGTCGTTTTTTGCCGATTACGTCGGCATGGTAAGGCGGATCGGAACGAAAGGTAATAGAACACCATTCCCGGCCGAGCCGCACATTTTGATGTATATATTGCGCGAGTGGCGTAAATGGTGCGGCACTAGTTACGCGCCGAAGTCAGGCTACTCTCAGGCTACATACAGACACACAGACAGACACACACACACACACACACAGACCCACACAGCCACGTATAGGGAGCTGCACACAGCTCCAAAAAAGAGGAAGGTTTTGGTCATACAAGGTTTCCACCCAACAACAACGATATGCAGGTGATGTGCGGGGGATTTGGCCAAAATATGGAAAATAAATAAATGAATAAATAAATAATATAATAAATAAAAATATGCGTGTGCTCGCTCTTGGAGAGCTTATTTCGTCGTTGTTGGGCAGAAACCTTGTATCTCTCCAAGTTTCAAATTTGTATATTCTTTCGCAAAGTAAAGCCCTGCTTCATCATAAGGCCATCGCACCAAAAGTATAGAAAACAGCTGATCTACAAGCACACCGTTGTGTGCTTGTAGATTGGCTGTTTTCACTAGTTTAAATCATTTTAAAAATGATAAATACAACAAAACGGTTTTGGACATACAAGGTTTCCACCCGACAACGACGATATGCATTTACAGGTTAAAGAAAGTTGACCTGGCTGCTTGGTCATTGTCAACAGGGGCTCTGAGAGCCTGAGGGGGGAAAACCCTCTTTCTCTCATGTGTGTCGACTCTCCGGCAGCGGCGGCGATGACCGACCTACGGGCCTGGCAGGCACTGAGCAGGGGGAGTCTGTCAATCAGGATTTGAGACCAGTGCGTGGAATCTTTTGTGCTGGAGCTCAGGCTGCTTGCTGCAGCTCTGTGCTGCAGCAAGCAGCACAGAGCCACTGTATGAGTGAGTGAGAGTGAGCAGTGTTGAATTAGTCTGACATATCTTTTCTGAGCAGAGGTCATGCCTCTCACGCAAAACGGACATGCATTGATCCCCAAAACCCCCAAGTTCACACCTCGCCAACACTTTAGTGTCACAACAGGGTGTTTTAACAAAGAAACAAGCCTGTATGCAAATCAATGAGTAGGTGTTAAGGGACGTGCATGGGACGTTTCTAGATGAGCGACCCCCCCGAACATTGAATCACCAATGCACCACTGTGTGTGTGTGTGAGTGAGTGAGTGAGTGAGTGAGTGAGTGAGTGAGTGAGTGAGTGAGTGAGTGAGAGACAGAGACCGACAGAAACAGAGAGAGAGAGAGAGAGACAGAGACAGAGCATGCACGTCAGGGTCATGCTGGGCCCCTGATTCAGCCCGGGAAAAATAGTTGGAGAGGCCCTCATTGCGCGCTATAGAGAGAGATCTCTCTATAGCGCTGCTGCTACTCAAAGATTTGCCATTTCAGATCATGGCAAGTGACAAGCCAGTGGGCCAATTATTGTACATGATTTATATTTCGTCGTTGTCGGGTGGAAACCTTGTATGTCCAAAACCGTTTGTTTTGTATTTATCATTTAAAAAATGATTTAAACTAGTGAAAACAGCCGATCTACAAGCACACAACGCCTCACACCGCGAGGCGTTGTGTGCTTGTAGATTGGCTGTTTTCACTACTTTTGTGCAACGGCCTTGTATGATGAAGCAGGGCTTTGCTTTGCGAAAAAAATTATAGATTTGAAACTTGGAGATACGAGGTTTCTGCCCGACAGTGACGATTTACTTTGTTGGCCGCCCAGCCCCCAAAATGGAACGAAGGCCGACATTTCATTTTTTTCCCCTAATGGCCGGCCTGGACAGGACGGGAATGAACCGGCCGTTCGGGAGTTGTCCCGCTTTTCCCAATGGCCAGCACGTCCCTGATGCGCGTGCACAATTGCAATGGTGATCGTGTGATTGCCTACAGTAGGTGTGAATGCTTGAATGTTCTATAAAAGAGTGAGATACCCCTCTCTCTCTGTGTGTGCAAGTGTGCATGTGCGTGCGTGCGTGCGTGCGTGTATGTGAAAGGGTGTGCATTGGCGTGCGCAGTTCCCCGCCCCGCAGCAGTGGGGGGTTGTCAGCACAGGTTGGCCTGACACGGGGGTCGGTTTCAGAGGTTGTCTAGGAGATGAGGTGGAAGCGGTTTCTGCTATAACTCCACTGGTCAGACGGACAGGGAAAGTGACTTTGGGGAGTTAACAACCACTCTCACTAAAGGACGGGCACCGACTTCAAACTTTCTTCTGTTTCGTCCTCACTTTCCCTTTTGCCCCCAACCCTGTCAAAGGGGTTTGCGAGACACTCAACGACCTAGAAGACGGTGTGTTTTGTGTAATCACCTCCGGAGCATGACGTTTATCTCATTTCGGCACCTCGCCCCGCATTGTGTCTCTAACAAACGACACGTCCCAGTATCCGCAGGAGTAGATGAAACATCGGGAAGACGCCTCGGAGCAAACTGGAACGGCAAAGAAGATTTGAATAGGAGAGACAGAAAAAGGGTTTGTGTCGCCTCCCATAACAATCTTATTTGTCATCTGATCTGAATCGTAGACTAAAACTATGACGAAATGTTCGTCAAATACCCTTTTACGCTGACAAAAAATGTATAAAGACGAGGATGACTAGGGAGGGACTAGTGGAGAAGAGATCTAGTTGAAATAACAAAAGGCATTTTATATTTGGTTCTGCTCGAGTGTTGCGCCGCTCTGAAAATAGCATCTACAACCTACAGTTAATTTTTCAAAATTAACTGTTGATTAAAAAAATAGAATAAAATAAAATATTATTATTACTTTTCAGATGACTAGAATATGACTACATTTTATTCAAAAGACAAAAAAAAAAAGTACACTGATCTGACTCCAGTTCACAGCCCCTGCCTGTCAGAGGTTTTCCGCCCGACAGACAGAACCCAGGAACCGCAAGTTACTCGGATGAGTGGAAATGGAAATCAATTAAGCCTCAGAGGGATAATAGACATGTACCGATACACTAGGTAGACTGACTGACTGACTGACTGAGTGACTTACTGATTCAGCCACTTCTATACTCCCCGGGGGCAAAGGTCTGACTGACAAAGTAGAGGACTGACTCACATGGGGCGTCCTGGTGGTACGCCCAGAAGGTTTGCACACTGCAGCTCCCAACCCATTAAGGTGAACGTGTCTTTGTTGCTTTAGATTTTAACCACTTTAACCATTATTTCATGCTGTAACTATTGAAAAATTGCAGATATACAAGCTCGCAAGAGCTGCTATAAAAAAAATGCAAGACCTGATTCTATAAATGTCTTTCTTCTAAATCAGTGGTTCTCAAGCTTTTCCATGTCAAGGACCCCCAAAATTATGTGTATTTGGCTGCAGATCTCAAAATATGTTGTTACAGGGACCACCGCAGTTACAGAAGTTTGCTTTGAAAAATATATATTAAGATTTGCTCACAGTATTTCAAAAATAGCAAAGCAGCAATCTCTCTTTACCGTTTAAACAAAATGTTTTCAAAAGGCAGCCAACAAAACCTGAGCAATATGTAATTATGTTTTATATAGTAATATGGTGTGATATTACTGTTTTGGTAGAGTAATAACTTACATTACTTGAAAACTATTTAAAATAATAATAGTAACTTGTTACTGCCCAACACAAACAAACCGGTCATTAAAAACAACAAACAAAGAACACACTGTAGAAGCTTTTCATTAGTTGTGGGGAAAAAAGCAAATTGTGTGCAGTGAATGTTTTCTTTCAAGGCCATCTGTCCAGCAATACCGTACTAGGCTTGTCACCAGAACCGATACTTCGGTACCTAGTCGATGCCAAGATGTGACGGTACTGTACGGTACTGACTTTTCTACAAGTACGGTAGTACCGAGGTACCGTTGGTACCGAGATGCCAGATCTGGCCGCTTCTTTTGTGTTGTTTTTGGGCTGTAAATGAGCGGTTATCTGGCAACCCTCACTCTGATGCTGTGTACGTGACGACGTGGAGTCGTGGAGTACCACGCTTTAAGGAGAAAACAACAACATGCAACATGGCGGCGCCACACGCATCTGCGTCGCGTCGTCTTTTACCAGCAGCGACAGCTGTCCCTCCATTAGCTGAGAAGAAAAACTAACCAAAAGTCGCGTATAGTACTTTGCATTCGAGGATGAGCGGGGATTAATAGTTGGTCGTCAAAAAACCTGTATGCCGTAACCGTTTCCAGACGAAAGGGAGGAACACATCCAACTAGCGAAACATCTAAAAAGACCGACATCCAGACTTGTACAAAGAATTCAAGGTGAGTGCATTTGAATTCTCGTGTAATCATTGTTGCCTATATCTAATAACGTTACTATGGTGAGCCCACACAGTAAATGAGCTGCCTGGCAAAGTAACGTTATATCTAGCCCCATATAGAACCTCACCCGTCGCTGCGTCCTGTTGTGCTCCGAGATGAGGTCCTAGAAACGGCCGCTGGAATCGGGCGACAGCCTCCACATCACAGTTGGGAAACACACAAAACGAAAATTTGTCCAAAAACTAACGGTAGTTCCGAGCTCCCAGACTGTGAAAACCTCACCTCGGTACATAAAACACGAACTGCGGCATGAAACAACCCCTTAAAATCACTAGTTTTGTCCGCCGGTAATGTTTACAAGCTTGGAAGTTGCAGCCGGAATGGAAGCATTAGCACCCTCTCTGGTCGAATGTCTGTTCGAATGCAGCGACGGTTGGGGCTACGTTCGACCAGAGAGGGTGCTAATGCTGCCATTCCGGCTGCAACTTCCAAGCTTGTAAACATTACCGGCTGACAAAACTAGCGATTTTAAGGGGTTGTTTCATGCCGCAGTTCATGTTTTATGTACCGAGGTGAGGTTTTCACAGTCTGGGAGCTCGGAACTACCGTTAGTTTTTGGACAAAATTTCGTTTTGTGTGTTTCCCAACTGTGATGTGGAGGCTGTCGCCCGATTCCAGCGGCCATGTTTCTAGGACCTCATCTCGGAGCACAACAGGACGCAGCGACGGGTGACGTTCTATATGGGGCTACGTTATATCCAGCTCCAGCCTCGTCACGGAGAGCAGCCCCCGTCTGTCCCCCATAATAAAGTTATATAAAGTTGCCAGGCAGCTCATTTACTGAACCGCCTAACGTAACGTTAAACAACCCTGGAATAATACATACGTTATTCTTTGTTTGAGAACGCTGGCATTGCCGTTTAGCCAGTGTTCTTTTGAGTTTCCTTTTTTTTACGCTAGGATTGTGTGTGTGTGAGTGTGAGTGTGTGTGTGTGTGTGTGTGTGTGTGTGTGTGTGTGTGTGTGTGTGCGTGTGTGCGTGCGTGCATGCGGTCGTAATAGACTGTGTGTGTGCGCGCGCGGTTGTATAGGCTATGATTTGTAATAAATAAATATAACTAAAAGGGTTTCACCACGTCATTAAATTACTGCTTGCACTCTCTCTCTGTGTGTGTGTGTGTGTGTGTGTGTGTGTGTGTGTGTGTGTGTGTGTGTGTGTGTGTGTGTGTGTGTGTGTGTGTGTGTGTGTGTGTGTGTGTGTGTGTGTTGCTGTAGTCTAAGCTACACCTACTAACTGAAATCTCAATGTTCTTTTCACAGTATCAGCCAGAGGAGGACTGACAGGGAGGACAGGCCAGAGCAAAGCCAGCAGCAGCAGCAACACACACAGCCAACACTTTTATTTTATTAAAGATACATTTTTTAAGGCTACATGCACAGTATTTTATTTTAGTCATTTAAAGCTACATGCAACTTCTGTTTAATCATACAGTATTGTTGTTTGTTGTTCACTTCTAATAAAGGAGTGTATGTTGAACTACTTGGGATTTATTGTTTATTTTTTATTTTTACCGTGGACCGTGGTATCGAAATGGTATCGAGAATCGTGGAATTTCAATGGTATTGGCATCGACTACTAAATTTCTGGTAGCGTGACATCCCTATACCGTACTACTTTCCATCATGTCACTGCTACACACCATTGCTAGGGTTTAGAGTCAGCATTTACGATTCAAACAAGATTCAGAGTTTGGCACTATAAGGAAAGCCATTAGTTTCTATGCTGCGCAAATGAAGCTTTTTTTGACTGTTATAAGTGCCACCATCATTGTAGAAATCAACTTTCATTGGTAGAAATGGTAATGCTATTGGCTGCCAACGGTCACTTGCAACCGCAGGGACACATGGGACATTGTCTTGAACTTGCAGAAAATAAAGCACACAAAGAAGAATCATCACACGCCTATGATCAGTCCCTCCTACATACCCTGCTTTAACATCAATTATAACATAACATAAATTGGACCATATTTTCACAAAACGCATATCATGGTGATTGAAACGAGGCTTTAAACTAGCGACAGGAACCATAAAGTATTTATGATAATGTTTATTAAGGTAAGAAAATCAAATGTAAAAAATTGGGCAAAATGAATGGAATCCTATGGAGAACATTTTGCTTCTGGTGCCAGAACAGCGCAACTAGCGGCCAATCATAGGAACTTCCAGTTCCGTGATTGCTTCATTTTAAAAATCGGGACAACTACACCCCTGGTCACGGTGCAACATGCTATAAGCATGTAGAACTGCCATCTTCAACTTTAGGGTCAGGGTAAAAAGTGCCTCCCCCAAAAATGCCATCCATAAAATGTGTGCTTGCATGCCTTAAAGAAACATCAGAGAAATCCAATCCCATTAGTTCTCGCTCACCTGCGTACTTGTTCTGCTTTGAATTTCACTTCAGCGGAATGCTCCCTCTTGACTGCCCTATTGATTACAATCATGAAACAAAATACATTAAAAAAGAAAGAAAACGTGCTTCTTAGCCGAGGCATGTGAGTGGAACTGCCCCCCCCCCCCCTTTTTTTTTTTTACCCCTTTTGCTAGGTCATATCGAATGATGCAGGATGCAGTGTGCTCCCACAGCACAGCCTGAAGTCTGCATGAAAATGTGTGAGGACATTAATCTTACCAACAGCAATACCTATCTGAACATCTTTGTTTTACAGTAACTCTCGCTGCTTCCAGTTTTGAGCCAACCTGAATGGTTATCTCAGAGATTTCCCAGCGCTCTGAGAAAGTATAGAGATAAAACTATCAAGTAGAATTTTCACTTTGATCGAACTAACATAACTTCACTGTCGGACTGAAACTTCTGTTTTTCTTTTTTTGTCTGTTTGGTTGTTTGTTTGTAGTTTTTAATACATTAATGCCTTAATTTAGACTTGTATACGGTTTTGGACATACAAGGTTTCAACCGACAGTGACATTTATCTTATCTTATCTGGAACCTGGCTTATAGGGAGTGGCACAGGACACAGAAATATCTTTGGGGTTCTTTATTCCCAGTAAGTTGGTGGAGAAACCAGAAACAACTACCGTATGCCACAGTTTGGCTGGTATGGTATGCAAGCCAGTAGTGATTCGGGCGGCCGAGCTTCTAGTAGGCTAAATAAACAAACATGTTGTTCAAAATGGGGTTCTTTACAATTAGGCCTATTTAACACCAGTAAGACTCCCTAATCGGGAGATAAGCGACCGTCAGGTCGCAGCGTGATTTTAGGGCAAAATGTGTAGGAGCAGTGTCCAAAAATGTGGTTGAAAAAAATCGGCCTGATGGTGGCGCTGAGTGTAGACATAGTGTGTACCGATTTGTGTGATTTTAGGGCAGAATCTGTAGGAGCAGTGTCCAAAAATGTGTTTGAAAAAATCGGCCTGAAGGTGGCGCTATATGGGACAGATCCATGTTGATGAAATGAGTGTAGACATACTGTGTAGCGATTTGCGTGATTTTAGGGCAAAAATTGTAGGAGCAGTGTCCAAAAATGTGTTTTAAAAAATCGGCCTGAAGGTGGCGCTATATGGGACAGATCCATGTTGATGACATGAGTGTAGACATACTGTGTACCGATTTGAGTGATTTTAGGGCAAAAATTGTAGGAGCAGTGTCCAAAAATGTGTTTTGCAAGAATCCGCCACATGGTGGCGCTAGAAGAGGGCCATGTGAGAAATGAGGGGTGGGGTCTCCGCGCCGCCGAGGCGGACGAATAGGTACCGGCCCCGGCTCTCCCGGTCGCTCCTAGCCCGAGTTACGGCATTTTATGTGCGCTGCAGTGGCAGGGGGTCCTCCACTGGGGGCGCCACCACTTTTGCATCCGTTCTGGAGCACCAGGAGTCGGTGGTCCCCGGGAATTCCCCGTGAGCAGCCCCGTTGGGGTGGTCATTTGGTCATTTTTGCACATTTGGTCATTTTTTACATCTGGGGGTCCCCCAGGGACCTGGGGGTCCCTGGAACTCCGGAGATATGAGCAGGGCAAAAGTGTGACATGTGACGTGTGACAGACAGACTGACGGACGGACTGACTGACGGACGGACGGACGGACTCACAGTTTGTGGAGGTTTTGATAGTAACTGCGACCTGACGGTCGCAATCAACAAGTCAGTTCATTCTCTCTAAATCGGGGGCATCGTCGTGGCATGAATGGCGTTTCAAGTTTTATGTCAATCATAGGCCTATTTACAAATCGCTGCCGACCGCCAATCGAGTCTGAAATCTTGACCAACCCGCCCATGCGGTTGCGGGGTCCGTGGTCAGCGGGTCGGCCCACGCATACAAGCCAGGAAATAAAGTAAAATAAAACAAAATACAAATTGGCCCAAGTTTGGCTCTGAAAGTGGAGAATAACTATCTGTAGGCCTATAAAGTATGCAGTACACAAAACAAGAATAATAACAATATACAGTAGTGGCTTCCCTAAACTTGCAATAAAGCAGGAATACAATACATAAAATGTGAGTTATGTAACTCACTAAAACTCACCATGAACAGTATGTTGGGATGGGCAGCTCACACACTGACCACTGTCCCTTATAAACGTCACCCCTTTTCCACTGAGAAAAACATTATCAACATTGTCAGTAAAACATCTGCTTTGAGAACAAACTTGACATTTTTCTTACATTTCAACATGTTGAAATAGAAATACAATCAGTGTTAAACAGTACTTACAGAACAATGAGGGCAGATTCAACCAAAAGAACGACTAGTTCACAGCTTCCACCTCTTGTTTACAATCTGCAACCACTAAAATGCATTCTTAATCGTCTTAACTTTAACCCACAACATATAGGACTATAGGCTACTGAATCAAGGACATGTGTATCTGAAAATATGCCATGAAAGTATAGCATTTTTACCGGGGTAATCTCTTCAAAAGAATCCTCCACATCACAGACTGCTTGTTTTCATTCAAGATTTTCCCAGAAACCCTGCTGTGCAACCCTTGACCCCAACAAAATGGAACTCTTAAAGTGACAGTTCCCCACAGAGGGCTTACAAAGAACTGCAGGCATATTTGCTCCTAGCCTAAAGTGACAGTGCCACATAGTGGAGATTATATAAAACTGCAGGCATACTTGCCACTGGGTTACATATTGTCACTGTCGGGCAGAAATCTCGTATCTCCAAGTTTTAAATGTGTACGTTTTTTTCCCCGCAAAGTAAAGCCCTGCTTCATCATTAAGGCCATCGCACACAAGTAGTGAAAACAGCTGATCTACAAGCACACAACGCCTCGTTGTGTGTAGATCAGCTCTGTTTTCACTAGTTTAAATCATTTAAAAATGATAAATACAAAACAAACGATTTTGGACTTACAGGGTTTCCACCCGACAGCGACGATATCTTATGACTATAATTCGAGAGGCCAAGCCTTTTTTCTTTTTTCTTTTTTTTTCAGGGGATGGAAAGTTTTCATTGCAGTCATTGATAATGGAGCAACTGACAACATAGTTTACATGGAAATCCTTTAATTATCCATCGTACTATCCTATCAAATGCCACAAAATTTGTTCAAAGATATCCCTCAATGGTGTGGCCTTAACTCACTTAGCGCCAATCGACTCCTAGATCGACATTGTTATTATGGACGTCCCTGCCGATCGACTCTCAGATCGACTTTTATATAAAAGCAATTTTTTAGCATTTTTTTCGATGTATTAGTGGCGCAAACGGTTTCCCCTACCTTGTACTGGCTGTGACGATAGACCGTGGAAAAAAAAGGATAGGCTGACATACTAACAACATCCATAACGCCGCTTCAGTAGGTCGGATTTTCATTCAGATTTTTTTGTGTGGCGTCTGCATCCGACCATTTGCCCGGACGATAGGTCAATGTGAACGATCTGCCACGAATCGTTTAGATCTGCACGTTGTGTACTCCGGTGCGCCGCCATTTTAAAACCCATAGAGGAGGGGCTCTTTACACAGCTTCATACAGAGACCTGTTATGTTTACAGTGTTACGATGGCGCACTCTAGTGGTGTTTTTGGGGGTAGTTTATCATCTCTCAGGTCAAACTCATGCAATTGATCACATTAAAATATTAATATTTCCTGGCGTTATTAGCGCACATCCATATTTTAAGTTAGCAGGGAATGGGTTTTTAACATAGGCTTCTTTCCCCACCTTGAATGGACACAATGTATAATTTCACCTTTTGTATTTATTTTTTTCTGCAGTCAATCCCTTAGTATCTGAGAGATTGAATGGGATTGAGTCTCAGAAGTAATGTTGGAGTGCCCGTTGGGCAGATCCTTAGGCCCATATATGGTGTTCCATGTTGGAGTGCCTGTTGGGTAGATCTTTATGCCCCTACATGGTGTTCCATGCGAGCCCACACTGTTTCGTTGGAACAGTATTTCTAGTTAGGAATGACGTCAACGGTTTGTGTTGTGTGACGTCAGACCAGAGCTCTGGTCGACCTGAATAACATGTGACGCCGTTTTAAAACATCACATTTAGTCTGGGTACAACCAAGGGAACTGCTTCACAAAAGTGTATTGTGAGACTCAGAGAGGCAGCAGTAATTAGAGACAACAGAGGGGGAGAACGAGATTGACAGCGAATATATTAGAACCAAGTATTTCCAGCCTGCAAGAGACAAAGAAACGCCTTCCAATTTACAGTCCAAGTAGAAGCGGTGTCACAAACCAATCTTCCAAGACACGGGTGTCCTGTTCTGAGTGTCCTCCATACGCCTTCACATCTTGGGGTCACCCTCCATAGAAACACGAAGAGGAGCCACAACGACCTCTGATGTCAAAATGATGAGCACTGGACAGATCCCCTCATCTTCCAGTCGGACAATCACCAGCTGTGTAACCAGCCAGAGACAAGGAGACGCAGACCAACCGAGATCTTGCGAGGACTTCAACACAGCCAGGAGAAGTAAAGGAACATTTGATGAAGACCTACACAGGAACGAAAACCTCTTATGTGATAGGAGATTCATTGGGATATCGTCACAGCATATCCAGCATGTCCACACCAAAGAGAAACCTTTCCAGTGCAAACAGTGTGACAAGGGTTTCAGTCGGTCACGTGGCCTGAAGCGCCACCAGCGTGCCCACACTGGAGAAAAACCCTTTGTGTGTAAACAGTGTGACAAGGGTTTCAGTCTGATATGTTACCTGAGGAAACACAAGCGTATCCACACTGGAGAAAAACCCTATGTGTGTACACAGTGTGAAAAGAGTTTCAGGCAGTCAGGTGGCCTGAAAGCTCACCAGCGCGTCCACACTGGAGAAAAACCCTTTGTGTGTAAACAGTGTGACAAGGGTTTCAGTGAGTTAAGTTCTCTGAAGGCACATCAGCGTATTCACAGTGGAGAAAAACCCTTTGTGTGTAAACAGTGTGACAAGAGTTTCAGTCACTCATGGGACCTGAAGAATCACCAGCGTGTCCATACTGGAGAAAAACCCTTTGTGTGTAAACAGTGTGACAAGAGTTTCAGTCAGTCAGGTGACCTGAAGAAACATCAGCGTATCCACACTGGTGAAAAACCCTTTGTGTGTCAACAGTGTGACAAGAGTTTCAGTGAGTTAAGCAACCTGAAGCACCACCAGCATGTCCATACCGGAGAAAAACCCTTTGTGTGTAAACAGTGTGACAAGGGTTTCAGGGAGTTAAGTTCTCTGAAGGCACATCAGCGTATTCACAGTGGAGAAAAACCCTTTCAGTGTAAACAGTGTGACAAGGGTTTCAGTCAGTTAGGGAATCTGAAAGCTCACCAGCGTGTCCACACTGGAGAAAAACCCTTTGTGTGTAAACAGTGTGACAAGAGTTTCAGTGTGTTAGCCAACCTGAAGCACCACCAGCATGTCCATACCGGAGAAAAACCCTTTCAGTGTAAACAGTGTGACAAGAGTTTCAGTGTGTTAAGCAACCTGAAGCACCACCAGCATGTCCATACCGGAGAAAAACCCTTTCAGTGTAAACAGTGTGGCAAGAGTTTCAGTCAGTCAGGTGACCTGAAGACACATCAGCGTATCCACACTGGTGAAAAACCCTTTGTGTGTCAACAGTGTGACAAGAGTTTCAGTGTGTTAAGCAACCTGAAGCACCACCAGCATATCCATACCGGAGAAAAACCCTTTCAGTGTAAAGAGTGTGACAAGGGTTTCAGTCGCTTAGGGAATCTGAAAGCTCACCAGCGTGTCCACACTGGAGAAAAACCCTTTGTGTGTAAACAGTGTGACAAGGGTTTCAGGGAGTTAAGTTCTCTGAAGGCACATCAGAGTATTCACAGTGGAGAAAAACCCTTTCAGTGTAAACAGTGTGACAAGGGTTTCAGTCAGTTAGGGAATCTGAAAGCTCACCAGCGTGTCCATAATAACAAATAATAGCTTCAGTTACTGTACATATTCTGATGACAAAACCCGCATCTCCACACTTCAACAACTGAGTTGTCCACCAGATGGCGCTGACCACTCAGGCCATGCTTAAAGACCCTGTAAACAGGAAATGTCTTGTTTGATTAAGTGATTGATTGAATATTTTATTAAAAATGAGGGCCCAGCAAGAGTCCGGAGGGCACTTTTGTTGACAAAGTGGAGATTCTGACCTGATCTCACTCTTTGATTTATTTTTTTGGTCACCTTAATTGAGCAGTTTTTCTTATAGGCACTAAAAACCTCACCTGATGAAATGTACTGGTGAGTTTCAGCGATATCATCAGAATCACTGATGGCAGAAGACTGGTGTAGTTTTGAACTAAAAGATGCAATTGGATATTGCAAGTGTGGTTGATGTTGTCCCCTTTCAAGTCAATGGGAAAAAGTAATTCACATTCACTATTATGTTAATGCCCATATATGGAGATCCCAGATGTCATCAATATTAAGCCCATATTTAGAAATATACTGTGTCATTCTCATGTGGTCTATATATGGACATACTCTGTCTGTCTCATGTGGTCTATGAAGTCAGATATGATGATCTCTGTCAGACATCAAATCCATATCTTTTTTTTTTTTTTTTCTAAATTCAATGCCAATGGAGAAAATTATTTCATGAATAAAAGTATATAAATTAAACAATATACTGTCTAACACACCTCTTAGAAAAATAGCACGCATGCGTGTCCCGATGATACCGGTCGATTTGAAATATGGCCCAAGTGCCTGCCACCAAAACTGTGTGAGGAATTCCACTGCAAAAAGAGGTTTACTTAGAAAAGTACTTTAAAAAGTACTAGTCTTGTTGCCCTTGTGGGTGCAACCACACTAATAGAGGGTATGCGCGTGACATCACTGTTGCTGGAAGTTATGTGGGAACACGCCTACTGAGTGGCAAAACATTCATTTCTGCCATTGACAGCCCATACATCCAAACAGAAAAGTCCTTTCTGATTGTATTAAACAACGTTAACTCACCAACATTGCGGCTGTACTGAAAGCTTGAATTATCCTCTTTCTATCTACAAAGTTTTTGTTTCATAAAAATCCACCATAGGCATGTTATGAGCTACTTTCTGTCAAGACATTCTGTGCAGGTTTTTATTTTTCCAAGTGTCAGAGTTTGGAAGCAATCTTTTTCTACAATACAACATCCTGCTGCCTCCTGCATTATGTGCAAATTAGAAACAGGTGGTATGCATGGTCGTTGAGTGATTTGCAACTAGCACTTCCAAACTCCAATGCTCCATGCTGCTCAATGTTTTGCCACTCAGTCTAGATTAGGGGGGCGTGCATACCCTCTATAGAAATTAGGGTTTAATAAAGCTGTGGCTCCCATGTGAATAAACTGCATGTGGCCATGACATCATGATGTATCTTCTTTAGGGAGGGGGGGTGGGTCAGCAAACTTGCTAGTGGATACGCCCCAGGGCGAAATGCAACAATTCTTGGCCATCTGCATGGTCAGTGATGTATACCGGACGAGTTACCCATATATAGAGACCCCTGCATGATAGTCAACAATGTTATGTCAAAACATGCCCATATATGTGCATTACCAAATATGGGCATTCCCAGATATGTCCTTAATATTAATGACATTGGGACAGGGATCTCCATATATGGGCATAAAACGTATGTTAATTAGTAAAGCCAAGCAGGGCCTTGGCAAGTTAGGGCCTGGGTTTGATGCCTGGGGATCTACATGCATGGGCATAAGGGAGTACCCTTAAAAGGGCATCATTTATT
This sequence comes from Nannobrachium achirus, assembly GCF_963921795.1. Lineage (NCBI taxonomy): Eukaryota > Metazoa > Chordata > Actinopteri > Myctophiformes > Myctophidae > Nannobrachium > Nannobrachium achirus. The sequence goes on from NC_137831.1 coordinate 16,087,154, forward strand.
TTGTTAAGAGACTGTAAGGGCCATTTGAGCCATATTCTTATTGCGACCGTCAGGTCGCACTTACTATCAAAACCTCTACCAGGTGTCTGTCCGTCAGTCAGTCCGTCCGTCACACGTCACACTTTTGCCCTGCTCATATCTCCGCAACCGTTGCCCCAATCCATGCCAAATGCCATGCACACATACTCCTTAATTAACACATGACCCTCTTCCAGCGCCATCATGAGGCCGATTCTTGCAAAACACATTTTTGGACACAGCTCCTACAATTTTTGCCCTAAAATCACGCAAATCGGTACACAGTATGTCTACACTCATGTCATCAACATGGATCTGTCCCATATAGCGCCACCTTCAGGCCGATTTTTAAAACACATTTTTGGACACTGCTCCTACAGATTTTGCCCTAAAATCACGCAAATCGGTACACAGTATGTCTACACTCATGTCATCAACATGGATCTGTCTCATATAGCGCCACCATCAGGCCGATTTTTTCAAACACATTTTTGGACACTACTCCTACACATGTTGCCCTAAAATCACGCTGCGACCTGACGGTCGCTTATCTCCCTATTAGGGAGTCTTACTGGTTTTATTGATTAGGACGTCACTTGGAGGTTCACACCCATGTTCAAGGCCCATGTGATATTTTAACTTAACCATATGGCTCAAATGGCGCTTACATTCTCCTTGTAGCATAAGTGGTTGGCTTATATGGTCATGAACTTCGCTTCGTGTCTTGTGTAGCCAACGAGTTTCCACACAGCTTATTCTCATGTGGTCTATGCAGAGGGCCCTTAAAATTCAGTTTAGAGGCCATGAATATGAATGGACTTAACAGTGGCTGTGTTCACGTCTGTAGTCTGTTTGTGTTTTTCCTCATTCCTCCTGGAGAGGCTATATAATATAAGCCTCTTCAAGTCTCTTTGGTCTAAAGACCAAATATCCCAACTCCTTGAAAAAGCATCCAAAACGTTACTTCAGGCGTTTTTAGCAGAAAGCCAGAGAAAGCTTACAACAGAACAGCAGTCTCACATCCCCAAACTACTATTTCACAAACCCTTGTTTATGCACAAAGGTTTTTCTTCCTCTACAGCAAATCTCTTTTTGCAGATGAACAGGGTTGCAACAACACGTTGTGAGCTTGTACTGTAGATCGACTATTTTCGACAAATGTTAAAAAATGATGAGTTACTAGGGCCCAAGGTGGAGAGTAGAGATAAACCGATTGCAAAATCCAGCGGTTTTATGAAGATCTGACCTGCCAAAACCGATTTTTCCGATACCGATTTCTTTAGCTAAGAACTAGAAAATAGGGTTGCTCCAATACCCTTTATTTTCAGGCCAAGTAGGCCTACAGGACATACTTCAATTTGAGTACCAATAAGCTAGAAGAACACTAATGCCAAATCATTCACAATAGTACAATATCCAAAATCACAGACAATATCCAGTCTAATATGACCGTCTGGACTAGGCAGGAGGAAAGCAGGTGATGCATGCTTTTTTTCCCCTTCTTTTTGGAGACGACATTGACACAGGATTATGGAAATGTATCCTTACATTGCAAAGGTAATCAGCACCATCTGTATTCTGTAGGCTGCCACTAAGTAGACTGGCTGCTACTTTTTAATGTTTACCGTACTTTAGTCACAGGACCAGAGCATCATGCTGTGCAGTGCCATAGACACAATTGGCATAAAACCGGTATTTATGTCATGTCAGTGACCTGCCGGTCACTGATTCAGACGGTTTGATATCATACCTGCCGATTTTTGATATTGGCCGACATAGAAACACACGTTTTTTTTTTTTTAAACTTCGAAGGATTTGAAATATTCAGACAATATTCAGACAATTTTCAAGATTTTTCAAAAAATAGCAGATCTACAAGCTCACAGCACAGCACTCGGATCTGCTATTTTTTAATAGTTAAAGCACAAACATAAGCGTAATAATGCGTTCCCAGTCTAAATGGGTTCAACCCCCTCCCCCTATGAAGAACGTTCATGGGGGGCCCGCAGTGAATCCTTGTACCCAGGGCCCAGAATTTGGTGCGACACCCCTGCATGTAAGAAGTGGAATCCGGCCAACTAAAACCTCGAACATTCCGTTCTGTTATTGTGCGATACCTTCCCATTTCACCCTGCTGCATTCCAAAGACGCTAGTATAGATTTCTTGTCTCAAAAGCTTTTTTTCCCCTCACAGATGCCGTCTCTCTCGCTTAGTTCACTAAAACGATTTCTTTGTCTATAAGCTGACGTCCTATGCACGTTGTGTGGGCTCGCTTTTCATCGCGACGAGAAGAAAGACATCCCATAATAATGACGCGTCACTCATAACTGCGTGGGTGCGGTGCAGGTGAATTCTTTTGGTTGCTGGTGACCATCTTATGCAGTAGCGCTTTGGAGGCCGGACGCGACCGGACGCCGGGTGGTCAATAAATTCCCACACGGACACACGGACGGCACCGAACGGTGCACGAGAGTCTAAACGCGTGCATACCCCCCGCGAGAGCCGCGACAACCCCCCACCCCGCGAATCCGCGATAACTACAAGCTATACTTTAATCAGTGGCTACTACTTTGCATAACAGGTTTCTAGTGGTGAATGTGTGAGCGTCCTCAAGCCCCCTCTATTCATATGGATATAGCCTACTTTAACATCTAGGTTTCCAGCTGTGACTGCATGTGCATGTGTCGATGTGTGTGTGTGTCCTCATACATGGCTCCATTACTGTGGTATTTAGTGTTTGAGATTCGTTCAAGGCAAACTTTGTTTCTCTAGCCTACTGCAGTGCTGTATTTTCTAAATGAATTAAAAGAAAGTAACATAACATCTTAAGTAACAATGCAAATGTAATTAAGACTAGAAAACTATTGTTGTCCCACCATTAGATCTGCTGACATCCTTTCTATCTAGCCTCTAGAGGCACGTGCATGTGCGTGCACGTGACGTCAATAAATGACCGTCCGCCCTGAAAAGAGAATCCCAAAGCACCACTGATCTCATGATGTCCACAACGCTACAGCGGGCATCTCTTTTAAACATAACTGTATAACCAATAACGCAAATTTGTGTCACTTTAGATTTGAACCACTTTAACCATTATTTTACGCTTTAACTATTAAAAAAATAGCAGATATACAACCGAGTGACGCGCTGCGAGCTTGTAGATCTGCTATTTCTGCTATTATTTTCTTAAATAATTCTAGGCCTAAATGGGAGGTCGATTCTACAAATGCCTTCTATATCCATAACAGCTTTCTAAAAAAAGTTCTGCATCAGTGGTTCTTAAACTATTTCATGTTAAGGGACTCCCCAAAACGATATGTATTTTTTGTTCCAGGGACCCCAGAAACAAAGATCTCAGTTAAACATGTACTTGACACTTTTATGGCCCAATCAATTACCTTGGTGCACAACCCCTTTGAAGTTCAATGGGAGCAATTAAGAGCTCTGGCTGAGCTCCCCCTGACAAAAACATCCCTCCGAGGGATGAATGTCAAATTAAACAGTGGAATAGAAGTACAATACAGCCAGGAGGATGTGTCCTTCTGCAAGGAAACACCCCAGCACAATAATCTACTGACTGATAAAGGGAAATGACTGATAAAAAAAAGTATATACATACAGTATATACAGTAAGACTCCCTAATCGGTCCCAACGTGATTTTGTGTTTGAAGAAATCGGCCTGATGGTGGCGCTATATGGGACAGATCCATGTTGATGACATGAGTGTAGACATACTGTGTAGCGATTTGCGTGATTTTAGGGAAAAATCTGTAGGAGTAGTGTCCAAAAATGTGTTTGAAAAAAATCGTCCTGATGGTGGCGCTATATGGGACAGATCCATGTTCAAGACATGAGTGTAGACCAAGTGTGTACCGATTTGTGTGATTTTAGGTCAAAATGTGTAGGAGCAGTGTCCAAAAATGTGTTTTGCAAGAATCGGCCTCATGGTGGTGCTATAGAAGAGGTTCATGTGAGAATTGATGGGTGGTTTGGCAGGCAAGGAGTGTGTGTGAAAAATTCGGCATGGATCGGGGCAACGGTTTGCGGAGATATGAGCAGGGCAAAGGTGTGACGTGTGACAGACAGACAGACTGACAGACAGCTGGTCGAGGTTTTGATAGTAACTGCGACTTGACAGTCGCAATAAAGGGGAAATGACTGCTAAAAAAAACGTATACATACAGTATATATTAAAAATAGTCTTAAAGTTACATAGATGCGTTCGGGCCTTCCGGGTCTCTATGGCAGGGATCTTCAACGTTTTCAGGCCAAGGACCCCTTAGTTGAGAGAGAGATGAAGCAGGGACCCCCACAACCTGTTCATAGATTCCATAGTTTCATTGTTTGACGGCACAATCATCAGTGCATTTATTTCAATGTTTGCCGATATTTAACCACTTGAAAGTCTTATCCATTTTCCCAAATTTCACATTTCACTCTGTACTCAGTCTGCTCTTTTTCCCCTCTACACCAAAGCTCTTTGCCGAAAATAGCCTATCTACAAGCTCACAACGCCTCGCAGCGCGAGGCGTTGTGAGCTTGTAGATCAGCTATTTTTTGGCTAAAGTTCTCCGAATATGGAAACTAGGGCTCAGGGGTTAATACTAGTAAGACACCTGAGGGTGGAATGCGACCTCAGGGTGACATGCGACCTCGCCCTAAAGGGCGAGGTCGCGCCAATTCTTGACTATCTGGCCAACCACAGCGTTTCTCTGACGATTCTAGTTGTTTTCATTCTGGGGGGAGTTTGTTCATGTTTTTGTGAGGGTATCAACCCTAGGAGACACAGGGAGAACATGCAAACTCCACACAGAAAGGCCCTATCGCCAACCCCACCTAGGGTGTGAGCGATAGGGCCTAAACATGGAGATGTGGAGAACACTATATATGAAGATAGTCCAGTCCATCATGTCATATGGGACTACCGTCATAGACAGTAGCCATTGTTAGGCCGGAGTCAATGGCTGTCTGTCTGACTGTCTGTACAGGAAGTGATGTCACATGACATACTTTTTATGCCCATATATGAGTCATTCTGTACCACATCTCCATGTTTAGGCCAAACAGGTTTGCTCCATTTCTCCATGTATAGGTCCAAATGACCTCGCCCTAAAGGGCGAGGTCGCGCCAATTCTTGACCATCTGGCCAACCACAGCGTTTCTTTGACGATTCTAGTTGTTGTCATTCTGGGGGGAGTTTGTTCATGTTTTTGTGAGGGTATCAACCCTAGGAGACACGGGGAGAACATGCAAACAAGAGAACATCGCTCACACCCTAGGTTGGGTTGGCGATAGGGCCTTTCTGTGTGGAGTTTGCCTAAACATGGAGATGTGGTACAGAAGGACTCATATATGGGCATAAAAAGTATGTCATGTGACATCACTTCCTGTACAGACAGTCAGACAGACAGCCATTGACTCCGACCTAACAATAGCTACTGTCTATGACGGTAGTTCCATATGACATATTGGACTAGACTATCTCCATATATAGTGTTATCCACATCTCCATGTTAGGACTCATATATGGGCATAAAAAGTATGTCATGTGACATCACTTCCTGTACAGACAGTCAGCCATTGACTCCGGATTAACAATGGCTACTGTCTATGACGGTAGTCCCATATGACATATTGGACTAGACTATCTCCATATATAGTGTTATCCACATCTCCATGTTTAGACAGCCAATGACTCCGGCCTAACAATGGCTACTTTCTATGACGTTAGTCCCATATGACATGATGGACTGGACTATCTCCATATATAGTGTTATCCACATTTCGTGCAGCCGCCCTGTACAGGAAGTGATGTCACAACTCGCTGACATCACACTGACATCACAGAGGATACGGAAGGACGGTCACGAGGATACGGAAGGAAGGAAGGACACTCAAGTGACACGGTTCTTCAGAGTATATGCGACCTTCGGTCGCAATAAAAAGAAAAAAAAAGTTTCTATCACTCAAAGATTTGGAGGACCCCCTGTAGTAATTCTGAGGACCCCCTAGGGGTCCCGGACCCCCTGTTGAAGACCCCTGGTCTACGGGATAAAGACAAGGTGAACGCCATCAGCCAGCAGTGGTATCCTCGGGGTGTCACGGTGGCTCAGACAGACCATATGCTTCCTTCTGTGAGCGCGAGAACCGGCCGGGGGTTCAAATCCGAACCCCCGCCGTCTTGTCTCGCACGTCTTTCCTCGCTCTCTCTCTCTCTGCCCTTGGTTTCACATCGCTCCAGTCCTCTGACCTATGTGTAATAAAGCACGGGAGATGCCCAGACATTAATCAAAATGAATCCAGAGTGTTATGTTGTTGACAGTCTTGCTGTAGACTAGGCTACTATCAAAAGGTCAATTGTCTACTGCAGTAGAATGTGAAGAGGGGAGTTGTCGTTTTTTGTGTTGATTCCTTCTGTTATTTCTCTTTTCTCGTGGGCGACAACAGAGGCAACATATTGAATGCACGAATTAGAACGGGTACACATTATTGTGTATCATTGTTTTATGCTTTAACTATTGAAAAATAGCAGATATACAAGCTCACAGTGCGGCACCGAGTGCCGCGCTGCGAGCTTGAAGAACTGCTATTTTTGAAAAATCGTGAAAATTTGAATTTTGACCCGATTCTATAAGTGTCTTTTGAATCCTTCTGATTTTTTTTTTCTATGTCAGCAATCTGGCCAGCCATCGTCAAAGAAAAGGTGTTTTTCACTTAAATGGAGCTCAGTTAGTCTGTTCTTGAGAGACTACTATGTCAGTGGTTCTCAAACCTCTGCATGTGAAGGACCCCCAAAATGATATTTTGGGGGTCTCAAATGCATCTCAAAATATTTAGTTCCAGGGACCACCCAGAAGCAAAATTTGAGTTACAAACGTTCGCTTTGAAAATACATATATTCAAAGATTTGCACACATTTTCACGAAAAATAGCAGATCAACAAGCTCAGCACTCGTGCCTAAAAATTGCAAAAATAGATGATCTGCAAGCTCTCGCGCTGCGAGGCGTTGTGAGCTTGTAGATCGGCTATTTTCGGCAAAGAGCTTTGGGGAAAATAGCAGACTAAGTACAGAGTGAAAGGTCAAGTTTATTAAGTATTGTACAGTTCAAGTGGTACCTGAGAACACAAATTGACATGAATCCAAAATACACTGATGATCGTGCTGTCAAACAAGGAAACTATATGGAATCTATGAATAGGTTGTGGAGGTCCCTGCTTCATCTCTCTCTCAGCTAAGGGGTCCTTGGCCTGAAAACGTTGAAGACCCCTGGTCTAACCATAAGACCACTGAGCTGGTTGCGCGGGTAGAAATCCCAGCAGGGTCCCAGGACATAAATCATATACAGACCCTGTAAACAGAAAGTAGGCCATATAGTCAGACCATAGAATAATATTTATCAAAGACACGACAAATAAAGTGTAGGCTTTTGGCAAGGGCATGGGGAATTTCATGTTTACAGGCCCTTTAAAACCCATTTAGGCTTAGAATTATTGAATGCTTTAACCAGTGAAAAATAGCAGATATACAAGCTCACAGCGTGGCACGAGTGCCGCGCTGCGAGCTTGTAGATCTGCTTTTTGAAAAAGTTGTGAAAATGTGTGCAAATCTTTGAATATATGTATTTTCAAAGCGAAGGTTTGTAACTCAAATTTTGCTCCTGGAACTAGATATTTTGAGATGGGGGTCCGTGGCCAAATAAATATCAGTTTGGGGGTCCTTCACATGAAAAGGTTTGAGAACCACTGACATAGTAGTCTCTCAAGAACAGACCAACTGAGCTCCAGTTAAGTGAAAAGGACCTTTTCTTTGACGATGGCAGGCCGCACTCGGTGCCGCGCTGTGAGCTTGTATATCTGCTATTTTTTCAATAGTTAAAGGAGTAGTTCACCCCCAAAATGCCTTTTTTTTCTATTGATTACTCATGCCATGGAGAGTAGAGTTCAATAATATGTTTTGGTTTTTGTCACATTCCTAAGACAAAAATTAGATTTGAGTAAATTTACCCCCATTGATTCCGGATGGTGACCCGTTTCGAAACGGGTCACCATCCGGAATCAATGGGGGTAAATTTATTGTTATCACATTTTTGTCTTAGGAATGTGACAAAAACCAAAAAATATTATTGAACTCTACTCTCCATGACATGAGTAATCAATAGAAAAAAAGTCATTTTGGGGGTGAACTACTCCTTTAAAGCATAAAATAATGATACACAATAATGCGTACCCGTTCTAAATGGGTTAAACAAACAAAAAAGCATCTATATGTGCGATAATATGCACGCTGTGTGTTACCGTAGACACATAAAACAATCTTCATAAATCATGCTCTTGATCTGATGCACTTTTCTTCTTTATTGTGTTATCAGAAGTTACACTTAAATTCCCCAAACGTTAATGTGCCCGAGCATCCTTTGGTATTCATGACGTGCTTGGTCCACTTAACCCTGCAAGGCCCAGCTTTTTAAATCATTTTTTAAAAAATGTTATAATTAGTTTTCCTGTTCTTTTTTCACATTAACATCACCATTAAATCCTATTGTTTAGTATTACAATGCCATTGGCCACGATATTTGCATATAAATACGCCCCACAGAGACTGACATTCACACCTCCCAGAGAAGTTGAAATACCAGCATCTGGACGAACAAAATCTCACTTTTTAACTGAAGCTATTCCTCACTAAAACATAAGTAAAAAGCCTGTAATATTTTTTTTCGTGATCATTAGAATGTCTAGAACATGTACATGTGTTATTATTGTGAAAAATATCCCCAAAATGCAAATTAGAGCATGATTTATGATTTATGGCTATAAAATCTTACAAAAACATTATTCATTTTTTAACATTACATTTTCCTGTGATTAGGACTCCTACAATACCATCTGATTTTTTTTTATTTTTTTTGGCCAGTAGAAATTAATTCGGGCCTTGCAGGGTTAATGTGCCCTGCCAGTGTCATACTCCCACAGGGAAGCCTGTTTGTGCTTATAATAATTTCAAAAGAAGAGCATTCACATGCACGCATGCACGCACGCACGCACGCACACACACACACAGATTCAAACTCACCATTCTTAAGGCATATATATAAAACAAGAAGAAGAAAAAAAAAAACATTCATTCTTTTGTTCCGTCAGAAAAAAAAGAGATGCATAATTTATAAGGCCAACTAAAGCTAATTAACTTTTATGACGGCCTTTTGCAGAATGCATGAATAAAATCAATAATAATGCTAAAATCTTTACTTACGCGTTCTGTTCATATGCTTTATGAATATTATGGGCTGGTGAGTATATATATATTATATACAGTATATACAGTATGTATGGCTTGGAGGGATGTGAATAAGAGGGAATCTGTAGGCACAAAAAGCTGCGGTCGGACAGCAGGAGTGGCCCTGCATGCCGACACTGTAACGTAAGCACTTTCCCTCCGAGTTTTACCATAAATGATTTGAACTGAGATGGAGAGAGAGAGAGAGAGAGAGAGAGAGAGAGAGAGAGAGAGAGAGAGCTAGAGAGAGAGCAGGGACGTGCAGAGAATGTTAGAGAGGCAGCGGCTGAAATTTCGAAAATAGCAGACCTCCAAGCTCACAATGCGTCGCAGTCGCCAGTCTGCTATTTTCGGTGCTTCATACCACACTGAACTAAGCATAATCAAGTCAATACTGGAGGTGTGGCGTAGGGCATGGATTTCTACACAGAGAGGGCAATTCTTTCAACATAAGATGCTGCATTCAAGTTCAGAAATAGCTTTTTTGCGAGCGTGCACGCGCGCGAGTGATCGCGACGCACGGTCACAGCGTGTGACCAGAAACATGTAATCAACAATAACAGCTTGGTGAAATCGGCGCGCGCGCGTGTGTGTGCCTGCCTCAGCCTGCTTGATGTGTGAACTTCGTTTGAATCGTTTCAACTGCTGCGCGGATTGGATATTCATTAAACCCACCCCCACCCCCCGCGCTCATTGGATCAGCCGCAGTTTTTGGCTGCTAAACTGCCGATTCATGTACTCAGCTCCAGACCAGAGAAACAGTCCACTCTGAGAGTGGGCGGGGTTTATGGTCTGGAACCAGGCAAGTTCAGAAGAGTTTGGACAAGGACTCTTGGACAAGGACTCTTGAATGCTGCCTTCAGGTATGGCATGGAAAGAGGGCATTTGCATTTCTTTAACCATAGTAAAAACTGCATTCATGGTCTGGAGAGGGCACTTTTTTTACAGATGAATAAAAGGGCATGGGCTCAAGCCCCATTTGATGTCTATGTGTGCACGTCCCAGAGTGAGAGAGAGTGAGTGAGAGAGAGAGAGAGAGAGAGAGAGAGAGATGGCGGAAAAGGAAAGACGACAACGAGTTCTATTTAAGTTTAAGCTCCTCGGACCGACGAACGTTCGGCGTCAGCGAAAATGCCAGAAACTCTTCCAAACATAACAGACGTCCTGAAAAGAGAAAAAGACCGGGACACACCCCCTAGCTGTCAGGCCAAATAAAAGCTCTGCTTCATCAGCCCCTTCTTCTTTATTATCTGTTTTTGGCATTGAGGCGTGTTTACAAGACAGCTCCTTATCCCTGCAAGACCCGAATTAATTTCTACTGGCCAATTTTTTTTTTTTTTTAAATCAGATGCTGTTGTAGGAGTCCTAATCACAGGAAAATGTAATGTTAAAAAATGTATAATGTTTTTGTAAGGTTTTATAGCCATATAAATCATAAATCATGCTCTAATTTGCATTTTGGGGATATTTTTCACAATAATAACATATGTACATGTTCTAGACATTCTAATGATAACCAAAAACATATATATTACAGGCATTTTACTTATGTTTTAGTGAGGAATAGCTTCAGTTATAAAGTGAGATGTTCGTCCAGACACTGGAATTTCAACTTCTCTGGGAGGTGTGAATGTCAGTCTCTGTGGGGGGTATTTATATGCAAATATCGTGGCCAATGGCATTGTAATACTAAACAATAGGATTTAATGGTGATGTTAATGTGAAAAAAAAGAACAGGAAAACTAACTATGTAGACCTATATTTTTTTAATTATTTAAAAAATGTTGCCAAAAAGCAACGCTGGGCCTTGCAGGGTTATTGTATTTCCTGATCTTATCCTTTGGCCCCTTTCATTTCCTGCCTGGTGCTTTTCATTTAGAGGCAACAACCAACAACTCTCCACCCCTCTCCCTCTCCTCCCCTCGGCTGCCAAGGCTCGTCAAAATCCCTGCCGCTAAATGCGTCCTCAGAAAAAGGTGCTGGTGCTCACACTTTCTCTCTTCACCCCCTTTTTGTTTCTCTCACTACATGCTCTCTCCACCTCCACCCAGGGGCGTCACAAGGGGGGGGGGGAGTGGGACTGAGTTACTAGGGCCCCAAGGTGGAAGGACCTTAATTATTTTATACTTTTAGCTATTGAAAAATAGCAGATATACAAGCTCACAGCACGGCACCGATTTTTGAAAAGTCGTGAAAATGTGTGCAAATCTTTGAATATATGTATTTTTTTTAAGCGAACTCAAATTTTGGTTCTGGGGGGGGGGGGGGGGGGGCCTGGAACTAAATATTTTGAGACAGCCGGCCGAAGTGGCGAGGAGCCGAAATAAAGAAGCCGGTCAAACCGTTTGCGTTTGAATCCTGAAATCCAAATGTGGCCTTTTTCATTCTCACACATAAACACAACAGAGTATGTTTTATTCAGCTCAAAGATTCTGATTAAAATTGTAGATTATCAAGTATTCAATAAGCTAAATATAACCTCTTGAACACTAAAGTCCCTTTTCTTTTCACTACTTTTGTGCGACGGCCTTCTATGATGAAGCAGGGCTTTGCTTTGCACAAAAACATTCCTTGGGCAAGAAATGGACGCCACAAAACTATGGTTTAGTGATGAGTCATCACTTTTCACAGTTGTGTAGGGTCCATTTCTTGCCCAAGGAATGTTTTTAGTGCAAAACAAATGCTTGTAATGGATTCAGAATCATGAAAACCCCCTAGATAGACCCCTCACATGCTATTTAAAGAAGATTCTTTGGGGGGTCTTTTTTCCCTAGTATGGTAAGTGAATTAGAGCCACCAGATCCCATGGGAAAAGTGCTTGGGACCGTCAATTTTTGAATTCGGCGCACAAAAATAAAATAAAAATGTTTTCACGCTTTCTGCCGGAAGTGAACACATTAGCCTATTTTTGTTAAATATTTCTTCCACTAGCACGTCCCTGCCACTATCTCCTCCTCCCGTCCAACGGCCCTCCTTAACCAGGCTTTCCAGTCCAAGCTGGATAGCAACCTGGTGCTCTGGGGAGGAAACGGCAGCCGGTCGCTGCCAACGAATTCATTGAATTTTGTCGTACAATTGATCCCTGGGAGACAGGCTAAAGAACTGGATGAGGGAGGGGGGGGGGGGGGGGAGTGGGGAGGGGGGGGAGATGGCATGGGTCGGAAGCAGGGGTGTCGCACCAAATTCTGGGTCCTGGGTACAAGGATTCACACACATTTTGTGCTTTAACTATTGAAAAATAGCAGATATACAAGCTCACAGCGCGGCACCGAGTGCCATGCTGCCAGCTTATTTGTTTTGTTATCGTGAACATTGTGCAAGTCTTTGAATATTTCAAATGTTTTTTGAAAAACTGTGTGTGAATGTGAAGAACCCCCAAAATTATATGTATTTGGCCACGAACCCCCATCTCAAAATATTTAGTTCCAGGGACCAGAAGCAAAATTTGAGTTACAAATGTTCGCTTAAAAAATTGATATATTCAAAGATTTACACACATTTTCACAACTTTTCAAAAATAGCAGATCGACAAGCTCGCAGCGCAGCACTCGGTGCCACACTGTGAGCTTGAATATCTGCTATTTTTCAATAGCTGAAGTATAAAATAATTAAGGCCCCTCCATCTTGGGCCCTAGTAACTCAGTCCCACTTTTCCCCCCCTTGTGACGCCCATGGTCGGGAGTACAGGGGAGGGAGGGAGCGTTAATGCAGAGGGCCGGCGTTGCGTCAGGGGAGGCTGATTGACAATAACGCGGCCGCAGTCTCGACGGGAAAAAAGGTCCCGTCTCCTGCCAAACCAATCTCACAATAACAGCCGGCCGAAGTGGCGAGGAGCCGAAATAAAGAAGCCGGTCAAACCGTTTGGGTTTGAATCCTGAAATCCAAATGTGGCCTTTTTCATTCTCACACATAAACACAACAGAGTATGTTTTATTCAGCTCAAAGATTCTGATTAAAATTGTAGATTATCAAGTATTCAATAAGCTAAATATAACCTCTTGAACACTAAAGTCCCTTTTCTTTGGCGAACAAAAAGAGCAAATCTACACGAAGAGCCGTGAGCTCAGATCAGCTATTTTCAGTGACGAGATTTGGTGAAAAGATTAGGTCCATATTCTTAACTCATTCGTAGTTTACGGCCGTAAAGCCCGTTAATTTCTCTATGTCTTTCACTGCCGGCTTCTCCTACCGGTTAACGTGGGCGCTCGTCCAGTTCCCATCGTGCGTGATCGGACACTGCTATGCATCGTGTGTTCGTGTATTCCATCAGCTTCTCAAATCCGTTGAAACTTTTTCAATTGATCAATAAGTTCTCCATCTGTAAGCCGCGGAGTTCAGACAGAAAGCTTACGGGCCAAAATAGAGGACGGACTTCCGCTTCCGGTTCAGGGACTCCAATGTTAAGTTGTCCGCTCAATAATGTGTCCGTGTAGAAACCGATCACGGAGCATTAGTTCCGGCCTATTTTAGTTCGGCTTCGATAAAAAAAATGTTTTTAATTAATTTTTATTACATTTACGGGTTCTACGGGCATGGCAGAGAAGGGGTACAAAGGGGTATTTTGAGGGCAGAGTTTGAGTTAAGGTCAGGTAAGAATGAGCCAGCACATGTTTATGTAAGTGTGACTGGACAAACAGCTATCTCACCCTTGAGACTAACGTGGCTATTTTCACGGTTTGGGTCAAGACAAGCCCTGCAATGATTGACAGAAATTGCCAATATAAGCTATAAGGCCGATTCCCACTGGGCCAGATAACAGATACAAAAAAAAAATCTCTTTCTCCAGATATTTTTCCATTCAAAGTGGATGGTAGATACAGATAAAAAATATCTGCCACAGATATTTCTTTTATCTGTGGCAGATATTATTTTTATCTGTATCTACCATCCACTTTGAATGGAAAAATATCTGCAGAGATTTTTTTTATCTGTTATCTGGCCCAGTGGGAATGAGCCTATACACTGAACATGTTTATTGGGTGTGTGCGCCCCACCGGCGAGCCTGCTGGTGGGGGCTCAGTCTCCACTGCTCCGTTGTCTCTGTCTGCCTAATAAAGTGATGGAAGAACCCTGCCTGCTTCTCTTGTCTCTTCTCCAGCATAAGGCTAAGAATTATGCACAGCAACATCGTACTTATGAATTCAGTCTAAGGGCCATTCCATACTTCGACCGAAACCGCCGTTTTCGGTCAAAAGGTCCTTTTCTACCATAAAATTATATCCCTCAGGACTTCTGAAAAGCATTGGACCGAACGAGAGTTCGGAAATTTGCACGTCGGAAAACACAACTCACCGAACATTTCGGTCGAAGTATGGAGAGGCCTTTATATCTGCGTCAGAAGCTCAGAACTCTCCGTTGTGATGTGATGTTACGTAATGGTGCAGATTCTGCCGAAACTGTGAAAATAAGGAGCAGACCTAGTATAGAGCCCTGAGGGACCCCGATCAACAAAGCATAAAGGGTTTAAGTGTGGTTTATAAGTGGTTAAACATTTGTATTTGTCAGCCACCATGACGATACAGTGTTGTCCACGTTGACTTCCATGGCATTCGTGTCAACAGGATACCAAGTGGTACAATCGGTAACTGCCAGTAACCCCCGATCTCAGTATAATTGAGATCATTTTGAAGCACATCCTCCATATCATATCTGCAGGGGCGTCACAAGGGGGGGGGGGGGGACTGAGTTATAGGGCCCAAAGTGGAGGGGCCTTAATTCTTTTTTAGCTATTGATAAATAGCAGATCTACAAGCTCACAGCGTGGCACTGCGAGCTTGTAGATCTGCTATTTTTGAAAAGTTGTGAAAATGTGTGCAAATCTTTGAATATATGTATTCTTGAAGCAAATATTTGTAACTCAAATTTTGTTTCTAGGGGGTCCTTGGAAGTAAATATTTTGAGATGGGGGGTCCGTGGCCAAATACATATCATTTTGGGGGTCCTTCACATGAAAAGGTTTGAGCACCACTGACATAGAAACATAGGATTTTCAAAAAACCTTAGAAGTATTTGACATATTCAAAGACTTGCACAAATTTTCAAGAATTTTCAAAAATAGCAGATCTACAAGCTCGCAGCGCGGCACTCGCGCCATGAGCTTGTATATCAGCTATTTCTCAATAGTTAAAATAGTTAAAGCACAAAATGTGAGCGAATCCTTGTACCCCAGGACCCAGAATTTGGTGCGACACCCCTGATCATATCTGACATGGCTTCAGCAGCAGTAGGGAAACAGTGGTTCCTCTTTAGACCTGATCATTACCGGGAATGAAAGTCGGTCCTTGCTTTGAGGCATGCCAGTCATTGTCTGCAATACCTGCCCCACTTTCAACAAGAAGAATAATGGGAACTCCAATTTATATCCATCATGGCTTGTACTCGTTTTCCAAGGTCCATGGTGACATCAAAGCTCCTTGCGTTTGCCAGATGAAACAGGATCGAGAGGCTCTTGTGGTTCATCACTCCAAACAGCATAATGACAACGATTCAAAATGCAACGGTAATTTAATTCGATCATTAACACAAGGCAGGGACGTGCTGGCCATTGGGGAAAGCGGGACAACTCTCGAACGTCCGGTTCATTCCCGGCCGGTCCAGGCCGGCCAGTAGGAAAGAACTTTTTAAAAAAAATGTCGGCCTTCGTTCCATTTTGGGTGCTGGGCGGCCAAAAAAAGTAAATCGTTACTCTCGGGCAGAAAACTCATATCTCCAAGTTTCAAATTTGTAGATTTCTTCGCAAAGCAAAGCCCTGCTTCATCATACAAGGCCGTCGCACAAAAGCAGTGAAAACAGCAGATCTACAAGCACAGAACGCCCGTTGTGTGCTTGTAGATCGGCTGTTTTCACTAGTTTAAATCATTTTTTAAATGATAAATACCAAACAAACGGTTTTGGACATGCAAGGTTTCCACCCGGCAACGACAAAATATAACTCATGGCCCACTGGCTTGTCACTTGTCAAGAACTGAAATGGCACATCTTTGAGTAGCAGCAGCACTTTAGAGATATCTCTCTCTATAGCGCGCAATGAGGGCCTCTCCAACTCTTTTTCCCCGGCTGAATCAGGGGCCCAGCACGTCCCTGACACAAGGCCATGTAGCGTGTGCGTGCGTGCGAGAGCCCCACCCACATTTCTTTCCTGTGCCATGCCCTCTCTTCTTGGTTACGCCATGTTATGCGAGGATGAATGGTTACCCGGCCTGTAATTTCATAATTTTAGGGGCAAGGCAAACTTGCCACAAATGCCAGGGCAGGAAGGCCATCAAATGAAACAAGATTTTAGTCCATTGAAAGAATTTGTTGAATTTAAGGGTTAGGAATTATAACCTAATCTGCAGTGAAATTAATGGATAAAAATCTGATCCATGCTCAGCTCTGCAACAATCAAAGTCACTGGATTGGTTTTAAAGATGGAGAGTTAAGATTTCAGAAACTCCAAAAAAGGACACTGGTGTCTACATGACAAGAACAAGACACTGGTGTCTACATATTGACAAGAAAGAGACAGAGGAGAAAGTGGTAGAGTCACCTGGGGCTTTAAGGCCACTGTGGCCTCAGGTCATGCCATTGGTCAGAGGGGCACAAGGCCAAACTGAGGGGCAACGACGGCCATGGCCTTCATGGCCTCCCTGAGTTTCCTGCCCTGATGGTTACTGAATGCCCTCCATTCTGCCTAGAATGTCCGTAGTCTCGACAATAACATGTTCTAACTATAGACCTATGTGTGACCACCACAAGTCCCGAAAGGACACATACTAGAAACTTAAATAACACATTGTTGTTGACATTAAGATGTAATGGTAAACAACAACCCAAATGTTCACCTTCTATCCTTTGTTATCCTAAACAATTAGACTTCCTACATTACTAACATATCTTTTCACTGGGCACAGCACTACTGAATAGACTGGAACGGCTGCAGAACTGTCCAGGCTGCATTTCATCACCAGCAAGAAAATAAATGTGTACTCAGTTTAGCGAAGGCAACTAAAAGCACTATTTTCAAGCCCTGCATCACAATGAATGGAAATGTGATTCAACAGAGGAGAAGAGTGCCAAAACACTACTACTAGAGATGATGAGAAAACTAGGACTATAGCCTGTGTTTTCAAAATAATGTTTAAATAAATTACTGCACTACTCCAACACCTAGAAATTGTGAGGCCTTGAGACAATATTAAAAGTATGATTTCACAATTCACATTTTTAGACCATATCCGTGATCAAAACGGGGACATACTGTAGTTAACATACAGTGGATAGCACTATAATATCATATCATCTATCATATAGATGATAGATCCCCCCAGAGATTTACAGAAATCCAATTTTTGAGTATTTTTACAAAAAAACAATCCAATCCTAATTAGCCAGTAGCTATGCCCCTCCCCTAAAAGCTTTTGTCCAATGCTAGCTTAGCAACCGGCAGCTTGCCAAGGCTGTTGCCAAGGCAAACCTTGGCAAGCAGGAAGTTATTCTAAGCTAGCATTGGACAAAAGCTTTTTGGGAGGGGCATAGCTACTGGCTAATTACTTCCTGCCAAACAAAAGTGTGCTGCATGCTTACATCGGCATTTTGAGAAATAAAAGGTGAATTGATCCCAGTGCATGACGGAGGAAAATGTAATGATAAATTAAATCTCCACGATAAGATTTTTTTTCATCATGATAAACGATAATATCGATTGTCATCCCATCCCTAGTACAGAGCCAAGTGACAAGACATGTCTGAAATCCTTGTTGCCATGCACAGCATCGGTAGGACCTCTCGAGCAGCTGCTCTCTTTCTATCCTCCGGGTCTGATTGGAGGAGTGGAGCCGATCCCCCCTGTTGTTGCTCTCTGCAGGAGGACTACTTCTAGCCCTTTGAAGTGGCCTGAGCAGACCTCTGGCAATCTGCAGGAGAGGAGACGCTTCTCTAGACACGCTGAGAAGAGGATGAACGGGTTCACCTCGTCACACAAGAAGCCTCGCACTCTTACACACACGCACGCACGCACGCACGCACGCACGCACGCACGCACGCACACACACACGTGCGCACATGCGTCCATACACTCTCAATTGTAAGGATGCAATCACACAGGGGCGTCACAAGGGGTGAGTTACTAGGGCCCAAGGTGGAGGGGCCTTAATTATTTTATACTTTGTCTATTGAAAAATAGCAGATATACAAGCTCTGCGAGCTTGTAGAGCTGCTATTTTTGAAAAATCATGAAAATGTGTGCAAATCTTTGAATATATGTATTTTTTAAGCGAACATTTGTAACTCAAATCTTGCCTCCCTGGGGTCCCCTGGAACGAAATATGAAATAAAAGAGGTGGGGGTCTGTGGCCAAATACCTATCATTTTGGGGGTCCTTCACATTGAGCGCAGGAAGTCATGACGTAGCTAGTTCAGGAGGGGCGAGCTAAGGGTTGACAGCGCGCCGGGGGGGCGGGGGCCAGCGGCCTCAGCCCCCCCCTTTTACCCAGAGTACATTAGACCTAGATGCACAGCTATAGTCAGTTGCTAAGCTCAACGCTGCAGGACACACACAGGTGCCACACCTGTTGCTGCTGGAAACTGTGCTGCTGGAAACTGTGCTGCTGCCCATGCACCGCTCCGAGAGGGTGCCTAACTTGGCTGAGTATTTATGGCTGTTTCTGCTATCTACTATTGCTTATTTCATGTTCTTAGCTGCCAAACTAACTTAGTTAAGAAGCTGTGTTCTGGCCAGGTTGTATGGGAAGGTTGAGGTTGTTATTCTGGTAATCACTGAATGCTAGAAGTTGTGTTCTTGGCCAAGTTGCATGGGTAGTTTTGAGATGGTTATTCGGGTAATCGCTGATTCTAAAGTTTCAAGGTCCATATTGTCTTGCTAAAGTTGCTGGTGCCCCAGCTGAATTCTGTACTTCAGTCATGTTGCAAAGCTAATCTAAAGGGGCTACGGGCTTGCTAACATGGCTAAATGTATACTCAGGATCATAGAAAGTGGGCTGTGGCTACGGGCTAAATGCTAACTTATTTGTGCCCCGGTGGGCCTTTACTGGGCTACCATGAGTTAAGGTAATCTCAGTCGTTGGGTTTGTCGATGATAGCCACAGTGTTTTTGCGACTGCGCGGGCCGTATCGGCTAGCATGGAGCAACAGGTTCAATGTATAGTCAGCCAGGAGCTAGCCGGTGGCTATTGCTAGCCGGCTACTCCGGTAAAGATGCTGTTAGCTGGTAAAACAACGTGCTAGCCATGTCAAGGCGCGATAACGTGGCCCCGTAGCAAGTATGAAACACGCCAGGAGGATTCAGTTTGTAGGCTGTTGTAGGTATCGGCAGCATTCACCTAGCATCCGAGCTAGCCGAGTTCATGTCAAGCGGTGGTTTACGGCATGACGTCGTCAGCGCATACTAAACGCTGGGGATGGGATATGTAGTTCGCTAGCATGTCAAGCCCAGCCGGATTCCGTGCTACAGTCTAATGTGGCAGTCGTTTGTTGCTAATGCTAATTTAAGGTGCTTATGGGTTTCGCTAACGTTGCTAAAGATTAGCGGCTGTCCAGGCTGGGTTCAAGGCAAGGATTATGGCATAAATGTTGGGTTCGTTGTTGTGGTAAACACGGCCGAGGTCTACTTCTAACTACTGCTTCATCAAGGTAATGGTGCTCTTTCCAGCTGAGTTTGCATACTACAGATCGAGACGGGAGCAGTTGCGGCTCCTGGCTAACGCTAAAATAACTTCTTTGTGCTTGGCTTGCTTGCGACCGTTCGCTAAGGTTAACTCAGTTGCTTGTGCTTATCGGGAACAGTGGCGTATTGGTGTATTTTGTCAGCCGTATATGCTACTGTTGAGCAGCGTTCCTTCCTTGCAGTCAGCCAGGGGCTAGCTTTGCTTGTTGTTAGCCGGCTAGCTTTAACTAATGTAAGGATAGCTGCTAGTTGGTAAAACAGCTTGCTAGCCATGTTCTAGGCGCAAGTATGGCCCCGTCTGAAAACGTTGCTCTATAAACAGCTGCTGCTTATGAGGTGCTAGTTGCTATCAGAGCAGTATAATCAGAGAGTGGTGTCACCGCGGGGTCAGAAACAGCGCTGGTCACGTGGTTCATTGTCACTTTACACCTCATAGACTTCAATGCATTTTGTAAACTTCCGGTTCGCCGTTTGTCACTATACGCCAATAGATGTGTGCGTAGAAGACCTGGCCCCATGAAGTGAACGGGAGTGACGCAACTCTCCATTCTAGGGCTCTGGTTGCTATACCTTAGCAGCTTCTAAATGGTTCCTGTCGCTTGTATGTCTGCGCGGGCTCCTGGAAGGAGGAAAACCCGCAAGCTCATGGGTGCCACAGTTTACGTGCAAAGAATGTTTTGCGTCCGCTAACGCTAGGCGTGCTGTCTGTCTTGACGTCACCAGTTGACTCGCTAGTGCATGCAGGGAATCGTAGTCTTCTCTAAATGCTTGGTAGCTCCACTCAACCTGCGGCGGCGTGCTAGCATAACTGCTAATAATTACAGCTAAGGCTGATGCTTGTAAAAATGCTGTATCATGTTTTCTTTCAGCTCATGCTAAAGCTAATACTTGTTGGTTGCTAACATTCTGTCTATTATTTCAGCAAGTTATTGTTTCTACTGCATGTCAAGCTGTTACCAGGGTGTTGAGTGTTTCTGCTAACATGTTGTCATTACTGCTCCAGTATGGCAGCTCCAGGCTAAAGTGGCACAGGCTCAGCTAAATCACTTTTCTTAACAGCGTCTCGCTGCGGCGGCTATAAGGGCGCGGCTAACACCAGGTCTATGTTGTATTTTTCAGGTTCTTAACCCTAACATTATGTTTATTTTTCAGGTTTCCTAAACATGAGGTTTATCTTTCAGCTTCGGGCTAAAGCCGACGCATAGCGACAGCTACAGCAGGTCGTCATTGCAGCGTCGCACGGCAGCTGCGGGGTGTTTCAACTGCATGTTAAGCTGCTACCAGTGCTTCAGAAGTTAAAGGGATTTAACTCAAATATTTGTTTCAAACTAAGGCTATAGTACCGGGTCACACAGCACACCGTATGTCCTAGCAGTGTTTCCGTGGCCGCTGCACTGGCTACAGTTCTGTTTTCCTTCAGCTCATGCTAAGCTAATACATACTGGTTGCTATTCATCCTGTTTATTTCAGTTTCAGGCCGGAGCGGCTGCAGGCCCACGGCTATGACAGCAGGTTATCATGGCAGCTTTGGCTGCGGGTCCCACTAATCATGTCATGAAGGTTATGTTCCTAGCCTAGTCGACTGCTGTGTGCGGCTGGGAGTCCAGTCGGGAGTCGGTCGGCACCGCGGAGGGTATTGTTGCGACGGCGCAGCTGCTTCCGCTGCTGCCTTGGGCCAGCCGGCCCTCCAGCCTTCCTGACTTCCCGGCGACCCGCGAGCCCACGACGGAGGCGCGTAGGGCTCAGGCTCAGCTTCCGGGGGAGCGGCACACCGACACCGCCGTCATGCCGCGAAGGAGCAAAGGAACGCCAGTTCTAGCGCCAGCGGCGGGAGCCAGTTCTCTCGCCAGCGACGGCTGCCCCGGAAGCACAGCGGAGCCAGACTCTAGCAGGTAAATAGCAGCGCATTTGCTTGTTCGGTTCCGTCAGGGTGCAGTCGCTCTAAGCTGGGGACTTTACGCATATCGGTTGGGCCATGTTTTGGCATTGCTTGACTTCAAAAGTCAAGAGCTGGGTTGTAGAGTTTCTTATATGTGCGTCAGCAGACTCTGCAGCAGAACTAACGCACTTTTCCATTCTGTGTCTCCATGCCGAAACACCTGGCTGCCCGCCCGATGTCTGCCCCAACGACCCTCTGTTCCATGACGCACGCTGGTTCGCCGCGAGACTGAGGGAGCAGGGCCAGAGTGAAGGCGTCGCGCCATCCCTCTACACGCCACATTCCCTGCGGCGCGGAGCAGTTTCGGCAGCGGCGCCCCCGGCGCGGAGCAGCTCGGCGGCAGCACTCCTGGCGCCGAGCAACTCGGCGGCAGCACTCCTGGCGCGGAGCAGCTTCGGCGGCAGCTCTCTGGCGAGGAGCACCTTCAGCAGCGGCGCCCCCGGCGCGGAGCAGCTTCGGCGACGGCGTTCCTGGCATGGAGCAGCGGCGGCGCTCCGGGCGCCCTCGGGCCTCAGCTGGTCGTCAGCAGCAGGCGTCCGCTGCATCGGATGCAGCAGGCTGGGTTCCTCCGTATGCAGCGGCGGAGGAGCAGTCAAGCGGCGTGGGAACGATGTGAAGCAGCCCGTGGTTAATGGACTGATGGGGCCGAGGCACGCAATCAGTCACGCGTCCCGTGGAGGACGCTCAGGTTCAGAAGGTCGCATTATGAGGTTCTGTTTCGGCTGTGTGTTTATTGCTGCCCCTCACATGTATTTATATACAAGGCAGGGTGTCTTTAAGGTTATAACAGTATAGTTACTGTTATGTGCAGCGTATACCTTATATTTGTGGGTTTTTCGTGCTGCCTCTGCTGCACTTCACAGGTCTTTAATTAGTGTTATATCTAGTTGCTCATGCCCACTACAGCATTGCTAAAAGTACACTAGAGCTACCTTTCTTATCATTGGTTGGCTTTAGGCAAGCTGCTAATATCTAATACTTTGGTACTAACGAGTATTCCTTGCCTGCTCATTCTAGTATTCAATAGCGCTCTAGAGTTCTGGAGTTAGCAAGTAGATATTTTAATTGCTTCAGCTCAGCAGTAATCGCAAAAAAAAAAAAGAATGACCGAACCAGCGGTCGATTAAAGACTGATTGCGTCAAGCTGAGAGTAATCAGGGCGCTTCAGGCGGAGCCATGTATACTGTGGGAGGTTTTCTTCCCTAGCAAAGCAAGGTGGTCGGGGGTGGTAGAATATTAAAAAGGGCTGCATAAATCATGTATAAAAAATATAAAATGCATAAAAATAAAAAATTTAAAAATAAAAATGTATATAAATTAATAAAGTATTCTGGGTGCTGGGCGCAATGTTTTTGTATGCTTAGATAGGTTAGTTTAGTTATATGCGCTTCTGGTCACAGCAGTGTCCAAGCTGTTAGGCCCGCGGAAACAAATCATCCTCACCGATGATTAGGAGCCTTATGGATTCTAAAGCATTGCGTGTTTTGGGGGGGGACCCGCGTGGGTCCTTTCTTTGGGGGTATCGGATCATGTGTCCACGGAGAGCTTAATTCACGATATAACGCTATATATATCGTGACCCGCGGTACACTGATCCGATGGTAGAATCCATATGCCACTCCTAGGTTCCGCTTGAAGTTTAGATAGTGCTGCATTTATCCATGCTTGCTGCTTATTCCATTATGCTATCTGCTGCTCATGTCATTAGTTGCTGCTGTATTTGCTGCTTATCTCTATGTGCTATATTGCTGCTTGTATGCTTCATTCTTGTCAATAAAGCCCATTCAACCTAATGGTCGTCCCTCCTGAAATTGAGCGCAGGAAGTCATGACGTAGCTAGTTCAGGAGGGGCGAGCTAAGGGTTGACAGCGCGCCGGGGGGGCGGGGGCCAGCGGCCTCAGCCCCCCCCTTTTACCCAGAGTACATTAGACCTAGATGCACAGCTATAGTCAGTTGCTAAGCTCAACGCTGCCCCACCACCATCCCCAGCGTCCACCTCAATGGATTATGCTTATCCCCGCTGGGGGTATCGGATCATGTGTCCACGGAGAGCTTAATTCACGATATAACGCTATATATATCGTGACCCGCGGTACACTGATCCGATGGTAGAATCCATATGCCACTCCTAGGTTCCGCTTGAAGTTTAGATAGTGCTGCATTTATCCATGCTTGCTGCTTATTCCATTATGCTATCTGCTGCTCATGTCATTAGTTGCTGCTGTATTTGCTGCTTATCTCTATGTGCTATATTGCTGCTTGTATGCTTCATTCTTGTCAATAAAGCCCATTCAACCTAATGGTCGTCCCTCCTGAAATGAAAAAGTTTGAGCACCACTGACATAGAAACATAGTTTTTTCAAAAGTAAAACGTAGAAGGATTTAGCATTCATACTGTAAGCACGCACGCGCCTAAAGAACTGAGCGTGCCATACAGCTACAGCTTTACTGTATACCATTTACTTAGACATCCACGAATGCATGCCCACCATCCTTTGATTAATAAAGCGACAGCAAGCCCTGGTTTTCATGCCCGTCCCTGCAGACAGCCATTATCTTCAGCAGGGTTGCGGATCCTTTCAATTCAATTGTTCCGAAAGTGTGATTTGAAAAGCTTGCAAACTCTGTTTCTAAAAATTGCCTCTCAGAACCAGTAAGACTCGGGAGTCAGGTCGCATACGCAAACTTTAGAAGGCGATCGTAGCCAATCAGGAGGGAATATGGGAAATGGGACAGATGCATGTTGAAGACATGACTTTAGAGATACTGCGTACCGCTTTGCGTGATTTCTGGGCGTGGTAAAATCTCGCTCTTTCGAACGACCATCATTTCGACCGGAGGGTTAGCGACTCACCCCACGGAGGTTAGGGTAAGGGTTAGAGTTGGGTGTCGAAAAGATGACATGTAGAAACAGTGCAGCTATCCCAAGGAGTGTGTGTGCAAAGTTTGGCATGGATAGGGGCAACGGTTCCAGAGATGAGAGTAGGGCCAAAAGTGTGACGTGACGTGACGTGACGTGACGTGGCGTGACGTGACAAACTGACAGACTGACTGATAGTAACAGCGACCTGACGGTCGCAATAAAGTACAATCACGGTGATGATTGTACTTTTCTATTTAGTTTGAGCTTTGTTCAGTTTTATCCTTTATTACCATTTTAAAGTATTTTGTTGCCTGGTGTTCATTGTTTCAACTATTTTCTTTTTTTTTTCAACTTTTTCCATCCAATTCTATTCATTGTTTTTATCCTTCTGTTTATGTAAACCATGTTGTGTCTCTGTATTAAGAAAAAGAAAAGGTGCAATCCAAACAAAGGTCACGGTATTGACATCATTATAAAAAAGACATCATTATAGAATAAAATAAAACATTTGAATTTCAGTGGGACCGGGGTTGCAATGACCCGCGCCTCTGTGTTCCTCCTCCACCCCCATGCAGACAGGGGTGTCACACTAAATTCTGGGCCCTGGGTACAAGGATTCACTGCGGGCCCCCCATGAATGTTCTTCATAGGGGGATGAGGGGGTTTAATCCATTTAGACCGGGAACGCATTACTACGCGTTATTTTGTGCTTTGACTATTGAAAAATAGCAGATATACAAGCTCACATCGTAGTACCGAGTGCTAACCCTAACCCTAACCCAAGCTTGTAGATCTGCTAATTTTGAAAAATCGTGAAAAGTCTTTGAATATTTTTTTGAAAAACCTGTTTCTATGTCAGTGGTGGGGCTCAAACCTTTTCATGTGAAGGACCCCCAAAATGATGTATGTATTTGGCCATGGACCCCCCCCCCCCCCATCTCAAAATATTTCGTTCCAGGGACCCCACAGAAGCACAATTTGAGCAACAAATGTTCGCTTAAAAGAAATAGAGCAACACATGTTCGCTTAAAAGAAATACACATATTCAAAGATATGCACATATTTTCACGACTTTTCAAAAATAGCAGATCTACAAGCTCGCAGCGCGGCACTCGGTGCCGCGCTGTGAGCTTGTATATCTGCTATTTTTTCAACAGTTAAAGAATCAAATAATTAAGGCCCCTCTCCACCTTGGGCCCTATAATAACTCAGTCCCACTCCCCAATCCCCCCTTGTGACGCCCCTGCATGCAGTCTCTCTTGAAGTGTGTACTTCCAGCGAGGCCCCAGTGCGCCACAGCCGCCTCCATCTCCCACATAATAATAACAGTCAAAGCATCAAATAATTAAGGCCCCAGCCCCTCCACCTTGGGCCCTAGTAAGTAACTCAGTCCCACTTCCCCCCCCCCCCCACACCCTTGTGACGCCCCTGCATGCAGTCTCTCTTGAAGTGTGTACTTCCAGCGAGGCCCCGGTGCGCCACACAGCCTCCATCTCCCACATAATAATAACAGCATCATTGAGCAGACATTCCCTCTCCTCCTTGGCCTCAATGCATCTAAATTATACACCAAAACCCCTGCCTCCTCCACTAGGATTCTCAATGATGCTGCAGCAGCAGCGGGGCTGGGCTGTTGTAGGACTGTAAAATCCTGCGCGTTCGTTTCAACTCCTGGGAGTGCATGCATGCACAGACGGATGAACCCATCGGTTCCGTCTGTACCGACGCAGTTACACAGGTCCATTTGGTACCATTTGTAATTAACACAGAGCAGGGGTCTTCAACAGGGGGTCTGGGACCCCTAGGGGGTCCTCAGAGTTACTGCAGGGGGGCCACAAATCCTTGTGTGATAGGATAATTATTTCAAATGAACAAGTGAACCTTCGCATCCCTATACTCTGAGGAGAACTTCAGCCAAAAATAGCAGATCTACAAGCTCTCAACGCCTCGCAGCTTATAGATCGGCTATTTTGCTGCGTATAGGTTTGGTGTAGAGGTAAAAAAAGAGCAGACTTGTACAGAGTGAAAGGTCAAGTTTACTAAGTATCGATGGTTCAAGTGGTTAAATATCTGGAGACACAAATTGACATGAATCCAAAATACACTGATGATTGTGCTGTCAAACGATGAAACTATATGGAATCTATGAACAGGTTGTGGGGGTCCCTGCTTCATCTCTCTCTCAACTAAGAGGTCCTTGGCCTGAAAACGTTGAAGACCCCTGCTCTAATGTTATCCATCCATCCAGACAATGATTCCATCTGTAATAGAAAGGGACACGGTTTCTGCCCCTGGTCTCTCCGGGCCGAAGCGATGCGCGCCGCGCCCTCCTCTCATCTGAAGCGCCGCCGCTGACACAACAACAGCGTTGATCCCCGTAGGAAGACCTCTCCATATCAAGGACGAGTGGGCTAAGCGTGCCCACGCCAACACGTGCGTGCACGCGTACATGCACTCACACATACAGTTACAGTAGTACGGACATGACTCACTGTTGAAGTGTGCTGCATTTTTTCCCTCTCTTGTAAACATAACAGAATAAAATGGAAAAGAACAGATGTCACAAGTGAGACGGTCTACAATAGGTGTATGAAAAGACAACTTTGTTTTTTTTTTACAACAAGGGTTTACATTTTAGATTGGGGGCATGCGTGCAAGTGGCTAAATATGTCTTTTTAGACACAATAAGCCCATCCCCAAGATGCACCACAATCTTTCATGCATGGCAGATGTGACTTATGGGGGCTAGTAAAGTGTTACTGTAAAGAAATCGCCGGCTTATTGTGTCTAAAAAGACATATTTAGCCACTGGCATGCATGCCCCCAACCATTGAAATCAAGGTAATTAAATAGCAACATTTCGCCTTAAAACTAAGAGAAACAAGTCAAGATAACAACAATAAAAAAAAAGATTGTGATGGACCTGGAGAGAGCAAGAGCAACACTCCGCCGCTTTGCACCGATGCGATTCCGGGAAGCTGCACCGTATAGACTCATCCAGGTGTTAAGTGCCCTGCTCTGTGACACACTATGGGCTCTGCCTGATAGGATGGTTGGAAGGGAGTGTGGGGAGGGGGGGGGGGGGGGGGGGAGGGAGGGACGGGGGGGGGAGCAATGATTGCAACTCACCGAGTCACCTAACCGGTAATTCACAGTCAGAGCAGATTTCCTTAGCGCTCTGCTGATGTGAGCCTCGGTTCACCTCGAGCCGACCCTCCCCCCCCTCCGCACAACCCCGCGCACCCCCCCCCCCCCCGCACCCCGCTTTTGCTGCTCTCTGAAAAGCAATTTCCACCCAAAATTGTACTATCAAAAGAATAACCAGGCAGTGCATTCTCTCGCCAACAAAATCCTCTTGTGCTCTCTGTTAAGGAAACCTCAGCTCTACTATATACGCTATACCAGGGGTCTTCAACAGGGGGTCCGGTGACCACTATAGGGGGTCCTCAGAGTTACTACAGGGGGTCCTCAAATCCTAAGTTCTTCTCCTTTTTTATATTAACCACTTGAACCTTAGCGTCCAATTCTGGGAACTTTAGCCATAATAGCAGATCTAGCACGAGGCGTTGTGAGCTTGTAGATTGGCTATTTTCTGCTAAGAGGTTCGGTGTAGAGGGGAAAAAGAGCAGACTAAGTACAGAGTTTTTTAAGTATTGACAGTTCAAGTGGTTAAATATCTGAAAACACAAATAGACATGAATCCAAAATACACTGATGATTGTGCTGTCAAACGATGAGCTATATGGAATCTGGGGGGTCCCTGCTTCATCTCTCTCTCTCAGCTTCTCTCAGTCCTTGGCCTGAAAACGTGGAAGACTATACGTTGCTTAGTTCACTTCTGTCCCCCACAACACATATCGTATAGGCGCGGCGCGCGCGCGCACACACACACACACACACACACACACACACACACACACACACACACACACACACACACACACACACACACACACACACACACACACACACACACACACACACACACACACACACACACACACACACACACACACAACTTTTACTTTTACTCCACTACATCCTTGATCTAACTATTGCACTTTTACTCCACTACATTTATTAGCCACTATAGATACTTTGTAGATTTAGATTTTTATTGCAAAACATACATTCGCCACTTCAGCCTTATATATGTTGAGGCCATTTGAAAATCTACAAGCATCGCGACACATTGTGAGCTTGTAGATCTTGCTATTTTGATTGATTAATTGATTTTATACATACTTTTGAAAACTTGTAAAACAGGACTAGAACTAGACCAGATCAGCCATATGGGGATGGTCTTTACATCATTACCAGGACGTCAGATGGACTTATGGATTATTGTTGGGACTGTACCTATGTTCCCAGGTTCTATGTTCCCCAGGTTCTATGTTCCCCATTTACCCCCAAAAAAAAAGGTTCTATGTTCCCTGCTTAACCAAAAAAGGTCCTATGTTCCCCAGGTTCTATGTTCCCCACTTACCCCCACAAAAAAGGTTCTATGTTCCCCGCTCAACTTACAATAGGTTCTATGTTCCCCACTTATCCAAAAATGCAGGAAACATTCCTTTATAATTATTAATAACAACTCAAACACCCAATAATGGGGAGATTACGAATACTAGTGGGACAGGGCAGGGGCACTAGGGACATCTGGACACCATACTTTTGTTATGTCTGGGCATCTGGACGAGTGGGCACCTGGACATCTGGGCGATAGGGACATGTGGGCATTTGGACGAGTGGGCACCTAGACGAAGTGGGCACTTAGGGGTGGAGACATCTGGGCACCTGGGCAAGATGTCCCACCATTTCCTGCATTTGAGGGGGGGAACATACATTTACACACAGTAGATCCTGTTTTTGGTTGAGAGGGGAATATAGAACCTTTTTGTGGGGAGGGTGGGTGGGGAACATAGAACCTGGGGAACATAGAACCTTTTGGGGGGTAAGTGGGGAACATAGAACCTGGGGAACATAGAACCTGGGGAACATAGAACCTTTTTGGGGGGTAAGTGGGGAACATAGAACCTGGGGAACATAGAACCTTTTTGGGGGGTAAGTGGGGAACATAGAACCTGGGGAACATAGAACCTGGGGAACATAGGGTGGACCCCGTCCAGGGACTGACCGTGCTTGCTGGGATTTCAACATTGCAGTACTGCTGCTGCTACTTTTACTTAAGAAACGTGATTACTTTCTCCACCACCGGCTGGCTGTACACATGGCTAAACCGGCCCCATGCAGAAGCATTACTATTCAAGGTGTTACCCACACAGACTATTTACGCCCTCTCCTCTGGCGTGCGGTTGACCCATAAAATTACACCAGCCAAATGGATATTTGACTCCAACAACACCCACAGGATGTTTACGTCTCGCCACAAATCGCAGTCAGGGCTTCAAACGGCCCTTGGAGTAATTGTGGCCGTTCGGGGGGCCCTCAAACCACTGATTGCTCTTGCAAGCCGGCGGGGCCTTCGGCGAATATATACAGGTCCGCTTACGACTTCGGATGTATTAAGGTATATTTAAGACGCGAGGGCGCTGTGGGTAAAGATTGCGATGTAAAACGGATGAGAAGCGGTTACATAAATCGACACCGTGGGCGATGTCTTATGGCGGAGCTGAGGAGGAGGGTGGGCGGGAGCAGGGACGTGCTGGCCATTGGGAAAAGCAGGACAACTCCCGAACGGCCGGTTCATTCCCGGCCGGTCCAGGGCGGCCATTAGGATTAGATTTTTTCGCAAAGCAAAGCCCTGCTTCATCATACAAGGCCGTCGCACAAAAGTAGTGAAAACAGCAGACCTACAAGCACACAACGCCTTGCGGTGCGAGGCGTTGTGTGCTTGTAGATTGGTTGTTTTCACTAGTTTAAATCATTTTTAAAATGATAAATTTACAAAACAAACGGTTTTGGACATACAAGGTTTCCACCCGACAACGACAAAATATAACTCATGTAATTGGCCCAGTGGCTTGTCACTTGTCATGATCTGAAATGGCAAATCTTTGAGCAGCAGCAGCGCTATAGAGAGATATCTCTCTCTATAGCGCGCAATGAGGGCCTCTCCAACCTTTTTTCCCGGGCTGAATCAGGGGCCCAGCACGTCCCTGGGCGGGAGGAAGAAGAAGCAGCGGCGGCAGCGACACCGGCTTTGCGAGCAGTTTGCACACAAGAGGACAGGGATATGATCCCTGGCTTCTTGTTTTGCATTGTCTTCTTGCCTGCATGGCCATTGTGTTGGGAAATGCCACGCTGCCACCGAGTCTTCCAGGTTCTGGAGCATGGGAGAGAGAGAGAGAGAGGGAGGGAGAGAGCGGTTGAGAGATGCAGGCTTATAGTTCTCTAGCACGTACACACAGGGGTGTCGCACCAAATTCTGGGCCCTGGGTACAATTCACTGCGGGGGGCCCCCCATGAATGATCTTTTGATCTCCACAGGGGGAGGGGGTTTAACCCATTTAGACTGGGAACGCATTATTATTTTGTGCTTTAACTATTGAAAAATAGCAGATATACAGGCTCACAGCGTGGCACATCTGCTAAGTTTTTTGAAAACCTATGTTTCTATGTCAGTGGTGCCCCAAAATGATATGTATTTGGCCATGCACGGATGCTTAAAACAATACATATATTCAAAGATTTTCACGACTTTTAAAAAATAGCAGATCTACAAGCTCGCAGCACGGCCCTCGGTGCCGCACTGTGAGCTTCTATATCTGCAATTTTTCAATAGCTAAAGAATAAAACTTCACCTTGGGCCCTAGTATCTCAGTCCCACTTTACCCCCCCTTGTGACGCCCCTGTACACACACACACAGGCAAGAATGTGCCACCCCCACCACCAACACACGCACGCACGCACGCACGCACGCACGCACGCACGCACGCACACAAAGTCCTTCCAAGTGTTGCAGGGTTTTAGAGACTAGAGAGTGGCTTACAGCTGGTCCCCACACCCAAAGCAGCAGTATATGCTGAAGCTCCATTACAGTGTCTGCACCACCCTCTGCTGGTCACCTGTGTGAACTGCAGCAACATAGCCCCCTTTGTTGACCTAGTGTCTGGGGATAAAAACAACCTTACAAGCAGTGTTGGGGAAGTTAATTTGAAAGCGTAACTTGTACAGTTACAAGTAACGATCACCATGGCAGTAACTTGATCAAGTTACAGTTATACCCCTGGAGAAATGAAACTTGTAAAGATTCAAGTTACATAGAAAAAGTAACTTGAGTTACTTGACTTAGAGAAAAAGACTGGTGTCTTGTATAGTGATAGCTACACCTTTGCTATACATATAATTAAACTGTTAGGCCTACAGTACATGACATTTGATTTGTCAATCTTAACAAAACTTTAATGTAAAACTATAACTTCACTTGTAACTACTTGCAACTTGTAACTTGAGCCAAAAATGACCCACACCACAAAGTATCTCAGTTACTTGACGAGTTACAGAAATATGAACTTTAAGTTACCAGCAAGTTACAGCAAAATGTTTAGTTACGTAACTCAGTTACATGTAACTTTAACTTCTCCAAAACTGCTCGTGTGTGTGTATGTGTGTATGTGTGTGTGTGCGTGCGTGCGTGCGTGTGTGCGTGCGTGCATGCGTGTGTGCGTGCACGTCAGCCCTTGTGTCCATATTATGAGAACTTTAGCCAAAAAATAGCAGATCTACAAGCTGCAGATCAGCTATTTTCGGTCAAGTTTATTAGGTATTGATGGTTCAACTGGTTAAATATCTGAAAACACAATTGACATGAATCCAAAATACACTGATGATTGTGCTGTCAAACAATGACATTAAACAATATGGTATATATGGTTGTGGGGGGGTCCCAGCTTCATCTCTCTCTCAACTATAAGGGGTCCTTGGCCTGAAAACGTTGAAGACCCCTGATCTACACAAGAAAGGAGATGGTGCCCAGAGGTAAAAAAAAAGAAAAAGAAAAAAGGCCTCTGGGCACACAAGCTCAAGCCACATCATAATCAAACAGCATCCATGCACCATAACATAGATGTGCACACTGTAGACACTAGTTTCAACCATTACAGCATTACAACAGTTAAGTTAAATAGTAGTTATCACAGCCTGAATCACCTTGGATAGATAATATGAACACTTGCCCTGATGTTTATTAGGTTCTCATTATGTGTTTTTTATTTGTTGTTACAGGTTGCATATTGCTTGTGTAGTATTAACTGAAGTCTGTATACTAGTTTTTAATATGTAAAGTGTATCACCTTGGAGTTTTGGTATTTGTGATGTATCATGGATGTTTTATCTTTGCCGTTGGTGTCTTGTATGTGTAGTAAAGTTAGTGTCATTTTTATTTCTGCCTCTTGGCCAGTGCCCACTCGAAAAAGAGATTATGTCTCAATGTGTTTTCTACTGGTTAAATAAAGGTTAAATAAAAAATAAGCAGCCGGCACCAAGATTAATATGCAGTGCACTCTACATAATATTTAACATAATCAAACAAACTACAACTGTACATCCCATGGATCCACATCCAGTAGATGCCAAACAAGACAACTACTGTCAAGGCAGCCAGACATTATGGCACAATACTCATTTACAATGTTCTCATTGAAGATCTGGCATCCCCGCTACATGTACCATGTATTACATCAGGGGTCTTCAACAGGGGGTCCGGGACCCCTAGGGGGTCCTCAGAGTTACTGTAGGGGGTCCTCCAAATCATTTTTCTCCTTTTTTATTGAACCTTAGTGTCCTTATTCTGAGAACCTTTGCCAAAAATCGCAGATCTACAAGCTCACAACGCCTCGCGCTGCGAGGCGTTGTGAGCTTGAAGATCAGCCATTTTTTTGCATAGGTGTGGTGTAGAGGGGAAAAAGGGCAGACTAAGTACATAGTGAAAGGTCACGTTTATTAAGTATTGACGGTTCAAGTGAATATCTGAAAACACAAATTGACAAAAATCCAAAATATACTGATGATTGTGCTAGCTGCCAAACAAGGAAACAGAATCTATGAAAAGGTTGTGGGGGTCACTGCTTCATCTCTCTCTCAACTAAGGCGTCCTTGGCCTGAAAACGTGTGAATGTGACAAACTGCGACACATTTTTAACATAAATCCTCTCTCTAAACAATTAGGGCAGACAAAGGATAAAGGAGGATAAAGAAGTGTGGATCACTAGCATCCTTTAAAATTGCCCTGAAAAACCACTTACAGGCAGCAGCCGTTCGCTACTGGTAAAAAAACTAACCTAGCCCGACCCTACCCTCCCCTGCCCCTTCTTTGTATATACTTACTGTTTGTTTAGACTTACTGTTTTCTTTTTTTTTTGTTCTCTCATTTTCTTTTCTTTACATATCTACTGCATAGTACTGTGTTCTTTTCGTCTGTCATTCAATGTTATATGAGATACTTGGTTTCCTGTGGAAATAAGCTTAGTCTTTTCATGGATCTCCTTTTAGTAGACCTTGTACCAGTGAACTGTACCGTCATGAAACTGTACCTTTTCCTATGCAAACTTCTAATAAAGTCTTCAAACAAATTGGCCACGCTGGCCTAGAGAGATTGAGAACTGTGAAAGCCATCCAGCATTTGAAACAACACTGATAGGATTTTAGAAGAGCACCGTGGAAACTTGACATCTTCACCAATAATCATTCATTCACAACGTTGCATCTCACACCGCGGGGCAATTGCTTTGTGCCTGGTCAATTATCAGGAGAGGCCTCACCAGATGTCACATTATGTCACATGTGATACAAATTTAGGGATGGGACGATACGCGATATTATCGTTTATCGTGATAAAAAAACACTCGCAATAATCGTATCGTGGAGATTTAATTTATCGCGATATCGTCCTCCGTCATGCACTGGGATCAATTCACCTTTTATTTTCCGAGCTGCATATCCGGTAAACCCTCTAGAATTGGTAAAAATATGTACTTTTTTTTCACTCTCTATCATGTCTTTGCCAAAAAAATAGCCGAGCTTGTAGATGTGCTATTTTTTGGCAAATGTTCCACACCAGGATAAATTTTGATTATCGCGATAATATCGTAAATCACGATTTACTTTATCACAATAATCGAGATATGACATTTTCACATCGTCCCATCCCTAATCAAATTGATGCTGAATTCTGTCCCTCTAGTCTATAGTGAGGCAATTTGGTGTATAGGCCTATCTAGTAGGCTAACAGACAAGCAAGTAATTAAAGATGATAGGTTTATTCTCCCTAGGCTCACTTCCAGTTTGGAGATGTTTTTTGTGTGGAAATAATGTCTGTCTTCTTGGCATTGTGAGCCGTCAGCAGGTGAAAACACAGACAGACCATTGGAAAGCGTGTGTATCAACATTGGCACTAGTCTTGTTTCATTTGTGGTTCTTTATTATCTGTGTGGCATTTTTATGCAACGCATCATGCAATGATTCCAAGCACGTTTCAGTGTTTATCTCTCTCTCTATTCGCTCTCTCCCTCTCACACGCACACACGCACACAAACGCACACACACAGGCAGGGGTGTCACACCAAATTCTGGGCCCTGGGTACAAGGATTCACTGCGGGCCTCCCCCCATGAATGTTCTTCATAGGGGGAGGGGATTTAACCTATTTAGACTGGGAACACATTATTACGTTTTGTGACTTAACTATTGAAAAATAGCAGATCTACAAGCTCACAGCGTGGCACCGAGTGCTGCGCTGCGAGCTTGTAGATCTGCTATTTTTCTTTTTTTTTATTATTGAAAATTCGTGCCTAAACCTTTGAGTTGCAAATATTTGCTTAAAAAAATACATATATTCAAAGATTTGCACACATTTTCACGACTTTTCAAAAATAGCAGATCTGCTATTTTTCAATAGCTAACTAATCAAGGCCCCTGCACCTTGGGCCCTAATAACTCAACTTCACCTGCCCTAAAGTTTTATTTACCTGCCGGGGGCATGTGGGCAAGCCTTAGTGTCAATGCCTGTATTATGGTATCGATATCGAAATACTTGGCATAAATACAGAGATATGAAATGTTGTCCTTATCGTGCAGTCCTAGTGTGTACGCACGCACACAATACGATAGACACATGTATGTACACACATACACAGGCTTCTAACACACACAGGTGGACAGTCGTGTTTGTCTCTCCACCATGCTAGGTCAGAGACCCCGTTGTGCTGCTGGCACAAGCAACGCTGCTTTGAATGTTAAAACATTTAGACCCAAATCTGGGTCACTATAGATTTTAACCACTTTAACCATTATTTTATGCTTTAACTATCAAAAAATAGCAGATATACAAGCTCACAGGGCCATTTTTTAAAAATTGTGAATATTTTGTGCAAGTCTTTGAAATATTTTTGACCCGATTATATAAATGTCTTCAAAAATCTTTCTTCTAAATCAGTGGTTCCCCAACTCTTTTCATGTCAAGGAAGGACCCCCAAAATTACATGTATTTGGCCGCGGACCCCTCCGTCTAAAAATATGTTGTTCCAGGGACCACCCAGAAGCAAATATTTGAGATACAAAACGTTCGCTTTTAAAACAATATATTCAAAGTCTTGCAAAAAAAGAAAATCATGATAAAAAAAAAATAGCAGATCTACAAGCTTGCATATCTGCTATTTTTCAATAGTTAGAGCATTAAATAGCCTAATTCTAGGCCTACGTGGGTTAAAACAACAGATGAATGAAACTAGCTTCTCCCGGGCACAATGTCCGGCTCTTACTTAGGACCCAGTCAAGGGAGAAATTAGCACAAAAATGTCTGGAGCACCTACTTAGTAGAGGACCTGGGTAAGATATGTATGCGCTTAACTTAGGAGAGAATTTCTCAACTGTTCTAGACTAATATGACCCCTGGGAACAACGTCAGAACTTTGCGAAATTCTCTATCCGGGGCGAAATACCCGAAAATGACCACGCCCTTTTAAAAATGACCACAACTTCCAACATGGCTTTATCTTCTAAACCGTTGGAGCTACACATTTTCTGAAGTGCTCAACATGTTCAGAATACCAATGTTTAGGGGGACATATATGTGTGTAACATTTCTAATTTCGATATCTTATGACAAAACAACTAAGAAACGCTAAAAACAGGCAACTTCTTATTGTCCAGGGCCTTAGGGAAATGTTTTGCACTAATCAGTGTAAAACAATCAAACCTGTCCCAGATGTAACCCAGAGCATGCTCTAATGATTTAGGAAGGGTGCCCAGCGACTCTTCAGGGTCATCATTGTGGCCAAATCCAATATGGCTGCCATCTCAAAACAGTTTTGGCTATAACTATTGAACCAGATGAGCTACAAAATGCAAACTTGGTGTCTATTTCATGTTTTCTGGACATTTTAAACATGTTGGAATGCATATCTTTATGATTGGGTGGGTCCGAACCAATTTGCATATTTCAAAGACAATGACGTTTATATACAACATTTTTGCTGAACATTGTTACACAATATTGTATACTGTCTGTGTCTACTCTTATATTGTTTCAATAAAATTGCATCTAAGGTGCGACGTTGGTGCATATGCCCAGCCCTTCATACGGAAGGAGTGGTTCAAACCCTGCCTATAGGCTGACGTCAGCAAAGGGGAGAAGACGACAGCCAGCCCCATGGCCTCCCCTAAGTAACAAGAAATCTTAACATTTCTTGTTACTTTCTAAAATGTTGCCAACCGGACGATGATACACGAAAGGAGAAGAAGCATCTAAGATACATAGGTTGTTTGTTTTCTCCAGTTTTAACTCACTCCTAGAACTCTACACTCAATCTGGATGAAACTTTATGTTACATAATGATACATGTAATAATGTATCATGATGATGTCATGAAGGCCGCAGTGTAGTATGTGAAACAGCACATGCTGACTCCATCCATCTGGATGTGTGGACGTCTGGACGTGTACACTTTTTTACGGTCTATGGGTTTGCCGCTCTGACATAATTCTCTGACATCACTGTGATGTCAGGGGAACCACTCTAACAGAATGGATTTGCTGCTCTGACGTCACACCCTGGCTTCACTGTGATGTCACACAAACAGAGTCCCTTTTATGCCCATTTATGGAGTTCCCTGATGTCATCAATATTAAGCCCATAATAAGTTGCCTGGCGGTGCCAGCCTCTATCACACACTTCACTACCGCAGGGGGTGGTGTTGAGTGCAGTCTGGTTTATTAACCAGGCAACATAATAAGGACTTCACAGGACTTCATATGGGAATGCTCATACCCATGCCCATGCCCATACAGTATATGGAGGCCACATCGGCCATATCTGCAGCCCATATCTGTGTGGCTGGTTCTACAGACAGGGATCTCCATCTATGGGCATAAAAGGGTATGATGTCAGATGTCATAGACATCATAGGACTTTCACATAACAAATAACTGAGTAAGCATGTTTGGGCTCTCACAGCATATCTCCATATAAAGTACACAGGTCTCCATATATGGGTAACTGGTCGATATACATCAGTGGCCAGATGGCCAAGACATGGCGCGACCTCGCCCTTTAGGGTGAGGTCGCT
This sequence comes from Nannobrachium achirus, assembly GCF_963921795.1. NCBI lineage: Eukaryota > Metazoa > Chordata > Actinopteri > Myctophiformes > Myctophidae > Nannobrachium > Nannobrachium achirus. Next base: position 16,125,440 of record NC_137831.1, read on the forward strand.
TGTCGCCCTGAGGCATCTTACTAGTAATAAGCTAATTAGAGTGCTCTAGTGCTCTACCTTTGTGTTTCCAATGCTCAAGAAGCATATAATAGACACAATGTTTGCTAAAAGGTGGCAAAGATTAAGTAAGGTACAGTAAAATACATTCTCAGATACACGTCATCTTTGAAATATGTTGAGATACACCCAGACATAAAGACAAGCATTCCAACATGTTTCTAATGGTCAAAAAACATGAAATAGACACCAAGTTTACATTTGTAGCTCATCTGGTTCAATAGTTATAGCCAAAACTGTTTTGAGATGGCGGCCATATTGGATTTGGCCACAATGATGACCCCGAAGAGTCGCTGGGCACCCTTCCTAAATCATTAGAGCATGCTCTGGGTTACATCTGGGACAAGTTTGATGGTTTTACACTGATTAGTGCAAAAAATGTCCCTAAGGCCCTGGACAATAAGAAGTTGACCATTTTTACCGTTTCTTAGTTGTTTTGTCATAAACGAAATTAGAAATGTTACACACGTATATGCCCCCCTAAACATTGGTATTCTGAACATGTTGAGCACTTCAGAAAATGTGTAGCTCCAACGGTTTAGAAGATAAAGCCATGTTGGAAGTTGTGGTCATTTTTAAAAGGGCGTGGTCATTTTCGGGTATTTCGCCCCGGATAGAGAATTTCGCAAAGTTCTTACGTTGTTCCCAGGGGTCATATTAGTCTAGAACAGTTGAGAAATTCTCTCCTAAGTTAAGCGCATACATATCTTACCCAGGTCCTAGACTAACTGTAGCTATAGCCAACGCGGTGGCTGTGCGGGTCCAATGGCCTTTTAATATTAATCTGTGCCTATTGGAGTGCAATAAATGCTCGTCACTTAATTATGTGTCGAGGTGGCAAAAAGAGGTGTCTGCCTGTCCTCGTGTGTTTCAACCCGTTTGAAGATTTAATGATTTGGGGTAGTGGTTCTCAACCAGTGGTTCCGGGGACCGCCAGTGGTCCTTGAGGGGGTCACGTGATGGAGAGCAGCCACGTGCACACATAGACATCAAAGGGGGCTTGAGCCCCTGCCCTTTTATCCGTCTGTAAAAAGTGCCCTCTTCAGACCATGCAGTTGTTACTATGGTGAAAGAAATGCAAATGCCCCTCTTTCCATGCCATACCATGAGGCAGCATTCAAGAGAATGTCCTTGTCAAAACTCTCCTGAACTTGAATGCAGCGTCTCATGTTGAAAGAATTGCCCTCTCTGTGTAGAAATCCATGCCGTTACGCCACATCTCCAGCACTGACTTTGTAATGCTTAGTTAAGTGTGGTATCAAGCACCGAAAATAGCCGACCTCCATGCTCAGAAGCTCAATGTTTACATGCTCTACATTTCTCCTATGGTACCACATCTATATAGCATGGCATTGTGCACAAAACGTATCCAAGAGAGTCTAAATATTATCAAATGGTGATCTGTGGCTCAAATGCTGAAAAATGCTGGAAAAAGGCCCTTTTCACATTAAAAAATAGAGACAAAAGCAGATCTGCAAGGTCACAACGAGCTTGTAGATCTGCTATTTCCCCTGTTTGTAGTCCCCAAAAAAGTATGTCTGTTTTAGCAACACTCCTCGTACAGTGGCTCACTGTCAGTGTTTGTCTATGCGGAAGGAATGCTAAAAAATGAACGCTGCAGCCAGGGTCCTGCTACTAGGGTTGGGACCCGAAACCGGTTCTTTTTAGGACCCGGTTCCATGATAGCGGGTCCAGAACCGGGTCAATCATTTTTGCCGGTCCGATTCTCTTAACTGGTCTCATCACCGCATCGCGGTAAAAGAAAAACACTAGCGATTAGCGAATCGCAAAGGCCGCGATTTTCTGCAAAGTAGACTTCCCAAGCAATATGGAGACGTTTTAATTTTTGAAATCCCTTCATAATTGACTGTGCAATGATCAAATCAAACCGTGGTGTCTGTCCTTAAATCCTTGTGCATTGATTAAAAGCTGCCATTTGTCCTAAGCTGAAAGTGAAAGTAACTTCTGTGCAACGGTGGCTCCCCCTCCTCGTCCCCCGCACACATGTGAAGTGAAACCTTTGGTGTGTGTCTTAGGTAGCTCTGGTCCATCGCTTTCACCTCCCGCATTGCTCCCGGTGAAGCTCTGACAGACCCGTCGGGAAACGCATGGACTCGAGATTGTCGGCCCCGCCGAGCGCTCAATACTAGTGAAAATAAACAAAACCGTTTCACTACTCACCAAACCAAAGGTCGTTTTGCGCTGTTGAAAGTCTATTCTCCGCGGTGGTGAACCCCTCAGCACCCCACCTACTCTGTAAAATACATTATTTTTGTCAAGAAAAAAAACGCACCCACCTCGAGCCACCTAGCGGCCACCGCAGATACAATGGTTCACAACCCGGAAATAAGCGGCGGTCGAGTTGGATGCACTTTATTTCATGACAAAAATAATGTATTTTACAGAGTAGGTGGGGTGCTGAGGGGTTCACCACCGCGGAGAATAGACTTTCAACAGCGCAAAACGACCTTTGGTTTGGTGAGTAGTGAAACGGTTTTGTTTATTTTCACTAGTATTGAGCGCTCGGCGGGGCCGACAATCTCGAGTCCATGCGTTTCCCGACGGGTCTGTCAGAGCTTCACCGGGAGCAATGCGGGAGGTGAAAGCGATGGACCAGAGGTGCTTTTTTTTTGCCTTGATGAAACTTAAGCAAGGCAGCGACATACAGTACTTTCTTCCTTGACAATAATGAGAGGCAGACAATACCATTACTGACATTTTGCTGAATATAAAAACGTTTTATATTGCTAATAAGCAAAGTAAAAGGGAATCTTTTGGAAACTTTATGGGTCTGTAACTCAGTGAATAAATGGAACCAAATGGACCTGTTCCATTTTTACTCTAATATTTTAACATTTAATATAAATTGGGGTCCCAGTGATATAAATATAATTAAATGGGTATCTGTAGCCTAGTGTATTTAGAAATCCTAGTTCTAAGTTCAAACTAAGCCATATTGTAAAATAAATATAAGAAATAGGCAAACATTTTGAAAATAGCCGATCTACAAGCTCACAGCGCTCAAACACATTTTATTGAGGACTCATAAAACTTTTCTGGGACCCGGGACCCATTACATTGAAAACCTATTAACATCACTGCTAACTACTGTTTGAACGCCCATTAGGCTTATGTAAACAACTACTGTTAAATGGTCTCAATCGTTCATGTTTTATTTAGGGAAAAAAATCATTAAAAAAAAACATGTTGGACTCATGCATACAGCCAGACTACCTAACCGAACAGTGTTCAAGCCAAGTGAAATGGGTGCAGTAATTTAATAAAGCTGATTTTCCATGGTTTAAGTTGTGTGTATTATGTAATTGTATAATGGATGATAGAAAATATGAAAGAATATATATATTGGAACCGTTAAGAGAACCGTTAGGAACCGGAATCGTTAAGAGGGAATCGCTAAGGACTCGGAATCGTTAAAATCCTAACGAGTCCCAACCCTACCTGCTACCCCATGATATTTTGGTTAGCAAAGTAGATCCTGAGACACGATTTCCAGTACATTTTTCCCGATGTCGATCCCAAAAATGTATGTTTGATGGTGATTAGAGGCAGGGATGTGCAGAAAATGTTAGAGAGGCAGGGGCTGAAATTTCTAAAAGGGCCTTTTGGTGAAAATATCGAAAACATTTTCAGTGCTTGATACCACACTGAACTACGCATAATCAATCATCATCTCAATACTGGAGATGTGGCGTAACGGCATGGATTTCTACACAGAGAGGGCAATTCTTTCAAGATAAGATGCTGCATTCAAGTTCAGGAGGGTTTGGACAACGAAATTCACTTGAATGCTGTCTTCTGGGATGGCATGCAAAGAGCTAGGACATTTGCATTTCTTTCGCCATAGTGAAAACTGCATTCATGGTCTGAAGAGGGCACTTTTTAACAGACAGATAAAAGGGAATAAATGTATGTCTATGTGTGCACGTGCCTGTTTAGAGGGGAAAAGAATATCAATAATGTACTTTTGTTTACCCGGGGGGAAAAAAGTTCCACAGCATGACTTTTAAGTGGTTAAAAACAGGGTAAAGGTTTACTTGAGGGGAAGGTGTAGACACAGAGAGAAGTAATGAGGACAGCAGATTACCAGGCAGCAGGGATGGGTTGTGGGTAGATTGAAGCTAAGGCAGAGCATATATAAACTTGGATTCGATAGAGAAGATTAGCATGGCCCCTGCGAAAGGAAATCCGGCAAGAGAGGGAGGGAGAGAGACAACAAGAATTACAGATGGGTCGATAAAACTTCAAACACAGACGCTGTACAATTCAGGTGTATTTATTCAGTGGTGTAATAAGTACATTTACTTAAGTACTGTTCTTAAGTACACTTTTGAGTTATTTGTACTTTACTTGAGTGATTCCAATTTCCAATACTTTCACTCCAATACATCTCGGATCCAAATATTGTACTTTCACGCCACTACATCTATTTGATCTCTTTAGTTACTAGTTACTTTGTAGCTTTTTATTATTATTACAAAACATACATTAACCACTTGCCCTATATACATTTTGGCCATTTGAAAATAGCAGATCTACAAGCCCACAATACGTCGCGATGCGACGCATTGTGAGCTTGTAGATCTGCTATTTCCAAAAGATTTTAATACATTAATTTTGATAACTTGAAATGGGATATTCTATACTTTTACTTTTAGTATTTTTAGTACATTTTGATACCAATACTTTTGTACTTTTACGCAAGTAAATGTTGAATACCGGACTTATACTTCTACATTGCATTATTGATAAGTACTTTTTACACCACTGTATTTATGAAGCCCTGAATGAACGGAGAGTCCATTTTTACTCTGTATTTTACTGTGCAGAGGCTCGGGGTAAACAAGTCGGTTTGCCAGAGATTTGTCATCATAATATGTACGCCCAGATGGTATTATTATTTCTCGGGAATAGTCTTTGCAAAACACAGAGGCAGCCTCAGTTCATATTTTCATTTCATAAAGACCTCACGTCTCACAAAGGATGTGGCACATGAATTGAGCTTTCATCCGCACCCACCCTCCCCACCCCACCCCCTGTGTTTTCCCATCTATTCCAACAGGCCAAATACCCCTTCATTAGCAAAGTAATCATTCCTTCATTTGGCCCTAATTGCACCCCAGGCTGGGTCTGATCAATACTTTAACCCATTTAGGCCTAGAATTATTGAATGCTTTAACTATTGAAAAAATAGCAGATATACAAGCTCATAGTGCGGCACCGAGTGCCGCGCTGTGAGCTTGTAGATCTGCTATTCTTGGAAAATCGTGAAAATGTGTGCACATTTTTCAATATATATTTTTCAAAGCAAACTTTTTGTAACTGAAATCTCTGCTTCTGGGGGGGTCCCTGGAACAGCATATTTTGAGAAGGGGTCTGCGGCCAAGTAAATGTAATTTTGGGGGTCCTTGACATGAAAAGGTTTGAGAACCACTGATTTTAGAGGAAGGATTTAGAAGTCGGGGTCAAAGATCGGCGTCAAAGATATTCAAAGACTTGCACACGCATTTTCACGACTTTTTCAAAAATAGCAGATCTACAAGCTCGCAGCGCGGCACTCGGTGCCGCGCTGTGAGCTTGTATATCTGCTGTTTTTCAGTAGTTAATGCATAAAATAATGGTTAAAGTCGCGTTCCCGGTCTTTCAGGGCTAAACTGTTCATCACCGAGCGCCTCTCTTTCTTGTCGGGAGCAACAGATTAGAACGGCGTGCCGGGGCCGCGCGGGTCTCTGCTCAGGATCAATTCCAAACAAAGTTGAAATGAAGATCTTTTGTTCTGGAATTCTTAACCCATATTGCAAGGATTTTCTTTTTCTTCATATAGATAATTTAATTGATAAGGTAAATACACCAGGCCTACATAAGCCCTATATACTTTGTTGCGACCGTCAGGTCGCAAGTTACAATCAAAACCTCCTCCGGCTGTCAGTCTGTCTGTCTTGTCTGTCTGTCTGTCTGTCACACTTCACACTTTTGCCCTTATATCTCCACCACCGTTGCCCCGATCCATGCCAAACTTGGGTGCCAAACCACAACCTCCACCCCCCATTTCTCAAGTGGCCCTCTTCTAGCGCCACCATGAGGCAGATTCTTGCAAAACACATTTTTGGACACTGCTCCCACAGATGGTGCCCTAAAAACACGCAAAGCGGTACACAGTAACTCTAAAGTCATGTCATCAACATGGATCTGTCCCATTTCACATATTCCCTCCTACCATTGCCTTCTAAAGTTTGTGTATGCGACCTGACAGTCGTTTATCTCCCGATTAGGGAGTATTACTGATTTACTGCGGTTCTCCCATGGGGGTTTATATACTTGGCCAACGTTTCTTCACCAAATCTCTCCATCAAACAGATCTACCAGCTGTGTCCGCCTGCTATCACATGACATGCCCAGATTGGGGACGCTAGCGCTCATGTGGTTAAATATGCACAGTTGGAAGTCATTTGCCCTAACACGCTCATTCTCTTAAAAAGAGACCGAATCTCCAGTTTTATGTAGCTGGCTGGTAACTCAGCGAGCACGAAGAGGTAAATAGCATTCCGAATGAACCCGTTTCCAATCGAGAATCATCCAGCTATGGGTTGTAGCTCATCCGTGTGACATCTCTCACTGATTCAACTGCACACCAGTCCGACACTGCTCGAATGTATTCGGTGCTCAATTAGTTATACCACACTGATTCATCTTGGACTGAAATGTGTGAAACGACCGACTTTCGACTTTGTTATTCTGTTAAGTACATTCTGGCGTCGTGCAAGCCAGGCGAGTTAGGCTGCGAACCAGTGGCGGTTGATCGTGCTTCGATTTCATCATACCAGTTTACAGAAGGGTACACTTATAGTACTGAATAGTGCAAACAAAAAAGCAACGCTTGTTCTAAGCATTCTGCACTTACAGTATGCTCTTACTCATACAATATTACGTTGAGTGCAGTGGAGTAGGTTCCTGCAGAGTTTGTTCCCCAGGTTCTATGTTCCCCACCCACCCTCCCCACAAAAAGGTTCTATGTTCCCCGCTCAACCAAAAAAAGGATCTACTGTATGTTCCCCACAAAAAAAAAAAGTATATGTTCCCAACTCAAATGCAGGAAATGGTGGGACATCTGGGCACTAAGAACATGTGGGCAATCCTAATTTAGGTGCCCAGCTGCCCAGGTGCCCAGATGTCACCACCCCGAAGTGCCCACTCATCTTGGTGCCCACTCGTCCAAATGCTCACATGTCCCTATTGCCCAGATGTCCAGGTGCCCACTTGTCCAGATGCCCAGTCATAACAAAAGTATGGTGTCCAGATGTCCCTAGTGCCCCCTGTCCCACTAGTATTCACTAGTAGTACTAGTGCCAGTACTAGTGCTGGTACCACTAGTACCACTAGTACCCTTACAACCTTTTCACACATTCCATATTTCACCGTTTGACAGCACAACCATCAGTGTATTTTGGATGCATGTCAAATTGTGTTTTGAGATATTTAACCCCTTTAGCTGTCATTACCTAATAAACTTGACCTTTTACTCTGTACTTAATAGTCTGCTCCTTTTCCCCTCTACACCACACCTCTTTGCCGAAAATAGACGATCTAAGCTTTTAGATCGTCTATTTTTGGCTACATTTCTCAGAATATGGACACTAAGGTTCAAGTGGTCAATATAAAAAATCACAAAAAGATTTGGAGGACCCTCTGTAGTAACACCGAGGACCCCCTAGGGGTCCCGAACCCCCTGTTGAAGACACCTGGTATACCGAGATACACTTTTTTCTTAAGAAGTAATGGTTTTGGACACCCGACGGCGAAAGATATATAACTGTCTGGCGTTGACTATTGATCGCCGCAGCAGCCACACTGCACGGACATGACCTGAAATGTTCTGAATCTGACCCAATTTCATCAAAGCCTCTGTTGAACACCAGCCTACAGTACATTTACTGTATCTGTACACTTTTGAGGTATTTGTACTTTACTGGAGTACTTCCAAATTCCCAATACTTTTACTTCTACTCCACTACATCTCGGATCCAAATATTGTACTTTTACGTTTATTTGAAAACGTAATAGTTACTACTTTTCAGATATAAATGATTATGCAGTATTAGGTATAAATCATAAATTAATCAATTTTAGCCCTATTTGATACCTAGGCTATTTGAAAATGGTCGATCTACAAGCTTGTGGCGCCTTGTGAGCTTGTAGATCTGCTATTTCATGTACTTTAAGTACATTTTGATGCCAATACTTTTGTACCTTTACTCAAGTACATTTTTAATTCCAGACTTTTACTTGTAACAGAGTATTTCTATGTTGCATTATAGACACTTTTACTTGTGTAAAACATTTTCGTAATTTTTTCCACCACTGCTGAATTGTTCCGACTCTGCCAGAATTTCATCAAAGCATCTGATGACACCAGCTCACCTTTGACCCTATCACCCGGACTAACCAAGACACCCCACTGGGTGTCGGTCGGGGACACCGGCCAATATCACACACACTGCGTGGTCTTCATATAATGCCTAAATTATGCTCCACATATCGGGGAAAACAGCAGATCTATAAGCTCACAACACATCGCGCATGCAACGTGTTGTGAGCTTATAGACCCGCTATTTTTTGTCCGTGATGCACGTCATACGATGAAGTATACAGTAAATTGAGCTCTGCACGCAATCAATCGTTAGAACTGCAACAGTTTGAGGCCATAGTGCCCATTTTTCACCATTCGACTAGCACACACACCCAAATGCACACTCTCTACCAAGCACTCCTTCCAGGGGCGACACAAGGTGGGGGGGAAAGTGGGACTGAGTTACTAGGGCCCAAGGTGGAGGGGCCTTGATTATTTTATACTTAAGCTATTGAAAAACAGCAGCTCTACAAGCTCACAGCGCGGCACCGAGTGCTGCGCTGTGAGCTTGTAGAGCTGCTGTTTTTGATATAGTCGTGAAAATGTGTGAAAAAGTCTTTGAATATATTATGTATTTTGTAAGTGAACATTTGTAACTCAAATTTTGCTTCTGGGGGGTCCCTACGATATTTTGAGATGGGGGTCCGTGGCCAAATATCATCTTGGGGGTCCTTCCTGTGAAAAGGTTTGAGAACCACTGACATAGAAACATTGTTTTTTCAAAAAACCTTTGAAGGATTTAGAAGACATTTATAGAATCGGGTCAAAAATATTCTAAGACATGCACAAATTTTAACGATTTTTCAAAAATAGCAGATCTACAAGCTCGCAGCGCTTGTATATCTGCTATTTTTCAACAGTTAAAGCGCAAAAGCCCCCTCCCCCTATGAAGAACATTCATGGGGGATCGACCCACAGTGAATCCTCGTATACCCAGGGCCCAGAATTTGGTGCGACACCCCTGACTCCAGCAAGCCTATTGAAAAAATAAAATAAAAAGAAAAATATATACAACGAAAGCCCCTGATTGCATATTGATCTTTTCTGAAACACTTCGCTGCCATGCAGCATTATGACTTATTACTCTCACAGCCAGGGGCGTCACAAGGGGTAGGAAAGTGGGACTGAGTTACCAGGGCCCAAGGTGGAGGGGCCCTAGTAACTTTAGCTATTGAAAAATAGCAGATATACAAGCTCACAGCGGCGTCACAAGGGGTAGGAAAGTGGGACTGAGTTACCAGGGCCCAAGGTGGAGGGGCCCTAGTAACTTTAGCTATTGAAAAATAGCAGATATACAAGCTCACAGCGCGGCACCGAGTGCCGCGCTGCAAGCTTGTAGATCTGCTATTTTTGAAAAGTCGTGAAAATGAGCGCAAATCATTGAATATGTATTTTTTAAGTGAACATTTGTAACTAAAATTTTGCTTCTGGGGGGGTCCCTGGAACTAAATATTTTGAGATGGGGGGTCCTTCACATGAAAAAGTTTGAGCATCACTGACATGGAAACAGGTTTCTTGGCACACATTTTTACAATTTTTCAAAAATAGCAGATCTACAAGCTCGCAGCGCGGCACTCGGTGCCGCGCTGTGAGCTTGTATATCTGCTATTTTTCAATAGTTAACATTCATGGGGGGCCCGCAGTGAATCCTTGTACCCAGGGCCCAGAATTTGGTGTGACGCCCCTGCTCACAGCACATTGTTTTCTGGACACAGGGGGGCGAAAACACACTACAACAGAATAGTACATGTTATTCTTATGATTTCTGACAGCTCAATCGATCTGTGAACAATAAGTGTCTCCCAGAGCAGCTAGCAGCAACGACCGGAGGAACTGAAGGGCTTTCTCTTTGCCACACCATCATGAGAACTGTTTAGAGAGTTACATATAACGGAGACTGGCACAGAATTGTATTTTTATTTACATTTCTTTCTGACGTCCAAATGAACTTGTATTCCTTGCCGGCATTCAAGGATATGAATTCCATCAGCACCCACACCCTAGGTGGGGTTGGCGATAGGGCCTTTCTGTGTGGAGTTTGCATGTTCTCCCCGTGTCTCCTAGGGTTGATACCCTCACAAAAACATGCAGTAATCCTGGTCTCAATAATGCCTCCCCCTGGCCAGCCGGGGCGCCTGATGGAAGGGAAAGGAACTGGTTGGAATAACGTGTTCCTTCCATGTGCTACGTCCATCCCGGGGAAATCCCCCCCTGTCAGGTGAAAAGAAACAACTTGGACTACTCATGCATTGAAGGAAGCATGAGGTCAGTCCGTTCTCTCTCCAGGCGCGGCAGAGGGAGAGCAGAGCCCAGGATTACATAGGCAATTGGCACTGGGTGAAAATGGGTTGCAAAATCGTGGGATAAAAATTATATAAAAAAAAAAAAGGTTATGAATTCCAGGATCTCTTCCTTATATCCCATTAGAGTTCCATATGACGGAGCAGAAGGGGTGTCGCATTAAATTCTGGGCCCTGGGTAACAAGGATTCACTGCGGGCCCCCCCATGAATGTTCTTCATAGGGGGAGGAGGGGGTTTGACCCATTTAGACTAGAAATGCATTATTACGCATTATTTGGGGCTTTAACCTATTGAAGAATAGCAGATATACAAGCATCAGCGCGGCACCGAGTGCCGCACTGCGAGCTTGTAGATCTGCTATTTTTGAAAAATCGTGAAAATGTGTCCAAGTCTTTGAATATTTGAAAAACCCATGCATGTTTCTATGTCAGTGATGCTCAAACTTTTTTCATGTGAAGGAACCCCAAAATGATATGTATTTGGTCGCGGACCCCCATCTCAAAATATTTAGTTCCAGGGACCCCCCCAGAAGCAAAATCTGAACACATTTTCACGACTTTTCAAAGATAGAAGATCTACAAGCAGCTTGTATATCTGCTATTTTTCAATAGCTAAAGTATAAAATAATTAAGGCCCCTCCACCTTGGGCCCTAGTAATTCAGTCCCAGTCCCTGCCCCCCCCCCCCCCCCCCCCCCCCCCCCCCTTGTGACGCCCCTGTAACGGAGACTGGCACATAATTGTATTTTTTTTATTTACTTTTCTTCTGCCATTCAAATGAAGCGTATATTCTTTGCCGGCGTTCAAGGATATGAATTCCAGGATCTCTTCCTTATATCCCATTAGGCCATTTAGGCCTAGAATTATTTAAAGCTCTAACTATTGAGAAATAGCAGATATGCAAGCTCACAGTGAGCTTGTAGATCTGCTATTTTTTGAAAAATCATGATTTGTTTATGCAAGTCTTTGTAAAAGCGAACATTTGTAACTCAAATATTTGCTTCTGGGTGGTCCCTGGAACATCACGTTTTGAGATGGGGGTCCGCGGCCAAATACCTGTAATTTTGGGGGTCCTTGACATGAAAAAGTTTGAGAACCACTGATTTAGAGGAAGGATGTACAAGCCGGGTCAAAGATCGGGTCAAGGATATTCAAAGACTTGCACACATTTTCACGATTTTTCAAAAATGGCAGATCTACAAGCTCGCAGCGCGGCACTCGGTGCCGCGCAGTGAGCTTCTATATCTGCTATTTTTCAATAGTTAAAGCATAAAATAATGGTTAAAGTTGTTAAAATCGAATGCGACTCGGGCGCGTTCCAGGTCTTTGAAGGTTAAAATATCATCCGCCGATAGAGCCGGCGATGTGCCATTCACTGTCAACGGAACAGCATCCCGTCAAACTCAAACTCCATTTGAGCAGCACCTCTTATTTGAGCAGAAACTCGATATGACTCATAGGGAAGAAGAAGGAAAAGAAATATGAATAAAATTGACAGAAATAGTGCAGATTTCCATGCAAATGAAATTGTACATGACGTATACCGTGCAAGAAGGATAAGAGTTGAGGTGGCAGTGATGGGGGTTTGGATATGAACAGGGGTAACGGGTGATGCTGACTGTGGGGGGGGGGGGGCGTTTGAACTTGAAAGACGGCCCCACACTGTGACTGTGATCTGGGGTGTCGCACCAAATTCTGGGCCCTGTGTACATTAACTATTGAAAAATAGTGAAAATTTTAGCTTTTTCAAAAATATTTCAAATGTTTCTATGTCAGTAGCCTCGGAAACCCAGAATTTTATTTTGGCGTGTCAGTGGTGCTCAAAGTGGATGTGAAGGACCCCCAAAATGTATTTGGCCATGGACCTCCATCTCAAAATATTTAGTTCTAGGGTAAGTAAAATTTGAGTTACAAATGTTCGCTTAAAAAAATGCATATATTCAAAGATTTGCACACATTTTCACAACTTTTCAAAAATAGCAGATCTACAAGCTCCGCGCAGTGAGCTTGTAGCTCTGCTGTAGCTCTGCTATTTTTCAATAGCTTAAGTATAAAATAATGAAGGCCCCTCCACCTTGGCCCTATAGTAACTCGCCAAGTTTGGGAACCACTGTTCTACATGTAACAGTTGTGTAACCGTCCCGCCAAGAATCGGAGGTTCGGATCACCTCCGTCACATACATAGCCTTCTATTGGCGAGTGACAAAGCCCAGAACTGGAAATTCACGGAATGCATGCTCCAATTGCTCCATGAGCTTTTTGTCACGATTTGGAGTTACATGTTTAAGCTTGTGAGCTCATACAGTATTATCTACTATTTGTTTGCTGTACCAAGTAGCCTAAATAAGGAGCATTTTTGGATGGGAGGAGAAAAATGATGGGTTGAAAATGACTGCGGTCAGGTCTCTATCTCTACTGAAAGTTTAAAGCAACATTATGGCCATGAGAATTTATAAGGACGTATTCACTGCAGCGGAATACACTTACTAAATGAGAAGATTAGTCACAGTAAGGATATTTCACTTTGGCACACAAACACGCACGCACGCACGCACGCACGCACAGAGTAGTTCTATGCAGGGTGGGATTAAGGAATCTTCTGAGTCACTATAGTGACATCTGCTGGGCATTTCAGGCATTGACTTGCACAATGTACAGTAGGCAGGCAGTGCTCCCTGTAATTAAGAGGGCACCGGAAACTTCAAGGTAAAACAAATAATGAATACCATGAATAATTGGTCTGAGTGTAGATTTTAAACTATTATACACTGATCCATATTCTACCCAGCAGGAAGGCTATACATGGATCAGCCTTTCTCTTTGATGCTTTAGACTATGAAATTAACTGATTTACAAATACGTTATCTTCCTCTTAATGGTCTTATATCCTTTGAAGTCTATCATATTTGAGAATTTGAGAATATTTGTGGGCAAAGCGTATCCGGTTGCCCCTGAGGAGGGATATGAAATTTGGTATATCTTTTTTTTTTTTTTTTTGCCTAAAATATTGTCTATATACATATACAGTCATGAATGCACCTGCTGACCGCCTGTCAGCATTGAGCAATTTCTTTTATAGGGGGTAAAAGTGTGGGGCCCACCGCCCATCCACTTACTATACACTATAAAGAAAAAAATACCCCCACAAATCTACTTTAAAAACCCATTTAGGCCTAAATCAGAAATTAGCCTACAAAAACAAATATGTTGCTACATACTGTACTGTAAGCCCCTCACATACACTAAAATGTGTTCCCGGCCTGAATGGGTTAAGTAGCATGTGAGTGGTCAAACTAATGGGTTTTAATGACTCTGAATCCATTGCAAGTGTTTGTTTTGCATGAAAAACATTCCTTGGGGTAAGAACAGCCCCACAAAACTAGGTTTAGTGATGAGTCATCACTTTTCACAGTTTTATGGAGGCCGTTTTTAGCCCAAAGAATGTAGACTGGAAAAGGGTTGTTTATAAGAAGTATAGCGCAAGCAGTGAACATGCAATGATGACATTATGATCCCTCAAATGCAGCAGTGTCACTGTCTCAGGCTATCCCCATATATTTTAAGCATCAAAAACAGCAGATCTACAAATGCTGAAGACTGTGTGAGTATGATGGGCTGTTCCCAGGTCACTATACAGCAGTGACCCTCTACCTTATACCAAGTACAGGGATGCTTATCTTTGTCGCCGATAGGGGGAGCCAGTTTTCGGGCTTCACGTGCCACATGGTTAACTGCAGGGCTTACAAGCTACTGTAGCCTACATTCACATCATAAATTAAAGTAATTTGAGAAATCATAGCAGAACATACAGATGATGCACAGACAGACAGCCTGCCTGCCAGGTAGCCATGCACACATGTCATCAAATCAAATCACAACAAACAACACCAACCAACATGCTTCTGATTCTGAACCCACATAACAGCAACCAATGGCAGCCATATCTCATCTCAAATGATAACAACATGAAATGGCACGGCGGCCAGGCAGGTGCACTGTATATAAAGGATTAAGCTGGCTCAAAAGTCATAACTCACCAACAGATTCAGTCACCCCAACAGTCCAAACGTCCAAACAACATCATAATCCTGATTACTGTTTATCCATTGTCCAGAGTTGTTAATTAGTTGTAATTAAAGCCATGCAAACTTTAAACTATTAATAGTACCGGTATAGTGACAGTCTCTTATCAATTGGCTACAAATTACAAATGTGTCCTAAAGTTGGACAGTCTGGTGTTATTTTGGGTTTCAGGAACAGAACAGGAACACTGCTGAGGCAAGAACAGTGTTGCCAGATTACATGCGAGAGAAACAAGCAACCAGGTCTATGAATACATGCCCAAATGTATGGCTTAACAAGCAAGACTTGGCAACACCCCTGAGACCAGTGTTGCCAGGTTATATGAGGGGGAAACAAGCAACCAGGTCTATGAATACATGCAAAAATGCATCCCTGGCTCCATTAATCAGGTGCCTGTGACCAAGTACTACAACATATATATGTCAGTCCAAGTACCAATAACTGATGTTAAAATACAGATGTGTAGACCATCCTATTCAGCTATGCACAGTTAACACAGGAGGCAATGTATTCCTTGGATTCATGGATATCTTTCAGTTTTTGTTGCATTCCTAATCCAGTAATTTGATGAGCGCTGTCATCGGACAGATTTATAATGATAGTTACCTACTCCTCCCGCGAGGGAAATTCAGATATCGCAGCCCAACCCAGCTGCTTTTTTCAGCTTAACCCAGCTGAACGGCAGTGATAGCTGGAGCGGGGAATTGTACCTGCGACCTCTGGGGCCTCAGGAGTCCTAGGTATGGACACTAACCACTCAGCCATCACTGCTCCAAGCCACTATGTCTGTGAACTTGGCTGAAGATCGGCTATTTTCGACAAATAATATTTGGTGTGTTAGAGGGAGAAAAGGAGCGGATCAAGTACAGATCACTGGGGGACCTCAGTCAACTACTGTAAGATAATATTGATTTCTGGTAGAATGTAAGAAAATAAAAATAAAAACATGCCATAGTAGATTTATAGCCACATTTGCTTTGTCATAAACAGAAGTGGATGGATATAGCGCAGGGGTCTTCAACGTTTTCAGGCCAGGACCCCTTAGTTGAGAGAGAGATGATGAAGCAGGGACCCCCACAACCTTTTCATAGATTCCATATAGTTTCATTGTTTGACAGCACAATCATCAGTGTATTTTGGATTGTCAATTTGTGTTTAAACAATATGTTTATTTTGGTTTTTCATTTTTTAAAGAGACATACAAAACAACATATACAGGACAATAATATGCTACATACAGACGAAACAAGCAAACAAGAAAATACAACAACATACAGAAAAAAGAAGAAAAAAAAAAAAACCTGACTCTAACACGACACATAAGAGTATTAAATAATTATTATACAAAGAGCACATATACTATTTACACTATTTACACCCAGAGTCCTATGCCATAAGGCCGGACAAATGACTGCAGAGGAAATGCAGCTACCCCACAGGTTCCTCCATTAAATAAGAGAGATCATTGCCCTTGACATACTGGATAAAGTTCCCCAATTTTTTCTCAAATAGCTCTTGTTTGTTTTTGAGAGTGTAAGTGATTCTTTCAAATGGAAGGCACAAAGACAGTTCCTTAAACCACTGAGCGATGCTAGGTTTCCCTGTCTTTTTCCATGAAAGGGCGATAACCCTTTTGGCTTGTAGGAACCCAAGATCCAGAAATGTTATCTTGTTGTTTTTTATCCTATGGCCGATCGGGTAAAGGCCTAATAAGAAGAGTTTTGGATCTAGCTCAATGTTAATAAGTAGTATCCGTTGTAGCTCCTTTCTAACCTCCTCCCAAAACTCCTTTATTCTTGGACATGCCCACAAGCAGTGGAACAGAGGGCCTTTATCATCGTTACATCTGATACAAGTGTCCAGGATATTAGAATTAAATTTGTTTATTTTCTCTGGTGTGATGTACACCCTCATCAACCAATTATATTGCAGCAGTTTTAAACGAGTATTACTAGTCTGTGCCTGAGCCTCCTCACAGGCTGTGTTAAACTCATCTATTGTTAGTTCCCCTTGTAAATCAGAGTTCCAGGCATTAAATCTAGATTCAGATGTTTCAGGCGAGAATTCCACCAGGAGAGTATAAAACCCAGATATGATGCCCCTTGAACCGTCAATACATAACAAACTTGACCTTTCACTCTGCACTTAGTCTGCTCTTTTTCCCCTCTGCACCAAACCTCTTTGCCGAAAATCTGCAAGGCCTTGTGAGCTTGTAGATCTGCTATTTTTGGCTAAAGTTCTCAGAATATGGATGCTAGGGTTCAAGTGGTATAAAAAAGGGAGAGAGAAAAAAAGTTTCTATCACACAAAGATTTGGAGGACCCCCTGTAGTAACTCTGAGGACTCCCTATGGGTCCCAGACCCCCTGTTGAAGACCCCTGATATAGAATCAAACAAAGCTCAACCGTGACAACGCATTCTTCCATGGTGAGAAATATGAAATAACCATGCATGCAGGTATTTTTGTCTGAACATTTTCTCTCAATGACACAGCTACAGTGGGATGATAAAGCAACGTGATGCAGCAACATGCCCTGCATAATGAAATGTAGGGCATCTACAGTGGATGCATTTGCATAATATTCAATGTTGTGTGTGACTATGACTTGCTTTCATGGATATATCCTTGTGCAGCTCTGGTAACATATTCCAGCGTTAGTAAAAAATAACATGTCTGTTAATACAAAGTAATCTACATTGTGCTTTATCCGTTTCTTCTTTTTTAAACTGTTAAGTGTGTCGCGCACTATACAGATTTAAAAAACGTCACACGTCCTGCCATTGGCAAGACAGTAGGTTTGCAGAACATTGAGCTTGTAGATCAGCTATTTTTTGTTATTGTTATGACCTTCTCTGACTTAAGTTAATGAGTTAATGTCGAAGGGTCCTTGGGCAAGACTCTGAACCCCACATTGCTCCCGGTGAGCAGGTTGGTGCCTTGCATGGTTTCCTCCGCCACCGGTGTATGAATGTGTGCGTGACTGGGTGAATGTAATGCACAATCTCTGTAAAGTGCTTTGGATAAAAAGCGCTATATAAATGCACCATTTACCATTTATTTACCATTTACCATAAATACAGTTTTTATTATGGTGAAAGAAATGCCTTCTTTCCATTCCATACCTGAAGGCAGCATTCAAGAGAATTGCCTTGTCCAAACTCTCCTGAACTTGAATGCAGCATCTTATGTTGAAGGAATTGCCCTCTGTGTAGAAATCCATGCTGTACGCCACATCTCCAGTTTTTACTTGATTATGCTTAGTTTACTGTGGTATCAAGTACCGAAAATATCAGACCTCCAAGCTCACAACGTGTCGCAGCGCGGCGCGATGTAAGCTTGGAGGTCTGATATTTTCGATATTTTCACCAAAAGGCCCTTTTAGAAATGTCAGCCCCTGCCTCTCTAACGTTCTCTGCACGTCCCTGTTGTTCACGTTTACACTCCCATTGGAAACAATAGACTCCAACCTGCTTACGGCCTCCTACCGTGGCCTCCTATACTTCACGCAGATACAGGAAGTAAACCGCAGATGGCAGGTCTTTCTATTGTTTTTGTCTCGGCCCGGATGTGACCCCAGGTGCGTCAATTGGGTATGGCAGGGGTATGCAGCTGCCATACCCTGGGTCCAGGGGGGAGAATACAAGTTACTTTAAAATATAAATCCATGAATGTCTCTTTGTCTATCTGTGCTGGTTATGTTGTTAAATTACATTAAAATAACTGCAAATGCAACATTTAACAAGGTATTATAATTATATTCTCCACACTTTTATTCTCCCCATCTTGACAGAATAGTATATTCCCAGGTTCCGCAGGTCAGCTGCACAGGTGCAATTCCTTATTGTTAATTGTGGCACGTTTACTATATTATGCCAAGTTTAGCCGCACTTGAACAACTGTTCCAGACTGCCATGCGGCCCAAGAAACCATAGAAATTTTGGGGGGGGGGGAAATAGAATGCACTTCTTAAAATAAATGTATCATGCCTGTTGCCATACCTTACCTTTTTCTGAACTGACACCACTGTGTGACCCTCATGTCCACAGGAAGTTCTCACAAGCTACTCCCTTCCCCACAGGAAACACTCGGGATGAATTCAACCGCGGAACTGAACTCTGAACGACTTCCAGGATGATCAAAGAAAGAAACGGACGAGCGCCCACACCCTAGGTGGGGTCGGCGATAGGGCCTTTCTGTGTGGAGTTTGCATGTTCTCCCCGTGTCTCCTATAGGGTTGATACCCTCACAAAAACATGCACGTAATCCTGGTCTCTATAATGCCTCCCCCTGGCCAGCCGGGGCGCTTGATGGAGGGGAAAGGAACTGGTTGGAATAACGTGTTCCTTCCACGCGCTACGTCCATCCCGGGGAAATCCCCCCTGTCAGGTGAAAAGAAACAACTTGGACTCCTCATGCGTAGAAGGAAGCATGAGGTCAGTCCGTTGTCTCCCCAGGCGCGGCAGAGGGAGTGCAGAGCCCAGGATTACATAGGCAATTACTAGTACTGGGTGAAAAAATGGGTTACAAAATTGTGGGATATTTTTTTTTTTTTTTTTTTTTTAAAGAAGAAACGGGACAGACGCAGAACATACTCAATCAAACCTTTATTCTTATACCTTCTTCATACACGCTGGCCTCAAAGACAAAGCCCTCGCGGCAAAAAAATTGCACATTGACGCAAAGCACTCATAATATGCTTTTTCTCTTTCTAAAGTGTCCACAGACTGAACATAATAAACCTCCATGAACATAAGGTTTTAACGGACACATTAGATGATACGTAAGCCTAATACTTCTATGCAATGGAACGTAGAGTCTGGTTTATTATGCATAATTTAATAACTTATTTGAGGATTATCACAACTCATGAAAGACAAAAATATAATTATATATAATATAGTTGTACCATTAACAAAAAATTAGAAGTACGACAAAATCACTGTATTTACAGGAATGAGTGCCATTTGTGTCAAGGTTGCTTGGTATGTGTCTTTTTTATAATCTCATGTACAATATCGTCGTTGTCGGGTGGTAACCTTGTATGTCCAAAAGCATTACGTTTTTTATTTATTTATCATTTTAAAAATGATTTAAACTAGTGAAAACAGACAATCTACAAGCACACAACGCCTCGCACCGCGAGGTGTTGTGTGCTTGTAGATCTGCTGTTTTCACTACCTTTGTGCGACGGGCTTGTCTGGTGAAGCAGGGCTTTACTTTGCGAAAAAAAGAAGAAAAAAAAACGTACAAATTTGAAACTTGGAGATACAAGGTTTCTGCCCGACAGTGACGATATTAAATACTGTCTCTTGGGGAGGGAGTTGGCTGAAGTGAGGAGTGAGATGCAACCAGGTGACATGGTCATTGTGCGACACTTCCCAGGTGTTGCTTGAGGCGTTGGGGTCTGCAGAACATAACGGCTGAGATGCAATGTTAAAGTGAAGCCGTGCATTTCCCAGTGGTGGAGAGTAACCCAAGTACATTTACTCCTTTAAGAAAAGCTTTGAGGTTTGTTTACTTTGAGGATCTCATTTTCTTCTACTGCACTACATTTCAGAGGCAGATATCATACTTTTTACTCCACGTATTACTCGAAACACGTTACTTTGTAGATTTAGAAAATTATTACAAAACATACGAAATAAACCAATGACGGCATATTTTACACGTCATTTACTCATGATGTGTCGCAATGCGGTGCGTTGTGCGATTGGAGTTTTTGAATTTAGAATATACGTAGGCCTATTTTACATGCAAGGACAATTGGAGTACTTCTTCCACCACTGGCGTTTCTATTGAGTTGTATGGAGAGAAACATTTGTACCAAGTAAAAACACTGAGATGCTTCAAAGGACTGATTAAATTAAGCGCTAGATAGGCCACTTTCAAAAACATTAAATTCGAACTGTTTTAATCTGATGTTATAATATACTGTATCAGAACGAGTTGTACAGTTTTGTTTTGTTTGTAGATATCACTCGTTAAACATAATGACTAAATACAGGGGTTAAAGCCAAAAGAAATCCTAAGATTTATTTTCAGACCATGTCCCAATATGTGACTTTAGAAACATGGCACGTGCAGTGCACAGTGCACACCAATATTCGGGGTGTTTCCCTGAATGCTTCATTTTATAGAAGTATCTTCTAAAGTTCTGTTGTATTCTATTGCTAGTCTGGCCAATTCAAATACGCAGATCTTGAAATTAATACTGCTTTTTAGTTTGGAGAATGGAGATCACTTGACTATCGTTTTGACGACTTTGTCATTCACAACGCGCCATCGCTACACCTCCCCCTTATTATTATTAATATTATTATTTTTTTGCGGATCTGCACTGATCTCAGAAATAACCCCTATGGAATCCTCAAGACTGAAATCAGTCCCCAGGACTGAGAACTTTAACCCCTGCTAAATACCCTCCACAGCGTTTAATCGTCCAAAATGTGCCAAAGGGGACTTGGGATGAAATCACGTCAAAATGTAATTAGTCATTACGAAAGACAGATATCTAAAAAACATTTAAAAACATTTTCGAGCGATACATATTTGCAATTTACCTCAGACCCCCACCGCTCACACTCTAAAAAACAAAAAAACTACCACTCGTTCTGGGAGATAAAACATCATATCATGTCTGGAAAACGGGTAGTCCGGAATTCTCCTTTAACGCACACAAACGTGCCTGATGAAAACAACTAAAAGTCAACCTAAAAAGAAAACTAACGGTAAAGAAATAAATAGGTTGTGTGTGTGTGTGCATGCTTCACATGGTACCATACAAATGTAACTTCAAGCTCTCAAAGTGGAGGTCCAGGGACCCCCAGGAGACCCTGAGGAGGTTCCAGGGGGTCCCCAGCAAAATCAGTTAATAACCCTAGTACATCGGCAGAGCTTGTAGATCTGCTATTTGTTATTTTCAGAACATCTTGATTCCCCATTTTCAGATTGCGGCGGGTCCACAGCCAAACACATTAACTCAACTCCTGCCAAAAAGATTTAATAAGCATTAAATTAAAAAAAGAAAAAAAAAAAGTATCGCAGCGAAACTAAAATAGGCCGGAACTAATCCTCAGCGATCGGTTTCAACACGGACCAATTATGGAGACGGAACGTCGCCATGGAGATGGAAACCGGAAGCAGAATGTTCCATCCTCTATTCGGGCTTTTGGGCTGATGAAATACCCGCATACGCACGATGCATAGTCCGTGTCCGATCGCGCACGATGGAAACTCTAGCGCCCACGTTAAAAGGTAAGAGAAGCCAGGCAGTGAAAGACATATAGCGAAATTTTCGGGTTGCTCGGCTGGTACAGTCAATGAGTTAATTTGGGGTCTCCTTAACGTGAAAGAAAGTTTGAGAACACAACCGTAACACACCCACACACTGTGTAACAAAGAACATGGGAGAACATGGACATGGGTGACTGATAAACACAATAATTCAAACAAAAAACAAAAAAACAAAAAAACACAATACTTATATTAGTTCATGTTAATTGCACTAAGCTCACCCCAGAGCTCCCAACAATGTCATAAATAATGCAGGAACAATGTCCAAACACAAGAAACACTAAAAATGGGGGCAGGGGGTAACTCTAACATTAACGTTTTATTTGTTTATCTGATCTGAACACATAAGGATTTGAACATGTAAGGTAATGGCTACTTTGGCTCCATTTGAGTGGGGTGGTTGAGGTTAAATGCTAGGAATTTATAAAATATACGTCTATCTATTTTTCCCCCCTGATTTTTTTCTTTTTTTTTACAACTGGGATTGCATTGGGAGAGTGGTGTGTGTGTGTGTGTGTGTGTGTGTGTGTGTGTGTGTGTGTGTGTGTGTGTGTGTGTGTGTGTGTGTGTGTGTGTGTGTGTGTGTGTATAGAGCAGGGGTCTTCAACGTTTTCAGGCCAAGGACCCCTTAGTTGAGAGAGAGATAAAGCAGGGACCCCCCCAAATCCTTTTTCAGAGATTCCATATAGTTTCATTTTTTGGCTAAAGTTCTCGAAATATGGACGCTGGGGTTGAAATGGTTGATATAAAAAAAGAGAAAAAATGTTTCTATCACTCAAAGATTTGGAGGACCCCCTGTAGTAACGCTGAGGACCCCCTAGGGGTTCCCGGAACCCCTGTTGAAGACCCCTGGTATAGAGTATGTGTGTGTGCATGCATGCATGGGTGTGTACGTCTACCAGCATGCGTGTCTGTCGACCCGTGCGTCTGTTAGCCTAGGTGTGTCCAAAGTGCGAAGTCTGACAAAGTGGTTCTAAACAGTACAACGTGGACGATGCGTGGCTCTTCCTTTCGTCTTCCCGACGGTTCCGGGTCACTCTGTCCACCTGGAAAGGGGTATTCCACCACAGTGTGCCCAAAACACAGACACAGGTACTTAGTCTTTCCTTTCCCGTTAAGCGCAATAAAGAGTATCTAGATGGAGCTACGTCAGTGGTTCTCAAAGTGGATTCCAGGAACTTTGTGGGTTCCTATATGGGGGGTCTCACAACGCCACACGTTGTGAGCGTGTAGATCGGCTATTTTCACAATGTTTGCCTTTAATATTTAAGAGGCAATTTGGCTTTGATTTGTCATTTTAGAGGTATTAAAAAGTCCTTAAATTGTCACTTTAGAAATGTGCAGACAACCTCTATACAGTGAGGTCTTCAACAGGGGGTCCACGACCCCTAAGGGTCCGTGGAGGTACAGCAGGGCGGCCACAAAATTGTTGCTTTATTAAACATTTTTTACGTTTTTTTTTTCTCCCAAAATGGCCATTTGTCTTTAAATATTTTTAAAACATTTATGTTAAAAATAAATCATGATTCTGTCCATTTTGAATAGCTTGTATTTACTGTGCAAATGACAGTTTGTTGATAGTATTGACATTGGTTCTCAGTTAATAAGTAGTACGTTTAGAAATGGCAGTGGTATGGCCAGTTGACCACCCCGCTCGCTGTACCTTGTACATGTATGTATAAAATAAAGTAAAAATATGTTGTAGCCCCAACCCCCCACCCTATGAGGTGGAGAAAACAATGCTTCACATTAAGCTAATCATCTGGGGACCCTCCAAAATAATCTGGGGATTACCGACCGACAGGTTGAGAACCACTGCAATAATAGAGGGCTCTAGCAGGGCGGCTATAACCGGACGTTTTCATTAATTAATATTTTTTGCATCAGTTTTGGGGCTCCAGGCCCTCCAGGTGGTCGGGGATGGGCAGGCCGGTGAGCACGGTCAGACACTTGTTCCACACGTTGAACACGGGGCAGACGGGCTGGGCGAAGGCCACGTGGAAGGTGTGCAGGTGCTGCGAGCCCACGGCGTCGTAGAAGGTCAGCAGGCCGGCGTCGTAGTCCAGCAGCACGCCCACGCGCCGCAGGTGCGGCGAGGGCTCGATGGCCAGCTCCTTGCTGTTGTGGCGCACCACCCACGAGTTGTTGCAGCGGCACAGCACCCACGAGCACGGGTTCTTGCCGATCCACTCGTGCTTGGGCGCCGACTTGTAGGCGATGCCCACGGCGTACCTGGGTTTAAAGAGATTTGTCTTTTTTTAGCCATATCGACGTTGTCAGGTGAATGAATGAATGAATGAATGAATGAATAATGAGCCCCTCCAATTTCCCCCTTGCCATGAAGGAGAGGACCTCATGGTGCTGTGGTAAACAAACTTTTTTCACAAAATATGTTTTTTGCATGTAAAAGTAAATGTTCTTGCAGCCAACTTAATCAGCTGTTTGTGTCAAAGCAAATTGATTCAGGAAGATTTATTTTTTATCACACATGTTGATGAACTACCAACATATAAATCCATGTGATAGCTGCTAGCCGAAGATACCCTGAATTGCT
Organism: Nannobrachium achirus; assembly: GCF_963921795.1. NCBI lineage: Eukaryota > Metazoa > Chordata > Actinopteri > Myctophiformes > Myctophidae > Nannobrachium > Nannobrachium achirus. The sequence goes on from NC_137831.1 coordinate 16,150,153, forward strand.
AAGAGATGTCATTTTTCCTAAAACGTGGCTGTGGGGTAAAGTGAGACAAATGCTTTGGGGTAAAGTGATCTGATATCTGATCATTTCCATTTTTAGGATACATCCAGAATGAATGGGAAATGTGTAATCTTTTACTGATGTATCTTTTAGCTCGCCTAGAGGGGAGCAAATGTAATGATTCTCACTTCACCCCCTATGAATCCTCATGTGCCGCAAATGTACAGTACCTGGTTCACTTCACCCCCTTGATTTCTCTTGTTTGTCTCAGTTTACCCCTGAACTGGGGTAAAGAGCCCCTTGTCTTGAATACATTCTGATCATTTCCATTGTTTGGAAACATCCCGAATGAATGGGAAATGTGTACATTTTTACTGATATATCTTTTAGCTCGCCTAGAGCAGGGGTTTTCAAAGTGGATGACGGGGCACCCTGGGGTGCCGTGATGGAAGTCCAGGGGTGCCGCGAGATCATTTGATAATATTTGCAATTTATTTGGACACTTGAAACAATTTTAGTATCATTTTAAACTTGAAGTACAAAGTTATTTTCAGTCGGTTCTAACCAAAATGACTATTATCTCAACGTTTTCCTCGCAACATAATCACTAAAATATCGTCACTGTCGGGCAGAAACCTCGTATCTCCAAGTTTCAAATGTGTACGTCTTTTGGTAAAGCAAAGCCCTGCTTCATCATACAAGACTGTCACACAAAACTAGTGAAAACAGTTTGTATAGATGATAAATACAAAACGAACGGTTTTGGACATACAAGGTTTCCACCAGACAACGACGATATGCTATAAATATAAGGTGCTGGAAGTGAAAATTATAATATAAGGGTGCCTCGGATTAAAACAAATATTTATGGGGTGCCCTGAGACAAAAAAGTTTGGGAACCCCTGGCCTAGAGGGAAGCAAATGTAAAAAGTGTCACTTTACCCCAGTCTCCCCTACTTCTTCCACCACTCACCATGTGCTGCCTCCGATCAGAGCCTCCCAGTAGTGTCGTCCGCTGTCTATGTAGACGTTGCCCACCACACCGTAGCTGCTCTGGCTGCTGAAGCCCCCCTGGCCGTGGTGGCCCTTCTTGGAGGTGCTCTCGTCCCGCTCCACCGTCAGGTTGTCGTGGGAGATCTTCAGCTTCCGGTGGGCAGACTTGGGGTCCAGCTTGAACGGCTGGCCTGGCGGTGGGGGCGGGAGCGGGAGCGGGAGGAGAAGGAAGGGAGGAATTATGAGCTGGCCATGGTAGTCTGGCTGCCAACAGGCCTTTTTTGGCATAAGTATGACATTTGATATATATATTTTTTTTATTGGCCTAGAATATTGTCTATATACATACAGTCATGAATCCACCTGCTGACCGCCTTTATAGGGGGTAAAAGTGTAGGGCCCGCCCAATCACTTACTATACACTATACTATTCACCATATGCCATTTTCTTTTACAGAGGGCGCTAGAGAGTTTTTCTCTGTGTGCTGCTTCAAAAACATCTTTTCACTTCCTCCCAAATCTAAGAAAAAGAGATCCCAAGTAAGGAAGTGACAGGGAATTGTCTGTTGCCAGATATTGCCAAAGAAACAAGCGGCCAGGTCTATGAATAATAAGCCCAATAGAATTAACTAGGTTCAGTTTTACTACTTTACATTTGAAAATAGCAGATCAGCAAGCTCACAATGTGTCACATTGCGGCACTTTGTGAGTTTGTATATTTGCTATTTAAAAATATTGAGAAAAAAATAAAAATAAATAATTTGAATATTTTTTAAACATTTATTAAACACAAATCTGTGTGGAGGTCCCAGGCACCACATATTTTCAGATGGGAGTCTGCGACTGTGGACAAATATGTTAATCTGGGGTCCTTGATGTGAAAAGATTTGGGAACCACTGGTTTAAAAAATATTAGAAAGTAAGCCCAATAAACAACTACACAACTTGCTTATTATAAGCAGACATGGCAACACCGGTTCATTCAGAGCCCAGAGCGCCACTACTGACACTTTAATGCAAGGACACAGGAAACCAAATGATGTTTTTTATTTTCTTTCAGGATATGAACAGGAAGCCGGGGGCGGGGCCAGGAATATGGTGCATAAAGGAAAAAAAAATAACACCCAAAACATCAGCTTGAAGTAGCATGTGAGGGGTCTAAATAGGGTTTTTTAATTATTCTGAATCCATTGAAAGCATTTTTGTTTTGCATGAAAAACATGCCTTGGGCTAAAAAAGGCCTCCACAAAACTGTGAAAAGTGATAACTCATCACTCAATCTGAGTTCCCAGAAGTTATTTTTCTCACCACTAGGGTGGCGAGAACTCATCACTAAACCACAAAACTAAACTTTATGTTGGTGTGTTTACTGTTGAGTGAGAAAACAATGTTTCACTTTAAGTTAATCATCAGGGGACCCCCGCAAAATAATTTTGGACCCCCCTCCCCCTCACGGGGGTCCCGACCCACAGGTTGAGAACCACTGCTTTACTGTACAGTACGCCAGTGTGTTTTTTTGGCGTTGGCGCGGTTGGTTGCCAGCTGCTTACTGTTGGTCTTCAGGGTTCCCGGCTCGCTGCTGCGGCTCCCAGCCTGGTTGATGGCCTTCACCACGAAGATGTACTTGGTGCCGCTCTGCAGCCCGTGCACCGTGTAGTGGTTCTGCTTGATGTTGGGCACGATCATCCAGCTGTCCAACGAGTTGCACAGGCCTGGGGGAGAGAGAGGAGAGACGGAGGGGCGAGCGAGGGGGCGTGACAGGAAGGAGACGAAGATAAGGAGTGAGCACAGAGGGAGAGAGAGAGAGAGAGAGAGAGAGAGAGAGAGAGAGAGAGAGAGAGAGAGAGAGAGAGAGAGAGAGAGAGAGAGAGAGAGAGTTAGAATTGAAACCTCCAGTGGTGGAAAAAGTACTCACATTTTATACTTAATAAAAAACCTAATTAAAAGTATCAATACTGCAATGTAGTATGGTTGCAAGCTTATCAGCTAGCAACCATACTTTGGTGTGAACGTGCCCTCTCAAGTAAACAGAATTAAAAATGTACTTGAGTAAAAGCACACCATTATTGGTGTCAAAATGTAAAAGTGCTCAATAGGCAGTGTCCTATTTCAAGTTTTCAAGTTTTCAAATGTATAAAAAATCTTTTGAAAATAACAGATCTACATCTACAAGCTCACAATGTGTCGCATCGCAACACATTGTGAGCTTGTAGATAGGCTATTTTCAAATGGTCAAAATGTACAGTATATAGGGTTCAATTGATTAATGTATGTTTTGTGATAATCAAAATCTACAAAATAACTAGTAACTAAGGTTTTCAAATAAATGTAGTGGAGTAAAAGTACAATATTTGGATCCGAGATGTAGCAGAGTAGATACCCAGGGGGCAAACCAGCCTTTTTTTAGGAAACCTGCATTTGCCCCGACATAAAAAGTTGTCCACCAGAAATATTATCTATGACCCAGTAGGATCACAACCTATATGGACAACCCGGTCAATTTGTACAACAAAGTCCAATATGGCCGCCTCAATATTAGCCCCTATTAGTTTTAATGGGGGGTGAATAGGGCAAAATTTTAAACTGAGGGATATTTCCACGAAACTTCACAGGTTGATCAATGGTATACATATGAACATTTTTTGTATTGCAAGTTTCCATGAAATCCAATATGGCCGCCACAATATGGCCGCCATAATGTAAGGACCCAGAAAATAGGTTTTGCCTCTAACTTCTGAACCGGATGAGCTAGAAACGCAAACTTGGTGTCTATTTCATGGTGTCTGACCATGGGAGACTCAATGGAATAGCTAATTTTATTATTGGGTGTGTCTGGACCTTTATTGTGCATATTTGCAAGATGGTGGACTCCCAAAATAGAGCTTTAACATAATTTCTACCATGATTGTTGACTGCTTTTGCAAATACAAGCAATATGAATCCATTTGCTAAGATTTATGGCACAGAAGGGACTTATACCTGTATTATTCTTGAGTTTGCATGTTGTCAAAATGGCTGTAAACGAGATATTATATTTCCTGTCCGATTCTACTGTATGTAGTTGTAGCAATGACTTCAGATAAAATCAGAGACCAAAACAATGTATCTTAGAAATTATTTTTTAATTACAAAAAAAAGAAAAAAAGAGAGAGATTATCTCAATGAAATGAATGCAACTGCCTTTTGGGTCTTTCACACATAGACATGCACATGCTTTCCAACAACTTCAGCTTCAGGGAAATTATAATGAACACATGATTAAAACAGGCTGCATTATAATGCAAATAATTGCTAGTCACTATCACTGTCATGTGTACCTATCCTGCTGCATCTTGTCTCCAGTCCTTGGCAACGACACCCCAAGTAGCATGCAATTCCCTTCTTCGCACATGAACAGTTTTTCTGCCAGCCTTTGATACAGCTACATGATATTGCCTTGTCCATTGATATAGGCCAGGCTGGCTCTGTAGATGGACAGGGGACTGCCTTCCCATCAGTGAGAGACCATCCATATTCAGTGAAGCAAGGGATGTCTGGCTTCGCGATGTGTGCAGTTTTATCTATTATGGCTGCTAGAGCAGCTCTTTTCAGGTGCAGGCCAAAGGCATTTTCTGTAGGTGGCAGCAGCTTCAACAGGGTTGATCGGTTATTTAGGAACTTGTACACTCTCAGCTTTGCCAGGTCAAAGTCCTCCGAATGGTCAGCTTTTGATGCATATACAGCTATTGTGAGGTCTCTAGCCTGATTCTTGACATCCTCTGAGAGGGAATAAGAGGAATTTTCACCAAACTCCTGAAGTGCAGGGAGATCTAGACCCATGCTGGTCTTGAACCATGCCTTCTTTACCGTGAAAAAGGGATAGCTGGTGGTATCTCTGCCACTCAGGCTGTGAATAAAGGGCAGGGCACGACACTGTGCGAGTCCAAGGGCTGAGACCATGTGATGGATAGGAAGATATGCATCCTGCTCTGTTCTCACCCACAGCTCTGGAAGGTCTAGGAGGTGGGTGGCAGCATGATATAGGCACATGATGTCATCATCATGTGCCTATATCATGCTGCCACCCAGAAGAAGAAGGCATGGTTCAAGACCAGCATGGGTCTAGAGCTCCCTGCACTTCAGGAGTTTGGTGAAAATTCCTCTTATTCCCTCTCAGAGGATGTCAAGAATCAGGCTAGAGACCTCACAATAGCTGTATATGCATCAAAAGCTGACCATTCGGAGGACTTTGACCTGGCAAAGCTGAGAGTGTACAAGTTCCTAAATAACCGATCAACCCTGTTGAAGCTGCTGCCACCTACAGACAATGCCTTTGGCCTGCACCTGAAAAGAGCTGCTCTAGCAGTCATAATAGATAAAACTGCACACATCGCGAAGCCAGACATCCCTTGCTTCACTGAATATGGATGGTCTCTCAGTGATGGGAAGGCAGTCCCCTGTCCATCTACAGAGCCAGCCTGGCCTATATCAATGGACAAGGCAATATCATGTAGCTGTATCAAAGGCTGGCAGAAAAACTGTTCATGTGCGAAGAAGGGAATTGCATGCTACTTGGGGTGTCGTTGCCAAGGACTGGAGACAAGATGCAGCAGGATAGGTACACATGACAGTGATAGTGACTAGCAATTATTTGCATTATAATGCAGCCTGTTTTAATCATGTGTTCATTATAATTTCCCTGAAGCTGAAGTTGTTGGAAAGCATGTGCATGTCTATGTGTGAAAGACCCAAAAAGGCAGTTGCATTCATTTCATTGAGATAATCTCTCTCTCTTTTTCTTTTTTTTTTTAAATTAAAAAATAATTTCTAAGATACATTGTTTTGGTCTCTGATTTTATCTGAAGTCATTGCTACAACTACATACAGTAGAATCGGACAGGAAATATAATATCTCGTTTACAGCCATTTTGAAAACATGCAAACTCAAGAATAATACAGGTATAAGTCCCTTCTGTGCCATAAATCTTAGCAAATGGATTCATATTGCTTGTATTTGCAAAAGCAGTCAACAATCATGGTAGAAATTATGTTAAAGCTCTATTTTGGGAGTCCACCATCTTGCAAATATGCACAATAAAGGTCCAGACACACCCAATAATAAAATCAGCTATTCCATTGAGTCTCCCATGGTCAGACACCATGAAATAGACACCAAGTTTGCGTTTTTCTAGCTCATCTGGTTCAGAAGTTAGAGGCAAAACCTATTTTCTGGGTCCTTACATTATGGCGGCCATATTGTGGCGGCCATATTGGATTTCATGGAAACTTGCAATACAAAAAATGTTCATATGTATACCATTGATCAACCTGTGAAGTTTCGTGGAAATATCCCTCAGTTTAAAATTTTGCCCTATTCACCCCCCATTATAACTAATAGGGGCTAATATTGAGGCGGCCATATTGGACTTTGTTGTACAAATTGACCGGGTTGTCCATATAGGTTGTGATCCTACTGGGTCATAGATAATATTTCTGGTGGACAACTTTTTATGTCGGGGCAAATGCAGCACACCTTCCTTTGCCCCCTGGGTAAGAAGTAAAAGAGATACTCAAGTAAAGAGCAAATACCTCAAAATTGTACTTAAGTACATTACGTAAGTAATTGTAACCCGTTACTTTACAGTTTACACCATTGGAAACATATTTTTATAATGTTTTTTTGGCGCTTTTGAATTCGAATCCTGAAAAGGAACAGTTTTGGGACATAATGAGGCTTCCAGCCTGGCCCTGACAGAGACCATGTGCAAGGCAGCTGGAGCTGCGTGGCCCAGGCGTGTCACGTCACCCAAAAATACACTCCAACCCACCGTTCCCCCCCGAAAGATGAGTAAGCATTTCAAAATGAAACTCTTAAGGGGGCCACGTGGGGGAGGGGCGGGCAGAGTTGGGTCGCAGAGAGAAAACCGCTGAAAATGTCTTTTTTATTTTCGAGTTGTGCGTTTTTCAATCCGCAGGCTGTTTTCCCTGGCGCGTGAAGAAACTGGCACAAACTGTGGGGCTTTCCTTCACGCCGTTTCAGGCAAAGAGAGGGTTGGCGTCGTCGGCAAGGACTGCATACAGAGGGGGGGGGGGGGGGGGGGGGGGGGGGGGGGGGGGGAGGGGTGTTTATGCCTGAGCCCGTGGCAACAGTAGGCGAGAAGGAGGCTTCACCGATGCGGCGCGCAGGCACTGAAGAGCACTAGAGGAAGCAGGGGTGTCACACCAAATTATGGCGCCCTGGGTACAAGCATTTACTCACATTGTGGGCTTTAACTATTGGAAAATAGCAGATATACAAGCTTGTAGATCTGCTATTCTTTTTTTTTTTTTTTTATCTGCTATTCTTGAAGATTTTTGAACATTTGTGCAAGTCTTTGAATATTTCAAGTGTTTAAAAAAAAAAAAAACATGTTTCTATGTCAGTGGTGCTCACACTTTTTCATGGGAAGGACCCCCGAAATGATATGTATTTGGCCACGGACCCCCATCTCAAAATATTTAGTTCCAGGGACCCCCAAGAAGCAAAATTCAAGTTAAAAATGTTCGCTTAAAAAAATACACATATTCAAAGATTTGCACACATTTTCACGACCTTTCAAAAATAGCAGATCTACAAGCTCGCAGCGCGGCACTCGGTGCCGCGCTGTGAGCTTGTATATCGGCTATTTTTCAATAGCTAAAGTATAAAATAATTAAGGCCCCTCCACCTTGGGCCCTGGTAACTCAGTCCCCACTCCCCCCCCCCCCCCCCCCCCCCCCCCCCCCCTTGTGACACCCCTGAGAGAAAGTCATTCACACCTCGTTGGCTGCATAGCTCCATTGAGCTCTCCCACTGCCAAGTGAGTGTGTGCGTTTGTGTGTGCGTCTCTGTGTGTGTCTGTGTGTGTGTGTGTGTGTGTGTGTGTGTGTGTGTGTGTGTGTGTGTGTGTGTGTGTGTGTGTGTGTGTGTTTGCGCGCGCATGTGTCCTGTTGTGTGGCACTAAATAACTGCTGTGCCGCATGGCGTTCTTAGCACTCCACTCCACTGTTTTCCCATTGAGCCGGGCCATTATGCAATATGCATGTTGTGTTTATAAGTGTGTGTGTGTGTGTGTGTGTGTGCAGGGGCGGTTTTTATAAACTGGGGGCTCCCCACAAAGGTAGTAAAAGAGGCCCCCCCCCCCCATGAGCGCGCGTGAAAAATAGATATGCGTGAAAAAAAACAGTATGCGTGCGTGCGAAGTGCAGGAATTAAAAATGCCACCCTCCAACTCAATACCTATTCTGAAAAAGTGATGATTTAGCATGACAAGACGATGAACTTGACAAGACAATGAAGAGCAGAGGCAGAGGAAGCCTATTTGTTGTCATTATGGTTGGTTTTAAATACCTAACCACAATCATTTTGGATCTATTTGATTAATTTAAGAAGAGTACAGTAAGGTAGCCTATATAGAGTAGGCCTATATGTATATTTTTATACAGGACATATTTGATGCAGGACAATAATTATTTTAATAACAATAAGGGAATATCAGTGAATAATAATACTTTAAAATTATATTTTAATTATTAATTATTTAATTTAATTATTATTTTTCAAAACTTTGATAAAATTAAAGCTGCAAGCAGCAATGACCGGGCCCTCGCAGCTCTACCCACATCACAAGGGGCAACAGCCAATCAGAAGAGGGGACAGGACTAAGTTAAACCAATTAAGGTGAAGGACTCTTGATGAAGTCATATGACACCAGCCACAAGTCTGTACGACAAACGGTTCATGAGATATAGAGGCACTTCCTGTTTGGCGAAGGGCACTTCCTGTTTGGCGAAGGAAGCGCCAATTAAGGTTAAGGACTCTTAATCAAGTCATATGACACCAGCCCCGAGTCTGTACGACAAACGGTTCATGAGATATAGAGGCACTTCCTGTTTGGTGAAGGGCACTTCCTGTTTGGCGAAGGAAGTTTGATCTCTGTGTGAAACCTATTGACTCCAGTGAGCAGTTGGTCAATTCTTTAAACAATCATAACTTTTGACAGGAATGGGCTAGAGACTTACTTTTTTTTTCTAAATGCTCAGAATAATGAGCCCAGCAGGGGGCCCCCTCTGCCTTGGGGCTCTACGCAGTTGCGTAGTCTGCGTAGAGCAAATGCCCGCCCCTGTGTGTGTGTGTGTGTGTGTGTGTGTGTGTGTGTGTGTGTGTGTGTGTGTGTGTGTGTGTGTGTGTGTGTGTGTGTTTGTGTGTGTGTGTGTGTGTGTGCGCGTGCGTGCGTGCGTGCGCGCGCGCGCGCACACACACGTGCGTGCACACATGCATGTGTTCTCTGCACTCAGCCCCCATCATCCTTTCCATGGCTTGGACGTCAAGGGGTTTACAACTATACCCACCCACAATGGTAAAATGTACACACCTCAACCCAGAAACCATCTCAGAGCCAAGTGGGGAGCGTTTACCCGCTGACAATGTCACACTGGCCCATAATGACCACAAGTCATGGGCACACACAGCTCATTTCTACCCAATGCGATTAATCACTCAAACCCCAGCTTCTATGATCTGGGGGGTTCAAGTGGTTAATAGCAAACTTTAGCTGATCTACAAGCTCACAATTGGATTTTGATTTGTGATTGTATGGAGGAGATGAGTTCAGCACAATGTCTTCACTTTTAATACCGAAACCTTAATATTGTCGTTGTCGGGTAGAAACCTTGTATCTCCAAGTTTCAAATTCTTCTCAAAGTAAAGCCCTGCTTCATCATACAAGGCTGTCGCACAAAAGTAGTGAAAACAGCAGATCTACAAGCACACAACGCCTCGCACCGCGAGGCGTTGTGTGCTTGTAGATCGGCAGTTTTCACTAGTTTAAACCATTTTTAAAATGATAAATGCAAAACCAACGGTTTTGGACATACCGTACAAGATTTCCACCCGACAACGACGATATGCAACGATTCGGTCGTTCAGACCTTCATCAGGCATCCTCTAGATTTGTCAATGTAAAAAGGCCTGGATTGTGAGAGATCTTTTCCGACTTGAAATCTCAGCATTATTACGTCATTCTTCGCTGATGGGAAGGAAGTTTGCTGCTGCCTATAGAAGATGTTTGACTCCTGGCGTTGTGTTTTATAAGATGGAACATTATTTCATGGATGTGACAGAAAGGCCAACGGCAATATACTGTATCTGACACACAGGATGTTGTGAGAACATAAGACCTGCTCTGACACTGCAACCACTGGAGGTGACGACCAGGGGTGCCACACCAAATTCTGGGCCCTGGGTACAACAAGGATTCACTGCGGGCCCCCCATGAATGTTCTTCATAGGGGTAGGGGGGAGTTTAACCAATTTAGACTGGGAAGGCATTATTACGCATTATTTTGTGCTTTAACTATTGAAAAACAGCAGGTATACAAGCTCACAGCACTGCACTCGCCACGAGCTTGTAGATCTGCTATTTTTGAAAAAAATAATAATTGTGAAAGTCTTTGAATATTTCAAATCCTTCTAAGGTTTTTTGAAAAACCTATTTTTCCCATCTCAAAATATTTAGTTCCAAGGACCCCCCAGAAGCATAATTTGAGTTACAAATGTTCACTTAAAAAATACACATATTCAAAGATTTGCACACATTTTCACACCTATTAAAAAAATTCAGATATTTTTCAATAGCTAAAGTATAAAAGAATTAAGGCCCCTCCACCTTGGGCCCTAGTAACTCAGACCCACTTTCCCCCCCCTTGTGACGCCCCTGTGTATCTGACACACAGGTTGTGACAACATTAAGACCTGCTCTGACACTGTGACTGCAGGCACTGGAGGTGACGACACACAGAACGGAAAACTGAGGAAAAAAAGCTAAACCGTTTCACTTAGGCACACCGATTTAGGCGTTTAGCAGACACCCTTAGCCACAGCGACAAAGTGTGAGGCGAGAATAAACGGCCTGATGAACCCTCGTCAACAAACAACACGGTAAATGGACAAGTAAATGGAGTGCCAATAAAAACAACTGAATGCTGCAAAGTAACTATAGGATGCACCTGTTTTGGTTTAAAAATATTTTGTTATAATTAAAGCTATACTATGTAACTTTTTTAATAAAACAAATCTTAAAATTGTCCTAATTATTAAATCGCTAAAGTTTTAGAACACCCACTCTGTTCATTTCAGCTCCCAAAGCCTTTTCTTTATATGTGTTCTACTGAGCCCTGGTGGCCGTGACCGGGGCTGTTTTTCCCGGCAAAATTACGTCATATGCATCATCCTGTACACGTGTCTCCCTACCGGCCAATCAAAGCCCAGATCATACACTGCCGAGCTCTTCAGGAATTACACTGCAGTGTTTACACTGGGCTAGGAGTTTAGCATGTAGCTCCCCAACCGAGGCTCGTAGAGGGACACGAAAGACCTCTTTGGATAGGTCTCGGCGAGGCGGACGCGGTGGTCTGATGGCCCGATCCGCGGCGAAAAACGGACGAAAAAAGCAGACGCGACCGCGGTTTGCTATAACGCTACTGACCACTAGTTGAGCAACTTACACAGTATAGCTTTAATGCAATGTCACTGTTGTTCATGTGACACTATACATAATACTGCAACACCGCGAAAATGATAATAATAATGAGAAAGTGTCGGCTCTAAACCCCTAGTTGCTCCCGGTGAGCAGGTCGGTGCCTTTATGGTTCCCTCTGCCATCGGTGTGTGAATGTGTGAATGTAATGCACAATCTCTGTAAATCGCCTTATAAAGCACTATATAAATGCACCATTTTTTTGGGGCCAGTATTATATTATTTAGTCGACTAAAACTAGACTAAAATGAAAACTTTCCAGAATGATGACTAAAATATGACTAAAACGAAATTTAATTATATTAAAAAAGACTATGACTAAAAACCAAATCAAAAAGAGTGCAAGGAAGCCGCTTTGGGAGAACACCAAGACAAGGACAGTAGGAGAATATGAGGGCAGGAGTTAGTCATTCTCTGCAGCGTGACATCTATCAGCTTATAGAGAGAAAGGAATAAATAAGAAAAGGACTTCAAAACAGGAGAGATGAAAGAAAGGGAAATGGCAGCTTGATTGATAGCTATAGTCTTCAGAAGTATTGACCCCATTTCCTGTCCTGGTAGTTGTCGCTCACTGAAGTGTGCACTGCAGCCTGCTGTTATGCTTGGCTCTGCATCGTGTGTGCAAAAAAAACAAATAAAAAATAAATAAAGAGTGCTTAGGCCTGTCACAATTATTACATAATCGTATAATCGCAATTATTTGACATATTCGCAAATATTTTGACATAATAGTCATAATCGTGTTGAAAAATGTTCATATATTTTCAAGAATAGTGAAAATAGCAGAGCTACAAGCTCCGGTTTGGGAGAAAAATCAAACCTCGGTTCGAAGTGAAGCGGTGAATCTGAGGAAATTGTCTAGAGCTATGGATTCAGATTTCTGAATGATTTTATCTGGAGGGCCGGATTGTCATGTGAAGCTTGACCAATCCTAATTTTTAGGGACATTTTTAATCATCCAATCATCAGACCGGGACGGACACTACACACATATTCTGGACGTACGGGACAGATAAAACCTGTTCATTCTGGACTGAAATGACCATATATGGACATGGGGGACACACATTTACGGACAGATAAAACCTGTTCATTCTGGACTGAAATGACCATATATGAACAGGGGACACACAAAGCCACTCCTTGGACCGCTTCAAAAAACAGACAGGGTCTAACAACGCGGTAGCTTCCACGTGGATCTGTGATGTCATCTATGACGTCAGCACCATCTCCATATTTGGGCAAAGTTTCAGCCCGAGCCACTCTCCTCCAAGTCCCTGCTTGGCATTTACCACCCTCCAGAGATTTCCAGTATAAAATGTAAGTTCTAAAGTGTCTGACAAATTGGCAGCGTGCAAGAGAAATTTGGCACTGATCACGGTTCAGTGGGTTGTAAGATTAGCAGACAAACTCACAGACATAAACACCCTCTTCTAGGAGGCTCACTTTAAAAAAAAACAGTCGCGTCACCTCTCGAGGTGCAGGCAGCAAGGCAGGCATATACTGCAGTGCTTCCCAATCAGTACAGTACTCACTGATGACGTCAGCTTGTCCAGTAAACTACGGCAGGGGTTCCCAAACCTTTTTGTCTCAGGGCACCCCAGGAATATATTTTTTTAATCCGAGGCACCCCTACATTATAATTTTCACTCCCAGCACCATATATTTATAACATATCGTCGTCGTCGGGTGGAAACCTTGTGTGTCCAAAACCGTTCGTTTTGTCTTTATCTATAAAATGTACTAAACTATTGAAAACAGCTGATCTACAAGCACACAACGCCTCGCGATGTGTGCTTGTAGATCGGCTGTTTTCACTAGTTTTGTGCGACAGTCTTGTATGATGAAGCAGGGCTTGGCTTTACCAAAAGACGTACACATTTGTAACTTGGAGATACTAGGTTTCTGCCCGACAGTGACAATATTTTAGTGTGATAATGGCCATTTTGGTCAGAATTGACTGAAAATAACTTCTACTACTTCAAGTTTAAAATAATACTTATTTATTCAAGTGTCCAAATAAATTCCAAGTATTATCAAATGATCTCGCGGCACCCCAGGGTGCCCCGTCACCCACTTTGAAAACCCCTGAACTACGGTACTCACTGATGACGTTAGCTTGTCCAGTGAAGATGGCGTACTGGAGCTCGTAGGAGACCACGCAGAACTCGTCGTCGGACGTCCAGTGGACGGTGATGGTGTCGTAGGACGCCGTGCACAGCTCCTCCCGGATGGCCGGAGCGCTGGGAGCTGGGGAGGACGCAAAACACAAACAGCAGTGGTGAAAAAACTTTTTTTACTTAACCACTAGTTCACGTGGGCCTAGAATTATTTAATGATATAACTATTGAGAAAATAGCAGATATACAAGCTCAAAGCGCGAGTTCAATGAACCAGAGTACAATGAACCAGCGCTGAAGTCGTCGACTAAAACTGTGACGAAATATGTTCGTCGAGTACCTTTGTCCACTGACGAAAACGAAATGAAAACTAAACAAAAACTAAATATAATGTTAATTTTGTCAACAAATAAACTAGACTAAAATGTTGGAGAGCCCCCACCCCATTTGGTTCCATTTGTACACTCTCAGATTCAAAGACCAAAACACCAGGGGGTCCCCCCGTCCCCAGACACCACCACGCTGACGACCTCTGTGTTAGTTAGCATAATAAGCTGCTCTGTCATTTGCGATGCAGTTCTGATCCGAGTACAAAGGAGATTTGTATAAAGACGTTTTAACACAACCCGAGGGGATAAGGTTTGACGGAACTGTGACCAGCTGTGTGTAAAGCGGTCCCAAGCTTCTGTGTCGCTGACCATATTTGGACCGTGAGGCTTTGAACAGACCCCCGCCACCGCTCTAACAGCCTAGGGCGAACAGGTGTCCCACTTTATGAGAGGAACTGCACAGAGTTTGCATCCCTTGTCCCACGTCCCCACATATCGTCGTCGTCGGGTGGGAACCTAATTGTATGTCCAAATATCCAATGTTCTTTTAATATCTATCATTTTAAAAATGAGAGATATTTCACTTTCTGGTGACTCATATTGTCCTCCAAATACGTGAGCTCACGTATTAGGAGGACAGTATGGAGTCACCAGAACCAAGAACTGGTGTTTTTCTGGTGTTTCTATCACGGTTAAAATGGAGTTTGAAGTTAGAATGGGTTTGTATAGGAAGGGGGTGTGTCTGATAAAATGAATATCAAATATCTAAGTATTGAATCAAGGAACTTAAAACTGTCTGCTGGGGTGCTCCCAAAAGCCTGAGTAGATGATAAAATGACAAAAAGTTTTTTTTAAAGTGAAATATCCCTTTAAGGTTTTTTTTTTCTTTTTTTTTTCTTCTCTGTATGTTGTATTTTCTTTTTTTGCTTGTCTCATCTGTATGTAGCATAGTATTGTCCTGTATATGTTGTTTTGTATGTCCCTTTAAAAAATGGAAAAACAAAAATAAACATATTGTTTAAAAAAAAGAAATATCCCTTTAAAATAGCGAAATAAAGTGCTACCAAAAGCACACGCCTCGCATTGCGAGGTGTTGTGTGCTTGTAGATCGGCTATTTTCACTAGTTTTGTGTGACAGTCTTGTACCAGTATGATGAAGTAGGGCTTTATGAAATATGTTATAAAGAGAGTCTCATGGGAACACATCGTCGTCACAATTACTTTCAACAAAGAAATAAAATCCGACACAGGCTTGTTTTGCTGTGTTGCTATGGCAATGCGACCCAACCCAAAGTTCTGCCCCCGCGCCGTCTTTTACACTTGAAAGTTTCGGAGCGTACAGTCCTTGGCATTTAACTGCATTGCTGGGCAGGATCTCATCCTGTCAGAAAAAAATATGACAACATTCCTGTTTTACGTATTCATGCTGCGCAACCTCTCGAGTAATCGCCCAATAGCTCATAGAAAGCGAATAAATGGAAATAAGATGTAAAGCCACTGTCTCTAAATTGATCGCAGAGACACTTTCCATCTCTCCCCCACTCTCTCTCTCTCTCTCTCTCTCTCTCTCTCTCTGCCTCCATGTTTGTCTCTCAGAGCCTGTGCTCAGGGGCGTCACACCAAATTCTGGGCCCTGGGTACAAAGATTCACTGCGGGCCCCCCATGAATGTTAACTATTGAAAAATAGCAGATATACAAGCTCACAGCGCGGCACCGAGTGCCGCGAGCATGTAGATCTGCTATTTTTGAAAAATTGTGAAAATGTGTGCAAGAAACCTATGTTTCCATGTCAGTGGTGCTCAAAGTTTTTCCAAGGACCCCCAAGATGATATGTATTTGGCCACGGACCCCCATCTCAAAATATTTCATTCCAGGGACGCCCCAGAAGCAAAATCTGCTACTACTTTTCAAAAATAGTAGATCTACAAGCTCGCAGCTGTAGATCTGTTATTTTTCAATAGCTAAAGTTACTAGGGCCCCTTCACCTTGGGCCCTAGTAACTCCCACTTTTCCCCCCCTTGTGACGCCCATGCCTGTGCTCATGAGTGGCTGCACAATGTGGCATGACTCACAGTGATTGGGTTAGAGAACAGGGCCTTGGGCGGAGTGCTGCTCTCGCATCACAGAGGATGAATAAACACGAGACAGGCATTTCTCACAAGCTCTCCTTCCATATCCACTCCCCGCCAAGCCTTGTTCTTCTTGTCGCCAGTACACTGGCATTTACATAGCAGCAGTTAAGGATGTTTATGGTCAATACATAGCAGGGGTCTTCAACGTTTTCAGGCCAGGGCCATCATTTTAAAAATGATTTAAACTAGTGAAAACAGCCGATCTACAATCACACAACGCCTCGCACCGCGAGGCGTTGTGTGCTTGTAGATCATCTGTTTTCACTACTTTTGTGCGACGGCCTTGTTTGATCAAGCAGAGCTTTACTTTGCAAAAGAACGTACACATTTTGAGATACGGGTTTTCCACCCGACAATGACGATATACTAGTGTTGTTGCTGCTCTTACAGAAGTGTACACGTCTGGACAGATGGAGTCAGAATGTGCCGTTTCACATACTAAACTAAGTTCAAGTGTTCAAAAAAATTATAGTTTACTGCACTTTGTAGGGCAGTATAGAGCTCAGACGGCACGTTCACCGAAATGTCCTCGGATGCCACAAACAACCTCAGTTTGGCAGCCATCTACACATTGCAATGCATTGAAACTAGGGTGCTGTCATGACTTATATGCTGAAATTCCACGTGGCAGCAACCCAGTCCCTAAATGAAGCACATTTAATCTAGCCCCAGGGCCAAGCTGTACTGAAGCATACTAACTAGTAGTCTAGAGGGGAGCCTTCAGCAAAGGCACTGAGTGAGGCTGGGGAAAAAAGAAAAAACTTGAACATTTTCAGCAGTGGTGGAAGAAGTACTCTTTTTGTTTTTACTGAAGTAAAAGTGTTAATACCACAATATAGAAATGAGTCTGTTACAAGTGCAAGTTCGATAATCAAAATATACTTGAGTGACTTCTAACATCTTGCCATTGGCAAGACAGTAGATTTTCAGGGGATTTGCATTGCGAGTGCTTGCAGATCTGCTATTTTCACAACTTTTGTGCTGCCCCCGCGCCGTCTTTTACACTTGAAAGTTTCGGAGCGTACAGTCCTTGGCATTTAACTGCATTGCTGGGCAGGATCTCATCCTGTCAGAAAAAAATATGACAACATTCCTGTTTTACGTATTCATGCTGCGCAACCTCTCGAGTAATCGCCCAATAGCTCATAGAAAGCGAATAAATGGAAATAAGATGTAAAGCCACTGTCTCTAAATTGATCGCAGAGACACTTTCCATCTCTCCCCCACTCTCTCTCTCTCTCTCTCTCTCTCTCTCTCTCTGCCTCCATGTTTGTCTCTCAGAGCCTGTGCTCAGGGGCGTCACACCAAATTCTGGGCCCTGGGTACAAAGATTCACTGCGGGCCCCCCATGAATGTTAACTATTGAAAAATAGCAGATATACAAGCTCACAGCGCGGCACCGAGTGCCGCGAGCATGTAGATCTGCTATTTTTGAAAAATTGTGAAAATGTGTGCAAGAAACCTATGTTTCCATGTCAGTGGTGCTCAAAGTTTTTCCAAGGACCCCCAAGATGATATGTATTTGGCCACGGACCCCCATCTCAAAATATTTCATTCCAGGGACGCCCCAGAAGCAAAATCTGCTACTACTTTTCAAAAATAGTAGATCTACAAGCTCGCAGCTGTAGATCTGTTATTTTTCAATAGCTAAAGTTACTAGGGCCCCTTCACCTTGGGCCCTAGTAACTCCCACTTTTCCCCCCCTTGTGACGCCCATGCCTGTGCTCATGAGTGGCTGCACAATGTGGCATGACTCACAGTGATTGGGTTAGAGAACAGGGCCTTGGGCGGAGTGCTGCTCTCGCATCACAGAGGATGAATAAACACGAGACAGGCATTTCTCACAAGCTCTCCTTCCATATCCACTCCCCGCCAAGCCTTGTTCTTCTTGTCGCCAGTACACTGGCATTTACATAGCAGCAGTTAAGGATGTTTATGGTCAATACATAGCAGGGGTCTTCAACGTTTTCAGGCCAGGGCCATCATTTTAAAAATGATTTAAACTAGTGAAAACAGCCGATCTACAATCACACAACGCCTCGCACCGCGAGGCGTTGTGTGCTTGTAGATCATCTGTTTTCACTACTTTTGTGCGACGGCCTTGTTTGATCAAGCAGAGCTTTACTTTGCAAAAGAACGTACACATTTTGAGATACGGGTTTTCCACCCGACAATGACGATATACTAGTGTTGTTGCTGCTCTTACAGAAGTGTACACGTCTGGACAGATGGAGTCAGAATGTGCCGTTTCACATACTAAACTAAGTTCAAGTGTTCAAAAAAATTATAGTTTACTGCACTTTGTAGGGCAGTATAGAGCTCAGACGGCACGTTCACCGAAATGTCCTCGGATGCCACAAACAACCTCAGTTTGGCAGCCATCTACACATTGCAATGCATTGAAACTAGGGTGCTGTCATGACTTATATGCTGAAATTCCACGTGGCAGCAACCCAGTCCCTAAATGAAGCACATTTAATCTAGCCCCAGGGCCAAGCTGTACTGAAGCATACTAACTAGTAGTCTAGAGGGGAGCCTTCAGCAAAGGCACTGAGTGAGGCTGGGGAAAAAAGAAAAAACTTGAACATTTTCAGCAGTGGTGGAAGAAGTACTCTTTTTGTTTTTACTGAAGTAAAAGTGTTAATACCACAATATAGAAATGAGTCTGTTACAAGTGCAAGTTCGATAATCAAAATATACTTGAGTGACTTCTAACATCTTGCCATTGGCAAGACAGTAGATTTTCAGGGGATTTGCATTGCGAGTGCTTGCAGATCTGCTATTTTCACAACTTTTGTGCTGCACTTTTGTATGATGATCAGGGCTTTCATTTACGAAACAAACATACACATTTGAAACTTGGAGATACAACATTTATGCCCGACAGTGACAAAATACTGAGGAGTTGAAACAGCACATCTATACAAAGCCTTACCTGTGAGGTAGTCCAGGCTTTGAAGTAAAGACTATATGACATACATGTGAGGTAGTCCAGGCTTTAAAGTAAAGACTATAAGACATACATGTGAGGTAGTCCAGGCTTTAAAGTAAAGACTATATGACATACATGTGAGGTAGTCCAGGCTTTAAAGTAAAGACTATATGACATACATGTGAGGTAGTCCAGGCTTTAAAGTAAAGACCGTATGAAGCCGTACCTGTGAGGTAGTCCAGACTTTCCAGCAGCTTCTTCTCCCTGGTGAAGTCCAGGGCGAAGGTGTCGAAGGTGTCCGTCAGGTTGATCTCCGGGATCAACACCTGGGTCGACGCCGTCGCCATGGAGACCCTACGAAGCGGAGATGAGCAGCAATTCATATTTTAACATTTTGTGTTTTTTTCTCGTAAATTACTGTAACATCCTACTTGATCACACTGTGCAGCATCACACGAAAGCATCAAAAATAGCAGATCCACAAGCTCGAAAGCTCGGAGCAAAGCGGCACGTTTAGTCGGGGGCCTTAGGGAGATAACATGGCCATTTCGTGCTATATTAGTCTAAAAGCGCCAAATTGCACAGATGTAGCCCAGGGCATGCTCTAATGATTTAGCTAGGGCGCCCGAGTCGACGACCTTCGGGGTCGCCACAGCGGCCAAATCAAGTTGGGCTCCCATCGACTTTCTATACAGGAGGAAAATACCCAGAAAAACATTATTTTCATGGGTATTTATTAAGTAGAAAGTGAGGGGTCTAACTAGGGGTTTGTCATGATGCTGAATCCATTGCAAGCATTTGTTTTGCACAAAAAACATTCCTTGGGCTATAAATGGCCCCAGAAAACAATGGTTTAGTGATGAAAAGTGATGAGTCATCACTTTTCACCGTTTTGTGGGTGTTTTCTTGGTCCATTTATAGCCCAATGAATGTTTTTTTGTGCAAAGCAAATGCTTGCAATGGATTCAGCATCATGACAAACCCCTCGTTAGACCCCTCATATCCTACTTAAAGCAGATTCTTTTTCTGGGTATTTTCCTCCTGTATCAGAAAGTCAATGGGAGCCCAACTTGATTTGGCCGCTGTGGCGACCCCAAAGGTTGTCGACTCGGGCGCCCTAGCTAAATCATTAGAGCATGCCCTGGGCTACATCTGTGCAAAATGTGGCGCTTTTAGACTAATATAGCGCGAAATATCCCTAACGCCCCCGACTAGTTTCGAGCTTGTACGTCTTCTTAGACGATATGACAGCTAAAGCAGTGAAAAAAAGCCTGAATTTCAATTGAATCAAGTCAGCACTCTTGCCAATGAGCTGTGGGAGTGGCCCCATGTGTATCAATATGATACTATCTGCAGGGTGCGATTAAATGACAGGTGAGACTGAAATCAGTTTTACAATTTGCATATTCGCATTATTGCTCACTATGAGGGCTTGAAAGCCGGGATTTGCTCCAATCTGGCTACCGGTTTCCACCCCCTCCACACACAGCCCAGAGCGACAGTATTGACTTGCTGCCCAGTGAGTGCTCGATCCGCCCAGAGCAGAGCTGAATGGGAACAGAATCAACGGCGCGCTGCGGGCCCTGTGAGTTTTCAGCTCCGGCCAAACAGCTTTCCGATCACAGTCTGATTATTCCGACAGGGGTCTGTGCCCTCCATTATGTCGGAATCGAAGGATCGCAGGCTTAATGTCGTTCAGCACCGACCGGACTTTCCACAACCATTTATTTGAATTTGAAATCACTACTTAATAAAAGTGTTTTTCCCCATGTAATTAAAAGTTATTTTTAATGGAATTCCTCTTAAAAAAACGTTTGGATTTTTTTTAATTGGGATTTCTTTTATTAACTTTTCTTGAACATCTTTTGAAAGTAGGGAGGCTGCTTCAATATTTTACAAGCCGTTCTGGGGGGGGGTTCTGGGGGATATCTCGGGAAACTCGAGAGGGGGCAGCCAATGAGTGAACGACAGAATTTAGGGAACAAAAAATAAAGGGGTGTTTTTAGTCGTGACCCATAAAAATGGGTCTCGACTAAGGATGGGACGATAATCATCTTATCGTTTATCGTGATAAATAACACTCAAAATAACACTCAAAATAACACTCAAAATAACACTCAAAATAACACTGAAAATAATCGTGACATGACATTTTCATAATAATAATAATAATAATATCTGGGACTTATATAGCGCTTTTCTTAATACTCAAAGACGCTTAACATTGGGCCTACGGGGGCTAGGGGGAGGGAAGCTAAAAACAACTTTATTAGGAACAAATATACTAATAAAAATTATAGAAAGAGTACAAAAGAGAAAAACATTCAATAAAAACATCAAGAATAAAACAAGAGTTAAAAAGGAAGTCAACTGGGGAAGGCAATTTGGAACAGGTGGGTTTTCAAGGCAGTTTTGAAGGCAGGGAGGGAGGGGGCATCTCTGATGGGCTTGGGGAGTTCATTCCAGAGTGTGGGGCCGGCTACAGAGAAAGCCCTGTCACCCCAGGTTTTCTTCTTTGCCTTGGGGACCACAAGGAGGCCATCCTCGCTGGACCTGAGGGAGCGTGTTGGGGCATATGGTTGGAGGAGGTCGGAGAGGTAGGGGGGAGCCAGGTTGTGCAGAGCCTTGTAGGTGGTGAGGAGTAGTTTGAAGTGGATGCGCTGTTTGACGGGGAGCCAGTGGAGGTCATGGAGGACAGGTGTGATGTGGTCTCTGGAGCGGGTGCTGGTGAGGAGGCGAGCGGCTGAGTTTTGGACATATTGAAGTTTATTTAGGGTTTTGGAGGTGATGCCATGAAGTATGCCGTTACAGTAGTCTAGTCGGGAGGAGATGAATGCGTGGATGAGGGTTTCAGCAGCGGAGAAAGTCAGGGAGGGGCGTAGACGGGCAATATTCCGGAGGTGAAAGAAAGCTGTTTTAGTGATATTATTTACGTGGGGGAGAAATGACAGGGTGGGGTCGAAAATTACATTCATATCGTCCCATTCCTAGTCCAGACCCACTGTTTGGGAAACGGTCCACTACTAGACTATTCGCTGTGGGGTAAAGTCTAGTCTAATGTCCTGGGCTGCCAAGCAGTCCAGCCAACTCGTGTGCGTGCATGCTCATTAGATCATCAGATAAGGACCTATTGAAAGGCCACGACACCAACCTAGTTACCCGAGGTGATCGGGCTTTTGCCGCCCGAGCACCCAAGTTATGGAATGCACTGCCAGTACACCTTAGGTTAGCGGCTTCCCTGCCACTATTTAAATCATTGCTTAAAACATACTTATTTACTAAATCTTTTTCTTAATTGTAGTGATGTGATAGTAGGCTACACTTTTTTAATTTATGATTTGTGATTCAATTTGTGTAGTGTTTTTGCTCTGTGTCTGTGTTTTTTGTGTTTTTTGCTTTGTTACATGATGTTTTAATCTTGCCTTGTGCAGCACTTTGTGACTTTGTTTTGAAAAGTGCTATGTAAATAAAATTCATTATCATTATCATCATTATGCGTGTATGCGTGTTTGTGTGCATGTGTGCGTGCGTGCGTGCGTGCGTGCGTGCGTGCGTGCGTGCGTGCGTGCGCATACACTCTCTGACCTCTCGGTGATGCTCTTGGCGGTCTGTAGGAAGCGTGCGTGATCCGTCTCCTTCAGGGTCTGGTCTGCCTGTGTGATGAGGGCCGAGGAGCGCTCGATGCACTGCTTGCAGTTGGAGATCTGCTGGGCCAGCTTCCTCAGCCTGTGGGCCTGGAGCAGGGGCGAGAGACCATGGGAGACAGTGTGATTATTTATTTCGTGCCAGAGACCCCCTGAAGAGGAAAAAATAGCAGATGTAGATCTGCCACTTTAGGTTAGCCAATATATAAATGGATAAACTGGTTAAAATGACTAAGATGCTATGTTATGGGGACCCCCTGGAGTTACTTTTGATGGTAACGTTATAAAAAATCCCCCGATTCTTTTTCTCAAACAAATGGGGGAGGGTAAGAATTAGAATCAGACAGATAGAAGGAAAGAAAGTTAATCTATCACCTGATTGATGGGAACAACCAGCTTAAAACAAGCTTAAAATGAAATCTGCATCATTAATATCAACGATCTGTCTGTGGAGTGGGGCATGACTCCATGGTGGAAGAATCCTGTGTTTTTCACTCTCTCTCTCTCTCTCTCTCTCTCTCTCTCTCTCTCTCTTTCTCTCATCTTGTCCAGGGACATGCTGGGCCCCTGATTCAGCCCAGGAAAAATAGTTGGAGAGGCCCTCATTGCGCGCTATAGAGAGATCTCTCTCTATAGCGCCTATAGTGCTGCTGCTACTACTCAAAGATTTGAGTAGTAGCGCTGCTGCTACTATTCAAAGATTTGAGTAGTAAAAAAAAACAGCCGATCTACAAGCACACAACGCCTCGCGGGTGTGCTTGTAGATCTGCTGTTTTCACTACTTTTGTACGACGGCCTTGTATGATGAAGCAGGGCTTTGCTTTGCGAAAAGAATTACAAATTTGAAACTTGGAGATACGAGGTTTCTGCCTGACAGTGACGATTTACTTTGTTGGCCACCCAGCCCCCAAAATGGAACGAAGATCCGACATTTTATTTTTAATTTGTTTCCTAATGGCCGCGGCCTGGACCGGCCGGGAATGAACCAGCCGTTCGGGAGTTGTCCCGCTTTTCCCAATGGCCAGCACGTCCCTGATCTTATCTACAGAGATCCAAGCAGACGGATTGAGGTCGGCAGCAGGATTGAGGTCAGACAGACCCTTCATCAGCAGTTTTGCCCACAGAAAGAATAATCTCAATGGAAATCCTATGAAATCTGCCCCGTCAGAGAGAGAGAGAGAGAGAGAGAGAGAGAGAGAGAGAGAGAGAGAGAGAGAGAGAGAGATGCTGATATTTGTCACTCGAGCAAGGGTCTTCAACAGAGGCCGGTCCAGGACTCCTAGGGGGTCCTCAGAGTTACTACAGGGGGTCCTCCAAATCTTTGTCTCCTTTGTTATATTAACCACTTGAACCCTAGTGTCCATATTATGAGAACTGGCCAGAAAATAGCAGATCTACAAGCTCACAACGCCTCGCACTCGCACTGCGAGGCGTTGTGAGCATATAGATCGGCTATTTTTGGCAAAGAGGTTTGGTGTAGAGGGGAAAAAGAGCAGACTAAGTACAGTGTGAAAGGTCAAGTTTATTAAGTATTGACTTTCAAGTGGTTAAATATGTGAAAACACAAATTGACATGAATTCAAAATACACTGATGATTGTGCTGTCAAACAATGAAACAATATGGAATCTATGAACAGGTTGTGGGGGGTCCCTGCTTCATCTCTCTCTCAACTAAGGGGTCCTTGGGCTGAAAACGTTGAAGACCCCTGCACTAGAGGCTCTGATCAGTCAACTTCAAAGGTTTGTTGCCAGGAAGGAAGGAAGGAAGCAAGGAGGGAGGAAAGGACGTGGTTGCACCCTTCAGAAACATGACCACTCCCACAACAACTCCAAGATCATTGTTGGTATTCAGAGATAAGGTTATAACCAGGTCTGAAGACAGACTTGTCAAGCACTTTTTTGATAATTTCACCCTAGAACTAAATATTTTGAGATGGGGGTCCGTAGCCAAATACATGTCATTTTGGGGGTCCTTCACATGAAGAAGTTTGAGCAACACTGACATAGATTTAGAGAAAAAATAACGCACATCCTCCTGTCTTTGGTGCTGAGCTATAACTGACAGTGCAGTAATACTAAGAACAAACAAGGTAGCCCGCACTCACTTTCTTTGTTGCTCCAATTTTTATTTAGCAAGTAGCAAAAAATATAGACGTTTCGACCAGTGAGGTCTTCTTCAGTATCATACTGGTCGAAACGTCTATATTTTTTGCTACTTGCGGGCTACCTTGTTTGTTCTCAACACTGACATAGAAACATAGGTTTAAAAAAAATATATATAATAATAAGAAAAACGTAGAAGGATATACAGTATATTCACAGACTCAAAAATAGCAGATCTACAAGATTGTATATCTGCTATTCAATAGTTAATGTACCCAGGGCCCAGAATTTGGTGCGACACCCCCCTGTCCGTACCTTTCCCTCTTTGATCTTGGTGCCGATGATCTGCCTCCGCTGCTGGATGATGTCAATGAGGACATCACACTCCTCCAGCAGCTTGCCCTCCTGACGCGAGGCGTTCACCTGATGGGGGAAAAGAGAACTCATAAGAGGAGAGGATTAATTACCCTAGATCAGAGCCCTGTATTAGAGCAAGGGTCTTCAGCGGGGTGTCCTCTAAATCAGGGGTCTTCAACAGGGGGTCCGGGACCCCTAGGGCGTCCTCAGAGTTACTACAGGGGTTCCTCCAAATCTTTATTTTTTTAACCACTTGAACCCTCGTGTCCATATTGGGAGAACTTTAGCAGATCTACAAGCTCACAACGCCTCGCACTGCGAGGCGTTGGGAGCTTCTAGATCGACTATTTTCAGCAAAGAGCTTTGGTGGAAAGGGGTAAAAGAGCAGACTAAGTACAGAGGGAAAGGTCAAGTTTTATAAGTGGTTCAATATCTGAAAACACACATTGACGTGAATCCAAAATACACTGACGATTGTGCTGTCAAACAATGAAACTATATGGAATCTATGAAAAAAGGTTTGTGGGGGTCCCTGCTTCATCTCTCTCTCAACTAAGGGGTCCTTGGCCTGAAAACGTTGAAGACTCCTGCTCTAAAATCTTTGTGTGATGGAGACTTTTTTTCTCCTTTTTTATATGCATGCACTTGAACCCTAGTGTCCATATCCTGAGAACTTTAGCCAAAAATAGCGAATCTACAACGCGAGGCGTTGTGTGAGCTTGTAGATTGGCTATGTTCGGCAAAGAGGTTTTATGTATGGAGGGGGAAAATTGCAGACCAAGTACAGCGTGAAAGGTCAAGTTTATTAAGTATTGACGGTTCAAGTGGTTAAACATCTGAAAACTGACATGAATCCAAAAAATGCACGGATGATCGTGCTGTCAAACGATGAAAATATGGAATCAATGAAAAGGTTGTGGGGGTCCCTGCTTCATCTCTCTCTCTCTCTCTCTCTCTCAACTAAGGGGTCCTTGGCCTGAAAACGCTGAAGACCCCTGCTCTAGAAGCAATGTGTGACGTGTCATCCCTCAGCTATACAGCCCTCCAGGTCGGCTTCAACGTGGAGAAGGACGACGACACTTTGCATGCCGACGACTTGACGTCGCGGAGAGACACGAACCTCTCCCGTGCGTACGTGACGTGTGTATGTCTAACAGATGCTCTCCACACCAGGAGGTTCAGGGATCAAGGGGGCTTTTGCGTATTAAAACCCATTTAGGCCTAGAATTATTGAACGCTTTAACCAGTAGAAAATAGCAGATATACAAGCTCACAGCGCGGCACCGAGTGCCGCGCTGCGAGCTTGTAGATCTGCTATTTTTGAAAAAGTCGTGAAAATGTGTGCAAATCTTTGAATAGATGTATTTTCAAAGCGAACGTTTGTATAACTCAAATTTTGCTTCTGGGTGGTCCCCGGAACTAGATATTTTGAAATGCAGGTCTGTGGCCAAATACATATAATTTTGGGGGTCCTTCACATGAAAGAACCACTGACATAGTAGTTTGAGAACCACTGACATAGTAGTCTCTCAAGAACAGACTAACTGAGCTCCATTTAAGTGAAAAGGACCTTTTCTTTGACGATGGCTATAGGCAGATTGCTGACATAGAAACATAGGTTTTTCAAAAAACCTTAGAAGGATTCAAAAGACACTTATAGAATCGGGTCAAAATTCTAATGTTCACGATTTTTCAAAAATAGCAGATCTACAAGCTCGCAGCGCGGCACTCGGTGCCGCGCTGTGAGCTTGTATATCTGCTATTTTTTAATAGTTAAAGCATAAAATAATAATACACAATATAGCGTACCCGTTCTGAATGGGTTAAGGCAAACTATGCATGAGAGAAGTGCTTTCACACTTATACATAATGTAAAGCACATGTGCATATCATATCATCATATCATAGTCACTGTCTGCTGGAAGCCTTGTACTGTAACTGTTACTCTACTTACAATGTTTAGTACACTACATTTACTTCTACTCCACTACATCTCTGAGGCAAATATTGCACTTTTACTCCTGTACAATTATGTGAAAACTTTAGTTACTCGTTACTGTACTTTCTAGATTACAAAACATACATTAACCACTATACAGCCCCACATTTCGGCCATTTGAAAATAGTCAATCTAGAAGCTTGTGTATCTGCTACTTTCCAAATATTATTTTTTTCTTTTCTTCTCTTTTTTTCCTTTATTTTCTTTTACAATTTATACATTAACATTTTTCAAGTTTTCTAATTTTGAAAACTAGTTACTACAGGGGGTCCTCCAAATCTTTGAGTGACAGAAACTTTTTATCTCCTTTCTCACAACTTGTGAGCTTTGAGCTTGTACATCTGCTATTTTCGGCAAAGAGCTTTGATTTAGAGGGGAAAAGGAGCAGACTAAGTACAGAGTGAAAGGTCAAGTTTAATATTTATTATTGAGGGTTCAAGTGGTTAAATATCTGATATGATTGACATGAATCCAAAATACACTGATGATTGTGCTGTCAAACGATGAAACTATATGGAATCTGGGGGTCCCTGCTTCATCTCTCTCTCTCTCAGCTAAGGGGTCCTTGGCCTGAAAACGTTGAAGACCCCTGGTTTAGATACTTTTACAAGTAAGAAATGTGAGCAGGCCTACTTTTTTCCACCACTGGAGCGATGCCACCAAGCTCATGTTATAGCTGCAGAGAGCCGAGGGCTTTACGATTCAAAACGGGCGAATGAAAACCCAAAGTTCACGTTTATTTTTCAGCAGCAGAGGTCTGCTCATAACGTCCCATATTTCTGCTCGCACCCATTTCCCTCATGGACCTATTAATATCTGGGAGGGGTGGGGGGAAAAGTGTTTTCTGGCAAAGAGGAGACGCCGCAACGACAGCAGCGAAGAAAGTGAGGTTGCCATGCCAACGAGAGCGTTACTTAAGTAAAAAAATCGCACCCGTGCGAAGTGAGCGGTGCAAACTAATTCCTGCGCGAATCAGTGTTGATAGGCATGCATGGCAATATTGTTTTTGTTGTGTATGATGTCAGTCTAGAGGTCTGCTCAGACTATATAAGTCTTTATCGTCATTTCTCATCAGTTAGTTGACCAAGCTACGGATTGTAACTTGTAACTTAAGAGTGTCGTAGTGTAATGATAAGTGATCTTATTTACCTCCAGAGAGGCGAGAAGAGGCCAGAAGATGAATATTTTAGTTTTTCAAAGTCTGTTCATTTGTATTTTAAACTTGTATTAGCTGCCTATCATTTATAACCTGTAAGATTTTCCACAGTCTGTCTAAAAGTGTGGTTATTTTATCGCTTATAAGTGATATTCATCTAATACAATTTTGAAATTCAAGGTTAGCACCGCTCAATAATTTTTTATGACGTATTTTACGCGGCCTAAACGCGTTCTAAATCAGGGTTAACCAATCGGGTGCCTCTGTGACTATGACATCATGGACAGATCAACAGAATCGAAGTGTTTCATTGGTCTAGCGAACTCATGTCATCATCATTTGTGACATCATAGTTTTGGTAAAAAAGCGGTCTATAGGAGCGGTTAGCACCGCTCAAAAATGAAATGATTACTTGTTTCCACCAATGGTTCTCAACCTGTGGGTCAGGACCCCGAGGGGGATCTCCACATTATTTTGGGGGGGTCCCCAGATGATTAACTTAAAGGAGCTATAGTCAACTTTTTCATTGTAGGGCCGACACTTTGTTTACATCCTAGTCTATAGACTAGAATGTAAACAAAGTGTCGGTCTGCCAAAATGATTATTGTATCATTATTTTACGCTTTTTGTGGTCATTTTTGAATAGAAACACATATATGAAGCTTATTTTTTTATAAAATATTTTCGAAACATTATTTTTATTTTAGCATCCGTTTTTCAAGAAAAAGTTGACTATTAATAGCTCCTTTAATGTGCAACATTGTTTTCTCACTCAACAGTAAACAAATCAACACAAAGTTTAAGTGTATAGAGGGTATCTGCACATTTCTAAAGGGGGGGTCCCCAGTTATGATTATTTTGGGGGTCGCGGCCTGAAAAGGTTGAGAACCACTGGCTTCCACCACTGTGTATGAGTCTGTGATTGCTAACAGTGGAACTCGTTCGGTCATGTGACGCTGGCCTACTAAGGAGCTTTAAATATAGCCATGCCAAGGGGCAGAGAAGCAGCGACCCTCCTCCACCAACACCACCACCCCCGCCTTAGCGTCTTATGACTGACGTGGCCTTTACGGACTGGAAGCAAGGACCATATTGTCGTTGTCGGGTGAAAACCTTGTATATCCAAAGCGGTTCGTTTTGCATTTATCATTTTAAAAAATGATTTAAACTAGTGAAAACAGCCGATCTACAAGCACACAACGCCTCGCGGCGAGGCGTTGTGTGCTTGTAGATCTGCTGTTTTCACTACTTTTGTGCGACAGCCTTGTCTGATGAAGCAGGGCTTTGCTTTGCAAAAGAACGTACACATTTGAAACTTGGGAGATACGAGGTTTCCACCCGACAACGACGATATATTAGATTCATCAAAAGAAATGTTCATGTTTTGCTGTTGAAAAGGGCCCTGTCAGGAAGGGCAGTATTATTCACTGGAACATAAGTTGTGGTTTTCTCTCACGTTGTCGGGCAGAAACCGCCTATCTCCATACTGTATTCTTAAAGGGATATTTCACTTTAAAAAAAAATATATATACTTTTGGTCATTTTATCGTCTAGTCAGGCTTTTATGAACACCCTGAACAGTTTTTAATTTGCTTGATTCACTATTTAGATATTTGATTGAGGGTAAATGTTATCAGGTCCTCCAGGCCCATGTATGGCCTTTCCCCATACACACCCATTGTAACTTCAAACTCCATTTTAACCATGATAGATTAATTAAAAACACCCATTATTTTTTCTGTATTTTTACTGTGAATATTTTTTTTAAATGAAAAATACAAAAAGTTTTGGACACCCGACAACAACGATATTTTCTACACATACATGGTTTCCACCCCGACAGAGATGATATGCTAGCCATGTGTCATGCGTGACTGCACACATGTAGCACATGTAACTCTGTGTCTCTTGGAAGTGGGCCACGGCCACGGCTGCAAGCCGTCACGCGAGCACGTTTCCCATGGGATAGTCAGACCAAAAAGGCTCGCTTTCCACTACCACGAGGCAGACGTTTTCTTTTTTTGTCAAAGGAACGCATCAAAAACATTTTCACGCTTTTTTTCCCCCCACGCTCGGCTTGTAAAGCAATTCCCTTTCAAACCCGGAAATGAATAAATTATGCATGGAAGGCAAAAAAATAAATACATAAAAATACGCCCTGACCCCATTTCCCCAGTGCATTATGGATATACTGTACACAGCAGGCTCAATACACACTCTCTGACCTCCATGAATAACTTGCGTGTACAGAAGGGATAGCAGGATATCTGTGTGCGTGTACGTGTGCATGTGTTTGCGTGTGTGTATGTGCAGTGGTGGAAAACGTACTCACATTTTTACTCAAGTAAAAATATTAATACTGCAACGTAGAAGTACTCTGTTGCAAGTAAAAGTCCGGAATTCAAAATGTACTTGAGTAAAAGTACGAAAGGGTTGGCATCAAAATGTACTTAAATTACTAAAAGTAAGAGTAAAACATGTTTGAAAATAGCCGATCTACAAGCTCACAACGCATCGCGATGCGACACGTTGTGCGCTTGTAGATCGGCTATTTTCAAACAGCCTATAGATATAAAACATGGATAATGTGGTTAATGTATGTTTTAAAACAGTATCTTATATCTGAAAAGTAATTAGTAACTAAAGTTTTCAAATAAATGTAGTGGAGTAAAAGTACAACAATTCGATCCGAGATGTAGTGGAGTAGAAGTAAAAGTATTGGAAATTGGAAAAACTCAAGTTAAGTACAAATACCTCAAAATTGTACTTAAGTACAGTACTTAAGTAAATGTACTTAGTTACTTTACAACACTGTGTGTGCACGTTTGTTTGTGCATGCGTGCGTGCGTGTGCGCAGTATGTTGTTGCGTGTGAGGCGGATGAGGCGGATGAGGTGGACAGCTCTTCGTCATTACACCAAAGAGAGAAAGAAGCCATGCATGCTAATTTGATGATTACTAAAGCTCGTGATTAAAGCACAGCCTCGCATGTTTCTAATTTAATGAAGATAATGAAGGTCTCCATTTGATGTAGGCCGGGACCAGAACCTGACCAGCACCAGATCTGGGGGTCCAGAAAATAAAAAGGGGGCGGAATCTATTGAAAAACTCAGATTTTAAAGGTGATACACCATGAAATGTCACTTTTCCTATTTTAAAACCTTTTTTGGGGTCCCACTAGCACCTTCTATCCTCACAGTCACAAAGTCCCATTTCTGACCATTGTGTCTTTCTCTGGTTTTGGGAAGGCGGAGGTTAAAAGCATCCCACAGGTTCTCAAAACAGGCTGTCCAGATTTGCTGCCGTCGCTGACGTCAGGTTAGGCCAAAGGTGGTACTGCAGCTGAAAATCCTCTGAGAGCCATTAAAAAATGAGAGAGGCTCTCTATTCAGGAGTGGTAATTTAGCCGCAAACCTTTTGAAAAACGTTTTTGGGACATAAACAATATGACATAAATACTTTTTAAATGCATGGTGTATCACCTTTAATAACCCTATAGGGGTCGACCGGGGTCCCTCAGGGCGTTATGCTAGTGTCCTTTCTGTATTCTCTCTACGTGAAATATTTTCGCTGAGAATAGCCGATCTACAAGCTCACAACTGCTATTTTTGGCTCAAGTTCTCAGAAAATGGATGCTATAGGATTGGCTAATATAAAAAAGGAGAAAAAAGTTTCTATCACACAAAGATTTGGAGGACCCCCTATGTGTCCCGGGCCCCCTGTTGAAGACCCCTGCTCTACGTTAAATACTTTCGCTGAAAATAGCCGATCTACAAGATCTCAACGGGAGTTGTGACGCGTTGTTTCCCATGTTATTTCTTGATTATCAAGAAATAACACTGATTTCAGTGATTGACTAATCAGAATCAAGCTGATCAATGGCTGATATGTTTGCCAGACTGAGAGATCAGTCTGGCTGTATCGCTCTGACAGCGTGGCTTCGTGGCTTTACCTGCGAGCGCGCTGAGAAACTGAGCGTTCTCTCACAGCAGCACTCAGGAGCAGACAAGAGACATGGCACGCAGTTTGCAGGGCAAGGCGCTATGAATATTTTAACCCGTGTTTAATCTATCCCAGAGCAAGCTGTTCCGGAGACAGCTGCCTTGATTTTGCAGACAGCGCGCTACAAGCTTCTCCCATGCCATTAGAAGTCTCATAGCATGCATACTATAACAGTACATACAGTACAGATCCATCTCAGAAAATGTGAATATTGTGTAAAAAAGGCATTGCAGATGCCCTAGCATCCCAAATCATAACTGACTGTGGAAACCTCCCACTGGAATTCAAGCAACTGTGACTTCAGAAGGTTGACATTTTCTCTATTAAAAAAATCCATGTTTTGAGTGATCTCGTGTAATATTGTAATATTTATAAGTATGGAATTTTGATATTCATGAGCTGTATGCCATAAAAATCCAAGATTTGAACAAAAAAAGGTTTGCAATAATTCACTGAATGTTCAATGTATCTAGAATATATTATGAAAGGTTCAAGAAACATATGAAAGTTTCAAGAAAATGTACTTTTACACAATATTCATTTTTTTAGATGGATCTGTATATTATGTTCATACATGTGAATCTTTCAAAGCACCAAACACAGCACGCCACCCTGTTATCGAGAAATCTTGTTTGGTTATCTACTGTAAAGCTGCTATAGTAGGGATGTCCGATATTATCGGACTCCTGATATTATCGTCCGATATTAGCAGAGCAGGAATTTCAGTGAGGCCATGAAGGCCATGGCCGGTCGTTGCCCCTCAGTTTGGCCTTGTGCCCCTCCAAAAGATGGCATGCCCTGAGGCCACAGTGGCATATGCCCCAGCCCAGCTGACTGTACTACTTTCTCCTCTGTCTCTGTCTTGTCAATATGTAGACACCAGTGTCTTGCTTGTCATGTAGACACCAGTGTCTTGTTGAGCCCCCATTTTTAAATCAATCCAGTATCTTTATAATATCAGTATGTATTTCACAGCAGATATTAAACATATTAAATTAAACCCTTAAATGAAATTAATTATTTCAATGGACTAAAATCTTGTTTTATTTGATGGCCTTCCTGTCCTGGCATGTGGCCTTTGTGCCCTCAAAAAATTGACAACCCCAAAGGCCAAGTGGCCTTGCCCCTAAAATGACAAAATTCAAGGCCTAGATATTAGCATCAAATAAATGCTCACTTCATTGGAGACTTAACATGACTGTATTATATTAGATTTATTCAGTATTTATTCGATAGTATATTGATATTTAGCTATTTTATTTGATCAAATATGTGGTGTTACATATATCGCTAATATCAGTGTCGGAAATTAAGAGTTGGACAATATCGGTATTTCAATTATCTGTTAAAAGGCCAATATCGGACATTCCTAGCTACTAGTTCAACAATTATTAAATTGATAATGTACATACGGAAACATATTATAATACACAAAAGTCACATGCTGATGCTGCCACAGAAAAAAAAAGAAGAAAAGAAAAAAAAGTTGTCTTCTCTTTGCGCTGCGAGGCATTGTGAGCTTGTAGATCGGCTATTTTCGGCAAAGAGCTTGGGAAAAAGAACTGACTAAGTACAGAGTGAAAGGTCAAGTTTATTAAGTATTGACGGTTCAAGTGGTTAAATATCTGAAAACACAAATTGACATGAATCCAAAATACACTGGTACAATGATTGTGCTGTCAAAAGATGAAACTATATGGAATCTATGGAAAGGTTGTGGGGGGTCCCTGCTTCATCTCTCTCAACAAAGGGGTCCTTGGCCTGAAGACGTTGAAGACCCCTGTGCTAAGAGAGGAAAAGGGGCCGTCAGTGTCCTCATGGGGACAGAGTCAGTGACCTCATGGGGACAGGGAGTCAGTGACCTCATGGGGACAGAGTCAGTGACCTCATGGGGACAGGGAGTCAGTGACCTCATGGGGACAGAGTCAGTGACCTCATGGGGACAGAGTCAGTGACCTCATGGGGACAGAGTCAGTGTCCTCATGGGGACAGAGTCAGTGACCTCATGGGGACAGAGTCAGTGTCCTCATGGGGACAGAGTCAGTGTCCTCATGGGGACAGAGTCAGTGACCTCATGGGGACAGGGAGTCAGTGACCTCACGGGGACACAGTCAGTGCCCTCATGGGGACAGAGTCATGGGGAGAGAGTCAGTGCCCTCATGGGCACAGAGTCAGTGTCCTCATGGGGACAGAGTCATGGGGAGAGAGTCAGTGCCCTCATGGGCACAGAGTGGCTCACCTCCACGTGCTGACACGTCTGGATCATCTTCCCCATCAGTGACTCCAGCTCGTTGTTCCTCTTGATCAAACTGCTCAGGTTGGAGTCCAGGGCTTGCTGAGAGGGAGAGGGAGAGAGGCAAAGAGAGAGAAAAACTAAGTCGGTTGAACATCAATGGGTGAAGTGGATGAAGGCAAAATGAACAATAAAAAGAGGTGACAATAGTGCCAGTGGTGTAAAAAGTACAAAAATGTTTTACTTAAGTAAAAGTATCGATACTGCAATGCAGAAATACTGTGTTACAAGTAGAAGTTCCGGAATTCAAAATTGACTTGACTTAAAGTACAAAAGTATTGGTGTCAAAATGTACTTTAAGTACAAAAGTAGAAAGTACTCATTATGCAGAATGTTCCATTTGAAGTAGGCCTATACAAATGTATAAAAATATTAGAAAATAGCAGATGTACTCACAATGCGTTGCATCGTGATGCACTTAAGTGGTTAAAGTATGTTTTGTAATAATTATCCGAATCTACACAATGATTGAATTTTTCAAATAAATGTAGTGGAGTAAAAGTACAATATTTGGATCTGAGATGTAGTGGAGCAGAAGAAAAAGTATTGGAAATTGGAAATACTGAAGTAAAGTACAAATACTTCAAAATCTTACTTAAGTAAAGTACTTGAGTAAATGTGCTTAGTTACTTTACACCACTGTTAAAGGAGTAGTTCACCCCCAAAATGACTTTTCAATTGATTAGTCACGCCATGGAGACTAGAGTTCAATAATATTTTTATTTTTTTGTCACATTCCTAAGACAAAAATGTGATAACAATAAATTTACCCCCATTCGTTCCGGATGGGGACCCGTTTCGAAACGGGTCCCCATCCGGAATCAATGGGGGTAAATTTACTCGAATCACATTTTTTTCTTAGGAAGGTGACAAAAAACAAAAAATATTATTGAACTCTACTCTCCATGGCATGAGTAATCAATAGAAAAAAAGTCATTTTGTGGGTGAACTACTCCTTTAAGTGCAACAACAGATCAACCTCACCCCTCCACACACACACACACACACACACACACACACACCCTAGGTTTTTCTGCTTTTCGCTGGAAGCCCCAAAAAAGTGTCCAAGCCAGTGGGGTATTATCATCCTGCTTCAAAAGTCAAACTTCTAAAAGGGGGGAAACAGCAGGGGAAGCAAGCTGGGATATGAGACGAGACACCCCGACAAATGTCATCGCAACCGAGAGCAAGAGGTCGATAGTATTACATCACAGGGCATTAACGACTTGTGATTTTCGCAAGTCGACTCGACTCAGTAAAAAGTTGAGTTGAAGTCGACTTTATCGTTTGATGACGTCATCACATCACACACGAGTCGACTTGTGTAATGAAGTCGACTTGTCAACTTTTTCGTTAATGCCCTACGAGACACCCGACAAATGTCATCGCAACTGATAGCAAGAGGTCGATAGTATTACAACACAGGTTCAGCCAAAAGCACAAAAAAAAAACACAACAGATTATTATATATATATATATATATATCTTTGCTGCACCAACTTTCTCCACGGCAGTCAAAGATTCAGTGTCGTGGAGGGCTCCTCTACTACCCACTTCCTAGTGGGTAGGCACACTAGGAAATTAACCAAAACGTTGACCAACAAGTCGACTCCCACCAGGGAAAGTCAAAAGTTGAAATAAATAAATAAAATGTCTCATTATACGCTCCAACATTATATAGGAATTAGGATTATTATTATTCAATGATGCTGGTTGCAGTGGAATCTGTAATATTAACATCAAAACAAAAGCCTTGCAAAGGGAGAAAGGATCGCTTTAGTCTATTCTACTAATCCCAGAAGTAAGGAATTTGTGGGTTTTGTCCCCCGTTCACGCCCCCGACCGCCATGTCAATGTGATGACGTCATCAAACTATTAAGTCGACCTCAACTCAACTTTTTTCGAGTCGACTTGCAAAAATCACAAGTCATTAATGCCCTGCTACCCACAATACCTCTGGACGCTGGTGATGTCCCTCGTCTCTGCGGTGCCTCCTCATCTTTCGTCTTCACCCGCTGCCTTCCGACCCCGCGGTTCACTGCTAACAGCACGACTACGAGGCAAACGCGAGTGGGAGAGCACTTCTTCCCAAGAGTTCCCCTGGCCGCGAATCCCTTCGCCACGAGACGACGCGAGTAGGAGATAGCCTGTTCCGGCCGGCCGTGCCCAAAAAACTCAGCCAAGCGTCAAATCAGCCATCAAAAAGCCATGCTCCCGCGAGAGCGCGCACGCAGCGTCCCTGGCTAACGAAGCGAAGAAAACAGGTGCCCGGCCAGCACGTCAGCAGCGACCCGCCGCCTTTACCCCGTTCTTCCGCAATGTGGACTTTGTCTCTTTCTCGTTTCTTTTTACGGCCCCTTCTTGCCTTTCTCCTATCCTCCTTCTTTCTCCTTCGCGTGCCCTGTTTTCTCTACAGGGAAACGAGCTCGCCTCTCTTACTCACAGCTCCGTCATGTTATTGCCAACCGGAGCGTGCTAAGCTCCACTCCAAGGCTGGCTGCATCTGTGCACTGACCGGCTTTAAGCTTTAAAGATAAACCTCTCTCCTCTTATATTGAAAGTGGGTGACCTCCGTTGGTTCAACAATATATGGAAAAATCTATCTTCACCACCTTTTTCATTCATGCACATTAATATTGGCATTTGTATCGCAGCGCTTATCGAGGTCGAAGCATTCAGTACACTCTTTTTTTTAAGTTGTGCAGCCAGGGGTGTCGCACCAAATTCTGGGCCCTGGGTACAAGGATTCCCTGTGGGCCCCCCATGAATGTTCTTCATATAGGGGGAACTAGGAGCGCATTATTTTGTGCTTTAACTATTGAAAAATAGCAGATATACATGAACATTTGTGCAAGTCTTTGAATACTTCATATACTTCTAAGATTTTTGGAAAAACCTATGTTTCTATGTCAGTGGTGCTCAAACCTTTTCATGTGAAGGACCCCCAAAATGACATGTAATTGAACCCCATCTCAAAATACTTAGTTCCAGGGACCCCCCCAGAAGCAAAATTTGAGTTACAAATGTTTGCTTTAAAAAAAATACATATATTCAAAGATTTGCACACGTTTTCACGACTTTTCAAAAATGGCAGATCTACAAGTATACCTATGTATGTATATCTGCTATTTTTCAATAGTTAAAGTATAAAATAATGAAGGGCCCTAGTAACTCAGTCCCACTCCCCCCCCCCCCCCCCCCCCCCCCCCCTTGTGACGCCCCTGGACGTTACATTATCACTTCCCATAGATGTTCCTCTCTGGAGTGTGAATAATTCTTCTTCAGACTTTTTGGGAGCGCCAGTCGGCGTGAATGAGTGCCCTGCTGTAACGTTGGCCATTAACAAGGAGCTGCCCAGAGGGGAGTAGAGGGTAAACAAAAGGGGACGGCCAGGATGAGAGTTTGAGAGGTCCAGACAGGGACGTGCTGGGCCCCTGATTCAGCCCGGGAAAAAGAGTTGGAGAGGCCCTCATTGCGCGCTAGAGAGATAGAGAGATCTCTCTCTATAGCGCTGCTGCTACTCAAAGATTTTTCATTTCAGATCATGACAAGCCAGTGGGCCAATTACATGAGTTATATTTTGTCTTTGTCGGGTGGAAACCTTGTATGTCCAAAACCGTTTGTTTTGTATTTATCATTTTAAAAATTATTTAAACAAATGAAAACAGCCGATTTACAAGCACACAACGCCTCGCACCGCGAGGCGTTGTGTGCTTGTAGATCTGCTGTTTTCACTTCTTTTGTGCAAACAGTTTAATTTTTACTTTTGTGCAAACAGTTTAATTTTTTCCTAATGGCCGGACTGGACCGTTCGGGAGTTGTCCCGCTTTTCCCAATGGCCAGCACGACCCTGGGTCCAGATACAGTCGATAGTATGTGGAGGGGGTGGTGAGGGCGTCTCTTTGTTTGTGTATTAGCTTGTGTGCATTATGGAGTACAGTATGTGTGTGCGTGTGTGTGCAGGGGTGTCACACCAAATTCGGGGCCCTGGGTACAAGGATTCACTTCGGGCCCCCCATGAATGTTCTTCATAGGGGGAGGGGTTTAACCCATTAAGACTGGGAACGCATTATTATTATGCATTATTTTGTGCTTTAACTATTGAACAATAGCAGATATGCAAGCTTGTAAATCTGCTATTTTTTTTTTTATCGCGAACATTTGTGCAAGTCTTTGAATATTTCAAATCCGTCTAAGGTTTAAAAAAAAACATGTTTCGATGTCAGTGATACTGAAACGTTTTCATGTGAAGGACCCCAAATTGCCCAAAAAATTATATATTTGGCCACGGACCCCCATATATTTAGTTCCAGGGACCCCCCAGAAGCAAAATTTGAGTTAAAAAATACATCTATTAAAAGATTTGCACACTTTTTCACGCTGTGAGCTTGTATGTCTGCTATTTTTCAATAGCTAAAGTATAAAATAATTTCAGGCCCCTCCACTTTGGGCCCTAGTAGCCACCCCCCCCCCCCTTGTGACGCCCCTGGGCACATCTTTGTTTGTATATTAGCTTGCGTACATTATGGTGTGTGTGTGTGTGTGTGTGTCTGTGTGTGTGTGTGTGTGCGCGTGTGCGTGCGTGCGTGCGTGCATGCGTGTGTACAGTATCTGCGCGCGTGCACTGCAGTTCATTCAACGGACTGTGTGGGCTTAATGGATGGCCTTAATACGACAGTGGTGACGACGCGGGGTCTGCGGGGAGAGGGACACTCCAGCCAGCGTCACAATCAACACCGTTTCAAACAGCCCACCACTCAGAGAGAAGCCCCCACAGGCACAACAAGGCCAGCTTCAACAATGAGTCAACAGCACATCATCAACACACACTCACACACCATATTGTTGTGTCTGTATTTTATAGCTCATTGTGTGTGTGTGTGTGTGTGTGTGTGTGTCTGTGTCTGTGTCTGTGTCTGTGTGTGTGTGTGTGTGTGTGTGTGTGTGTGTGTGTGTGTGTGTGTGTGTGTGTGTGTGTGTGTTTTATGCATCTGAGCATTTGCATGTACTGTAAATATATGTATATATGGTAGGCCTATTTATTTTTATTTATTTTTGTGTCATGATGCCCATATTGCCTGCTGGTATTAAGGTCATGGGAATTAAACCTGAATGTCACCCTCCTCCCCCTGTCTGTAAACATACTCTGTCTGTCTGTCCATCCGAAAAACATGACTAAAAGTATCTTGTGTGCAAAGCCAAAGCTTTCACCTGAGGGTGGCACTAGAGGAAAGGCCATGGAAGCCTTCCTTTCAGGCGCATGCACACATTGATATCAAAGGGGGCTTGAGCCCCTGCCCTTTTATCCGTCTGTAAAACGTGCCTCCTCCAGGAAAGGACATGAGGACACTCACAATAGTTGAGGTTCATCCTATCCTGAATACACCCAGCAAGCTTCATGGCAATCTGCCCATCAGATTTAGAGATATATCTTATGTCAAAGTGGAATGTTTGGCCAATGGGTGTTGTAGCGTAAAGGGCCAACGGGGGTCACACCAGAATCCGATGGGTTCGTCCTTGCGGAGTGCATTTGGTTTCAGGCCGATCTGCCTTCTAGATTGGGAGATGTCGGGTGTGTGCGATTGGAAATGTTGTGCAAAGGCCATAGGGACAGACAGACATCCTTAGAGCCCTGCTGATAAATTGACTCAAAAATGTGATAAAACAGAATCTAGAGTCAATATTTAATTAACCCTTAACTCATTGCATGCCAGGCCCAATAGTCCCGAGATTATTTTAATGTCTTTCCCTGCCAGGCCCGATAGTCCCGAGAATTTCCGCCATTTTGAAAAAAAAAAAAAAAAAAACATTTTTTTCAAAAAAAAATTTGGACCCCAAAAAATGTAGTAGGCATGATAGAAATCGCGAAATTGCATGTTTAACCCCCATAGCAACCCCATCTATCAAACATGGCAGCCATCTTTGTTTACATTTTAGGAAAACATAATGGCTTGTATCTCATGAATGCCTGAACGGATTTCCATTCGGATTTTTTTGTTTGAAAGCTGTGAGCAATGTGGACACACGTGGTGCATTATCTAGGCATGGGTGTGCATGATCCGTGCACTATGAATTACATGGAAGTCTATGGAGACCAGAGGCACCATAGAGTACGAAGGTATTGTTAAATGGCGGGGAATGTGTTAAGTTCTGTTCAGATTCAGTTCACCTTCGTTCTGTTCGCGGGCCATTTTGACCGGGGGATATTTGGTTTAAAAAACAACACTAATATAAATTTCAACTTAACAAATCATCATTATACAATGACTTTGTCTCAATTCCAAATAATTCATATGATATATATGGCAAATGTTTGCATTTATGCTTTGCTATATCACATTAAACACCGAAAGAGCTAGGTGTTTTTACTGATAGCTGAAGTTCATGTAAAATAAGAGCTGAACACACATGTGAACACACATGAACGTCACATATGAATGTACACTTGTATACACTAGGAAGCACATGCTTCACAAACAAGGACTGCATGTGAGGCACAGATGAGCTTCTTGCACCTCCTGCAAGCAGTCTGTTTTCCTGTCTGCTGTGGGGTAATCTCGCTTTTGCGAATGCCCATCATTTTGACCGGAGGGTTAGGAGGTTAAGGTTAGGGTGAGGGTTAGAGTCGGGTGTCGAAAAGATGACATGTAGTAACAGCGACATGCTCCCGTCTGCTGTAGGACACACTGAACAGCACTTTCTCTTGCCAGATGCTTCAACTTTAAGTTCATTGTTTATTTTACCATATATATCATATGAATTGTTTGGAATTGAGACAAAGTCAATGTATGATGATGATATAACAGTGTTTAGTGCACCTCAGGCCCATGCATTCCGTCTCTCAAGTCCTTGAGATTTGTAAGTCACTCTATCTTTGTTTACTCGTCTCTAGCTGTTCCTGTCCACCTATACAACACAGTCACACAACCCTTACCCGCACATACAGTATTAGGGAATTTAAGCCAGGACGGTTTTCAGGACGGCTCCGTTAGGCAGAAGTACAGCTGCTATGACGCAATCGTTGTATCGTCTGAACTTAAGATTTGCACACGCACGCATGGATGCAAGCACCGTACAGCTGCAAAGAGAGCAGTCGCACAACCCGCGGAGAGGAAGGCATTTAGTTCCTCTCTCATTTTTCATGTGACATAATAGTTCTCTGTCACTCCGCAAACATTGTGTCGCTCACCGGCGTCCTCCGCCCACACAAACACGGAGCGTATCCTCTCCACGCTCTACAAAACCCAGCCGAGCGCTGTTTACTTCCCCTCTGCCGAAATGCAATCACGCTGTTTACATCTGACGGGGGAGGATCTCCGAAGTGGCGGATAGACAAAACATAAAAAATAAAAATCCACACGACACGGCAGAGGCAAAGTCAAGTCAGTTCGAGACTTTGAGGTTATTTATTGTCACATGCGGGGGCGTCATTTTTGAAAAGTCGTGAAAATGTGTGCAAATCTTTGAATATATGTATTTGTAACTCGAATTTTGCTTCTGTAGGGTCCCTGCAACTACATATTTTGAGATGGGAAACATCAGGTTTTCAAAAAACCTTAGAAAGATTTGCATAAAATGTTCAGGGTTTTTCAAAAATAGGTGCCGCGCTGTGAGCTTGTATATCTGCTATTTTTCAATAGTTAACGCACAAAATAATGCGTTCCCAGTCTAAATGGGTTAAACCTCCTCCCCCTATGAAGAACATTCATGGGGGGCCCACAGTGAATCCTTGTACCCAGGGCCCAGAATTTGGTGCGACACCCCTGACGCTGTTTACATCTGACGGGGGAGGATCTCCGAAGTGCCGGATAGACAAAACGGTGCCTCAAAAAAAAAAACAAAAAAAAAAAAATCCACACCGTGCCCTGTGTCGGGGCGCCGTGGGAGGCAGAGGCAAAGTCAAGTCAGTTCGAGACTTCGAGGTGATTTATTGTCACACGCGCTGACGATACAGATGGATACCGACACCGCTGTGGGTGAAGTTTGCAAAAAGCAGAGATGCGTATTGGAAACGTAGTGGTAGAACAAATAGACACAGAAACCTGGGAAGTTCTCTCTCTGTCTCTGTCTCTCCCAGCCTCAGTCTTATTGTCTGAACAAACCTGAACATTTCCTGCAAAATGCGTTTTTTCCACAGGTTTCTTTCCCTGTTTTGCCTTTCTCATTTTCATGGAGAATGGAGCGTATTCTTGCAGAAACGGAAAATCGATTGCAGGATGTGTGAAGTTTTTAAATGATCCCTCTGTATGTCCAGAAGGAAGTTGATTTGCACAAAAAGCTAAAATATAGAGACAGCAATGGTATGGGTCTAGTCCAGGGGTCTTCAGCGTTTTCAGGCCAAGGATGCCTTAGTTGAGAGAGAGATGAAGCAGGGACCCCCACAACCTTTTCATAGATTCCATATAGTTTAATTGTTTGACAGCAAAATCATCAGTGTATTTTGGATTCATGTCAATTTGTGTTTTCAGATATTTAACCACTTGAATACTTACTTAATAAACTTTACCTTTCACTCTGTACTTAGTCTGCTCTTTTTCCCCTCTACACCAAAGCTATTTGCCAAAAAATAGCCGATCTACAAGCTCAGAGCTTGTATTGTTATTGGCTAAATCTCTCAGAATATGTACATAGTAGAGCGGATAATAGGAGAAATCGTTCACTTAGTGATACAAGCGTGAAAATTGGTACACATCATCTTTGGAGGCCACTCTTCGATTTAAGAAACCGAGACACTTGAAAATCAAAGATGGCGGCCCCCAAAATCCAAGATGTCCATCCGAAAACATGTTTTTTCCTTTATAACTCCAAATGCATTGAT
Organism: Nannobrachium achirus; assembly: GCF_963921795.1. Taxonomy (NCBI): domain Eukaryota; kingdom Metazoa; phylum Chordata; class Actinopteri; order Myctophiformes; family Myctophidae; genus Nannobrachium; species Nannobrachium achirus. Next base: position 16,193,564 of record NC_137831.1, read on the forward strand.
TTTAAGACCCATAAATGAATTAAAGTTGAATATAAAGCTGGGCATTGCGGATGTTTCGGTACCAAGTATGTGTCTGTATCTATTGCAGTTCTTGAGATACAGCATATAGGTACTTTTACAGAATCCGGTGCACCTATATGCTGTATCTCAAGAACTGAAATAGATACAGACATGTACATGGTACCAAAATATCTGCAATGCCCGACTTTATATTCAACTTTAATACATTTATGGGTCTTAAAATCAATGCATTTGGAGTTGTAATGGAGAAACCATGTTTTCAGACGGACATCTTGAATTTTGGGGGCCACCATCATTGATTTTCAAGTGTCTCGGTTTCTTAAATCGAAGAGTGGCCTCCAAAGATGATTTGTACCAATTTTCACGCTTGTATCACCGAGTGAACGATTCTCCCAAAATACTGCTGTTAGCCGCTGTACTAACACTAGGGTTCAAGTGGTTAACTCATTGACTGCCAAGGCACGAGTTTCACGAGTTATTACAGTACTCCCAGGCTGCCACAGCCCGAGTTTCCCGAGTTGGAAGCCATTTTGAAAAAATAAAAAAATAAATTCAAATTTTTTTTTTATAAAAAAAATTCTAAAAATGCCTCAAATGTATTAGGCATGATCGCAATTGCGAAATTGCATGTTTAGCCCCATAACAAACACATCTTTCAAAATGTCAAAAATGGCTGTTTTGTCTGACTTTGAAGGCTTGTATCTCATGAATGCCTGAACGGATTTCCAAGCGGATTTTTTTGTTTGAAAGCTGTTAAAAAGTACTACACATATGGTGCATGATCTAGGCATGGGCGTGCACGATCCGTGCACTAAAAATTGATCTGTGCACTAGAAATTTAGGAAGGTGGCAGTGTTTGTTTTGTCTGACTTTGAAGGCTTCTATCTCATGAATGCCTGAACGGATTTCCAAGCGGATTTTTTTGTTTGAAAGCTGTTAAAAAGTACTACACATATGGTGCATATATGGTGCATGGGCGTGCACGATCCGTGCACTAAAAATTGATCCGTGCACTAGAAATTTAGGAACGTGGCATCCTGGTACTTGGCGGCCATCTTGAAAAGGGCATTCAATGAGTTAATATAGAAAAAGAAGAAAAAAAGTTTTGTACTCGCCGCAAATATAGCCGACACACTAACTACAGGCTCACAGTGCTTGTGGAGCGACTATTCTTGGGTTGTCAGATGTCTTGTCTCTTGTGCCTTTGGTCTCTCTCTTTGCTTTGTCTATCTCCCTTCCTCTGTTTTGTCTCACCAGTGCTGAGTCACTCTTTCTTTGCCAGACCACCCTGCTACCTATCTCTCTGTTGTCTCCGTTTACAATGTTTGTCTGTTTGTCTGTCTACCTGGATTATCTATTTCGTCCTCGCTATCATAACACACACACGCACGCACGCACGAACGCGAGCGCACGCACGCACACACTGTCTCACAGTAAACAAACCAACATAAAGTTGAAGTGTATAGAGGGTGTCTGCACATTTCTAAAGTGACAATTTAAGGACTTTTCAATGCCTCTAAAATGACAAATATTCGAGGCAGAAATTGTGAAAATAGACAATCATGCTCAGAACACCTCACGTCGTGATGCCTTGTGAGCATGTAGATCTGCTATTTTCGCAATAGAACCGGGTTATACAAAAAGTAATGCCTCAACTCTTAGTGTTCGTCAGAGTGGGGGGGAGGTCCCCAGTTAAAAAATGATTATTTTGGGGGTCGCGGCCTGAAAAGGTTGAGAACCACTGGGCAGGTGAGTGCATTCCCGTGCTGGTACATTTTGCACCGACTCTCAAGTTTTTCGGGGCGGGCGAGGGACGACTTGCCCCTGACGATTTAGCGGCCGACTTGTCTGGCCCGACGCAGAGGGCCTTGTTCGTATTTGTTTGTGTGTGTGTGTGTGTGTGTGTGTGTGTGTGGTGTCCATCATTCCCCACAAAGCAATGCTGTCATTGCAAAAAGTACCGCTCCAGGATGAACGTGTTCATTCCCAGCACACATGAAAGGTAAATAGATACAGTGTCGCATGCACATTCGCTTGCACACGCACGCGCACGCACACACACACGCACACACACACACACACACACACACACACACACACACACACACACACACACACACACACACGCAGGTTTGCAATTACTACTTTGTGGGGACATTACACATAGTCTACTATATTTGTGGGACATTCTATAAATTTTTAACCCTAACCCTATAACCCTAACCCTTAACCTAACCCCTAAACACCTTGTGGGACACTAAAATTTGTCCCCACAAGTTTTTTTTCTCCGATTGTACTATCTTTGTGGGGACATGAGGTCCCCACAAAGTAGTAATTCCCTGTCCACACACACACACACACACACACACACACACACACACACACACACACACACACACACACACACACACACACACACACACACACACACACACACACACACACACACACACACACACACACACACACACACAGGATACTGTAATTGCAAGGACATTCTTTTCATTGGTTTAGAGAAGACAGAGGCGATGAAAGGCCGGTATTCACTTTGAGGTTTTCAAAAGGACGGACTGTGATTCTGCAGAGATGCAGAGCAACAGCGTTATACAGCCATGACTTGTAAAATCCTACTTTTCCTACTGCTCTGGGCTGATTAGGAGCAGATGCCGCGGAAAGACTTTGGTTTTCTTTTGAAGAAGGAAGCTGCACCGCAAGTGCCTCAAACACCAGCTGACCGCGCTCAGGAAAAGTCCACTTATATTTGGAAGTGTATTTTACATTTCAAGCGATTCCGCCGCTCCGCCGCAAGCAGCCTTCGGGGAGGAGGCGGGCAATTAGTTCTACTCAGTGGCGGAAAAAGTACTCACATATTTTACTAAAAGTAAGAGTATCGATACTACAATATAGAACTACTGTTACAAGTGAAAGTCTGGAATTCAAAATGTACTTGAGTAAAAGTATGAAAGTGTTGGCATCAAAATGTACCTAAAGTACAAGAAGTTGTGTTTCAGCACATCTACAACCTCACATCACGTCGCATCATCGGCTATGTAATAGTCTAGGTATAAAATAGGACTATAGAGGTTTGTGTATGTTTTATTTATATCTGCAAAGTAACTAAACTGGAAAAGGGGCTTTGGTCTTGAACTTGGCAGGTACCTTAGCATACCGATTATGTGCCAATGTTGGTTTGTGTGTCTATGACATAATTGCAGTACTTTGTAGCACTCTGGAAATACTTCCTTGTGTCTCTAATTGAGGTAAGTAAGGATAAAAAAGTTGCTATCAAACTTACAGTAAAAAGATATAGGTATCATAGCTAGTGTTGCCCGATCCCGATCACGTGATCGGATCGGCCGCCGATATGGCCGTTTTTATAAGATCGGAGATCGGGGGAAAAAAATCGGGAAAAAAAAGTTTTTTTTTTTTTTTTTTTTTTTTCAAATTTTTTTTTTCTGGGAGTACTGAAAGTTACAGGTAAGGTGAATGCGATATGAAATGTAAGCTTACCATAATCACAGTAATCCTTAATCATTTTCAATCATATTCAAGGGCTTTTGGAGAAATGAGACAGACAGAGCACTGCAGAGGGAAGGTGATTGTGTCAGACTCTGTGTACAGCTGGCAGCTGATGCCAATAAGTAGTAATTGGCCCCTTGCTAATGGATCAAAGGAAGGCAATTATGTCTCTCTGCACTGTCAACTAGCTCAGTGGTTCTCAACCTGTGGGTCGGGACCCCCAGGGGGGTCCTCAAATTATTTTGGGGGGGTCCCCAGATGATTAACTTAATGTGCAACATTGTTTTCTCTCTCAACAGTAAACAAATCAACATAAAGTTTAAGTGTATAGAGGGTATCTGCACATTTCGAAAGTGAAAAATTAAGGACTTTTTAATACCTCTAAAATGACAAATTAAACATTGGCCAAATTGTCAAATATTAAAGCCAGAAATTGTGAAAATAGCCGATCTACATGCTCACAACTCCTCGCGTTGCGAGGCGTTGTGAGCATGTAGATCTGCTATTTTCACAATAGAACCGTGTTATACAAAATATACTTCCTCAACTCTTCAGGGTCGGGGGTCCCCAGTTAAAATATGATTATTTTGGGGGTCACGTCCTGAAAAGGTTGAGAACCAAGTGATAGAATGAATAGAATTTTTTTTTCTTCTTAATGCCTTGCCAAAAGATCGGATCGGGAAAGATCGGGATCGAATCGGAAGCAATAATATTTGATGGGTATCGGATCGGGAGCAAAAAAACCCTGATCGGGGCATCCCTAATCATAGCTAAATATTGTAAATATTACCGTTGTTCAAGCTCTTCCTTGGACTCAATCTGCTCTATTTAAAAGTCCAGACTGGGTGTTTCAGTTAAATAAGTAAAGTAAGTAAATAAATAAACTAACCTGAAAAACATTCTTGTTTTTATCAATAGATAATCTACCTTGGTGTTTGCCATGAATATTGGATGGGCCTTGAGTTGCCAAACCTCTTTGCCAAGAATAGCAAATCTACAAGCTCACGACGCCTCGCACTGCGAGGCATCGGGAGCTTGTAGATCGGCTATTCTTGGCTAATGTTCCACAAAGAATAGGGATTCTAGGGTTCAAGTGGTTAGTGTAGAAATAAATTGAGTTATTTTCACACAAAGATTAGGAGGACCCCCTGTAGTAACTCTGAGGACCCCCTATAGGGGTCCCGGACCCCCTGTTGAAGACCCCTGCCCTACTCCTTCCAGTGGGAGAAGTTCTTAGTCTTACATATCGTCGTTGTCAGGTGAAAACCTTGTATGCCCAAAACCGTTCGTTTTGCATTATCATTTTAAAAATGATTTAAACGAGTGAAAACAGCCGATCGATCTGCTGTTTTCACTTCTGCCGTTTTCACTTTATGTAATGGCTTTGTATGATGACGTGGGGCTTTACTTTGGGAAAGAACGTACACATTTTAAACTTGGAGATGCGAGTTTTCCGCCCGACGACGACGATATCCGGGTTATGTTTTGAAGCTAATTGAGCTGAATGGTCTCGGTATGCAGAGAATGCCCTGCCCCGCCCTCCTCCCCTTTCAATGTGTTCACGCTGTCATTGTAATAAGTGTCCGGGGACGGCTCAGGGTCAACGGGGTCTTAATCAGGCCCTTGGATCTGACTCTCGGCACACGCCGGCTGCCTGCAGCGGGGGGCTTGCCTTGCACGTTCCTAGGCTTACTTATGCAGGGGCGTCACAAGGGGGGGGGGGGGGGGGGGGGGGAAGTGGGACTGAGTTACCAGGGCCCAAGTTGGAGGGGCCGTAATTATTTAATACTTTAGCTATTGAAAAATAGCAGATGTACAAGCTCACAGCGCGGCACCGAGTGCCACGCTGCGAGCTTGTATATCTGCTATTTTTTAATACACATTTGTAACTCAGATTTTGCTTCTGGGGGGTCCCTGGAACTAAATGTTTTGAGATGGGGGTCCATGGCCAAATACATATCATTTTGGGGGTCCTTCAAATGAAGAAAATTTTGAGAACCAATGACATAGAAACATATGTATATATATTTTTTTAAACCTTAACACCTTCTAAGCCTGGCCGCACTCCCTCGGACTTCCTACTGGGTCCCATCAGCCAATCGTCTATTCCCGTACTTCCCCGTAATTTATGAAATTAATCATAATTTTTTGAAAAATACAGTCGCAGGTCGTGCTCTGTCTCTTTAAGAGACGTTGTGCAATCGGATCACGTCAGAAACGTGATGACGTCATCGGCTGGCTCTGCCACTGGCTCCACGAGCGGCCATTACGTTCCCCTTCACTGTGTGTGCTGCAGCCTGGTTTAGCCCATCCCCTCGTCTTTTTCGACCAGACGACAGGCGAAATCAAGGCTTCGGAATGAGTGGAATACATGGAATTAGATCGATGTGCGTGCGACGAGGACGTAATGTACTTTCGAACGCTGTTTTTTCTCGCGGATTACCCCATCTCGCTCCATGCAAATGAACGGCAGAAATACAGCCAGCAGCAGCTTCTAAGTAAGTGGCCGCCCAAACACGTAGTGTGTGCACGTCCTGCTGGCTTGCACTGAACGACCCGCGCGCGTTGTTTATCATTTGGTGTGTTTGTTTTTTAAAATATGTTTATAAATAAAACGCTGATTGCACGGCAGTACCGGGGTTCAGGGGGTTCTGCCGGGGCTTGGAAGGTGTTTTAAAAGGATTTGAAATATTAAAACACTTGCACATATTTTCAAGATTTTTCAAAAACAGTAGATCTACAAGCTCACAGTGCGACACTGTGAGCTTGTATATCTGCTATTTTTCAATAGTTAAAGCACAAAATGTGAGTGAATCCTTGTACCCAGGGCCCAGAATTTGTTACGACACCCCTGTACTTATGTATAGGAGGATGGACTGTGCAGTCGCTCAGATGAATCGCAGAGGTGAGACGCAAGCCGACCCTGAACGCACATGAAACACAAATACACACTTCTGTCAACTAAGACCTATGAGTTTCACTTTAACTTCACCAAGCATTTCAGGCTTTCGTGGGCAAATACAGCATGTGCAATGATCTTATCAGGGTTCCCACACATTTTTACCAATTAATTTCCAAAACTTTTCCAAAACTTTTCCAGAATATTTAACCCAATTTCCAGGACTATATAACTATAATTCAGCTCAATAACAAGTCGCTTACTCCTATGCGCAATGCCCAAAGACAGGTAGTGTATGCCAGTGGTTCTCAACCTTTTCAGGCTGTGACCCCCAAAATAATCATATTTTAACTGGGAACCCCGGCACCCTGACGAGCACTAAGAATTGAGGAATTTTGTATAACACGTTTCTATTGCGAAAATAGCACATAGATCGGCTATTTTCACAATTTTGCCTCTAATATTTGACAATTTGGCCAATGTTTAATTTGCCATTTCAGAGGTATTAACATAATCAATAACCAAGACAATGCATAGCTATTTTTTCCAGGACCTTCCAGGACCCTTGATCAAATCCAAAAGTTTTCCACTACTGGAAAAATATTTTTCTAATCTCAAAATATTTCCAGGAATTTCATGACCGTGGGAACCCTGTCTTATACAACTTATACAAAACATACACACAATATACTGCTTGGTCTGTCCCCACACCACGCTTCACATTGATTTTGCACCGTTTATTGTGACATTTTTATGAAGAAAATGATCTCGATATAATTCCTTGGAGGGGTTTGGAAATTGAAAAATAGTGGGGAGAAGTCATGAAGAAAATATGAATGCCCTTCATGGCACATCACGCACATTCTAATGCATCTCAGTGCACTCTGTGGGGGCGAGGGTGAATCACTGAGTTATATAGGTTATTTTTTGTTGCTGTGGCTTAAAGGATACAAAAAAAGATGTTCATGAAAATGAATGATACAAAGAAAACTATGAATCCACACCAAGGGGCTAGCTTTGTTCGGGCTGAAGTGGGTAATGTATGTTTTGCAATAATAGTCTCTAATAATAATAACTCTACAAAGTAACTATTAATAGTCTAGTGCAGGGGTGCCCAAAAGGTAGATCGTGATCTACCAGTAGATCACCAAGGGTGTGCAGGTAGACCACATGACATGCCTCTAAAAATGTATTATTAAAATATAAAAAGAATATGTCAATATGACATCAAGAAGGGCCTGTCAGCTCCCTTCATGGCTTCTAAAGTAGGCAAACCTCCAATGCAATACTTTGTTCAAGAGTCAGTAAAGAACCCCAAAACCTACCACTTCCATACAGAAAGGGATGAAGACATTTCCCCCAGTATTTCCCATTTATTTCCCCCTTACAGTAAGTGTGTTTATCTAAAATTTAACACCAGTGCTGCTGTTCCAAAGCTCCCCTCAGGCCCTCAGCTAAAACATTGTGGATGGGTAGATCATGTTGAGCTAGTCATTTTAAAAGTAGATCTCACGTCAAAAAAGTGTGGGCACCCCTGGTCTAGTGGTATTTCTGAAAAATGTGATTGTTAGAGGCATTTGGGGGTAAAAGTTGGGAACCAGTCTATTTTACACAATTCAAGGGTGCTGAATCTGGAAAAAAATGGTTACCAAGCAAAATTTTGAGTTTTTGACCTTCTAATTTGCATAACAAAATAGCTGCAGAATTGTCAATTTTAAACTATTTCTTCAAGGGATATTTCACTTTCAAAAAACCTTTAGTAATTTTATCGTCTAATCAAGCTTTTGGGAACACCCAGGACAGTTTTTGAGTTTGATTCAGTTTAGATTTAGATATTTGATATTCATTTTATCAGACACGCCCCCTTCCTATACAAACCCATTGTAACTTCAAACTCCATTTTAACCATGATAGATTTAATGAGAACACCCGTCCTTTTTTTCTGGTGACTCCTGATATGCTCCTAATACGTGAGCAGGTTATGTTTTGTCAATAACATTTTTCATTTATCTTTAACATGCCTGTGGTGGATTTTTATGAAACAAAAACTTTGCAGATAGAAAGAGGATAATTCAAGCTTTCAGTACAGCCGCAATGTTGGTGAGTTTAACTTTGTTTAATACAATCAGATAGGACTTTTCTGTTTGGATGTATGGGCTGTCAATGGCAGAAATTAGTTTTTTGCCACTCAGTAGGCGTGTTCCCACATAACTTCTAGCAACAGTGATGTCATGCGCATACCCTCTATATTTGCCTCTAAGATGTAGTGTACAGTAAATGTACTGGAAACTGGAAACACTCCACGAAAGTTTAAAAACAAAAGTACTTTAGAACAGTACTTGAGTAAATGTACTTGAAAAAGTACTCTCTCTCCACCACTGGAGAGAGAGAGAGAGAGAGAGAGAAATTGAGAGAGGGAGCGAAACTGAAATAGACAGTGACCTGTGCTCTCATTGTAACTGCTTGCTCATGCTAAACATGTGACTGTGAATCAGCACGTACGCACGCACCTGCGCTTCCGACACAACAAGGCCATCAAAGATAGCCTACGTCGCAGTGTATTCTGGGAGTTAAGACCTCAGCTATACGGATCTGGATTCTTCATATCCCGGCTTTTCGGATATCCACATTGAAAAATATCTAGGTCCACACAACAAAGATATTGTTGTTGTCGAGCGGAAACCTCGTAACTACAAGTTTCAAATGTATACGTTCTTTCTTAAAGTAAAGCCCTGCTTCATCATACAAGGCGGTCGCACAAAAGTAGTGAAAACAGCAGATCTACAAGCACACAGCGCCTCGCACCGCGAGGCGTTGTGTGCTTGTAGATCTGCTATTTTTGGCTAAAACATTTTCATGACTTTTAAAAAATAGCAGATCTACAAGCTGTGAGCTTGTATATCTGCTATTTTTCAATAGCTAGCCCCCCAAACTTGGGCCCTAGTAACTCAGTCCCACTTTTCCACCCTCTTGTGACGCCCCCGCACACACACACACACACACACACACACACACACACACACACACACACACACACACACACACACACACACACACACACACACACACACACACACACACACACCGGTGCACAATCACATAAATACATTCTTGCTTGTTTGCGTTTTTTTGGTCTTGACAGCAAAGGGCTTGGAAGTGACAGAAAGTCTATATTACCATGCTACCCTCCTGCGGCCATCCATAAAATATATATAACACCCTTTGGAAACCATTGGAGCCTGTTATTTCATTAAACCATTTAGAACGGGTACACATTATTGTGTATCATTATTTTATGTTTAAATATTGAAAAATAGCAGATATACAAGCTCACAGCGCGGCACCGAGTGCCGCGCTGCGAGCTTGTAGATCTGCTATTTTTGAAAAAAGTCGTGAAAATATGTGCAAATCTTTGAATATATGTATTTTCAAAAAGTTTGTAACTAAATGTTTGCTTCTGGGGGGTCCCTGGAACTAAATATTTTGAGATGGGGGTCCGTGGCCAAATAAATATCATTTTGGGGGTCCTTCCCATGAAAAAGTTTGAGAACCACTGACATAGTAGTCTCTCAAGAACAGACTCACTGAGCTCCATTTAAGTGAAAAGGACCTTTTCTTTGACGATGGCTGGCCAGATTGCTGACATAGAAACATAGGTTTTTCAAAAAAATCTTAGAAGGATTCAAAAGACACTTATAGAATCGGGTCAAAATTCAAATTTTCACGATTTTTCAAAAATAGCAGATCTACAAGCTTGCAGCGCGGCACTCGGTGCCGCGCTGTGAGCTTGTATATCTGCTATTTTTCAACAGTTAAAGCATAAAATAATGATACACAATAATGTGTACCCGTTCTAAATGATGCGAAGGAGTGTAATGACGAAGCGAGTTCGGGGAAGTGTTCTGGAGGTTGCGCGCGCTCACGTGGTCGGGACCTGCGCGTCCCGCCCCCTATACAATATATAGGTAGACCTGCCTGTAGGTAAGGTATTGTTGCGCAAGCTACTGCTGCTGCTACGCATGGCTGTCTCGAGGGGCTACTGGTTGTTTGTGCTGCTGACTTCTGCTTGGATCATGTCTTTCGCGTCTTTAGCCGCTGTCTACGCTAGGATCAAGGGATTCAAGGCAAGGTTGTATGGGAAAAACTTTGGGATTGTGGATGTGGGTAGACACTGCTGTTATAGTACTGCTTCAACAAGTGTGTGGGTCTGCGCTAATGTTGCTAATTCCCAGCTGATTTCTGCAGTGCAGTGCTGCTGATCCTTGCAGCAGTTGTTGTCGTGGCTAGGCTAATTTAGTGTGTTTGTGCTGTTGTTGTTGCTTAGCTAACTTAATTGTGCCTTTGTAGGCCATTGCTCTTCTTGTTTCGGCTGCTCACTATTGCTAAAGCACATTTTTAGCTGTTGTGATCAAGGCAAGGCTTATGGCATAACTGTTGGGTTTGTTGTTTGTAGTAAACACGGCTGAGGTCTACCTCTAACTACTGTTTCATCAAGGTAATGTTGCCCATTCCAGCGATTTTTGCATACTACAGATCAAGATGGAAGTAGTTGTGGCTACTGGCTAATGCTAAAATAACTTCATTGTGCTTGGCTTGCTTGCGACCGTTCGCTATAAAGGTAAACTCAGTTGGTTGTGCTTATCGGGAACAGTGGTGTGTCGTCGACGGAGCTAGCCGTATCTGCTACTGTTGAGCAGCGTTCCTTTCTTCAGTCAGCCAAGGGCTAGCTTTGCTTGTTGTTAGCCGGCTAGCTTCTAACTTCTGTAAGGATAGCTGTTAGCTGGTAAAACAGCTTGCTAGCCATGTTCTAGGCACAAGTATGGCCCCGTGTGAAAACGTTGCCTCTATTAACAGTAATGTCTCATGTCAGGAGGAATAAATTAATATATAGGTTGCGCGTGTCCGTAAGCGGCATATTATAACTCTATGAATCTACCTAGCAGAGCTTTACGTCTTCACGGAGGAGGTTTACGGTAGCACATACTAAGCGCTGCGTGTGGGAAATGTAGTTCTCTATCATGCCAAGCCTCGGCGTTGTGCTAGAAGTAATAGTCATATGAACTACACGTCGGGCCAGGAGGAAAGCTTTCGATTCAGGCTTCGTCGCAGCGTGCTTAATCTAGTTAGTATCTGGGGCCTATATTGCTTCTGCCTCTCCTTGGGTTATGTGTATGTTTTGCACTGTCTGGCCCTCGCGGGATGAATGATTAAAACATTAATCGCCGCTCGCTATTATAACTCTATGGCCGCTCGTTTGAGAAGCTATAAAGAATGTCTGTTTGCGTGGGCCCCTGGGAGGAGGAACCCGCTAGCTCATAGGTGCCATAGTTTACGTGCGATCAATGTTTTGCTTCCGCTAACGCAAGTCGTGCCTGTCTGACCTGACGTCACCAGTTGAGTCGCTAGTGCATGCAGGGAAACGTAGTCTACTCTAAAGTTAACCATTCTCTTCAGTTTTCAGCATCCATCAGCTGCAGCTCATCAGCTTTTTTCTTCGCATCGCAGGCTATTAGTTAAAGTTGATAAGTTCTAAGTTGTCAGTTGTGCTGCTATATTAAATGCTAAATAAATACGCCAATTGTTGCTGCTGCCGCAGTCGGATACCGTCATGTCTCCGTGGTTTCGGTGGAGGCTAGCTCTACTCAAGCTGCTAATGCTGCTGTTATGGCTGCTAATAATTACAACTGACGCTTCTGCTTGTAGGATGCTGACATCATGTTATCTGTGCAGTTCATGCTCAGTGCCACGTGTCTGATACTAACATTATTTGTATCATTACAGCTCCTGGCTAAAGCACTTCTGGTCCGCTGCAATCGTTACTGCTTCATGTTAAAGCTGCTACCAGTGTATCAGAAGTAAAAGTGATTTAATTTAAATGTCGTTTCAAACTAAGGTTATAGTATTGGGTCACATAGCACACTTTATGTTTTCTTACAGCTCATGCTAAAGCTAATACATGTTGGTTGCTAACATCCTGTTTATTATTTCAGCTCAAGGCCGGAGCGGCTGCAGGCCCACGGCTTCGGCATCAGGTTATCATGGCAGCTTTATGCTAAAGCGGCTACATGTTCCACTAATCATGTTTTACTTTATAGCTTCTTGCTGCGGCTGCTACATGTCTGCTGCTAACATTTCTATATTTTCAGCTCGTGCTGGAGTGGCTGCATAGCTGCTACTGCAGCAGCTAACATAATCTTTATCACTGCAGATCCATGCCGGAGCTGTGGCAGGCCCGCTACTACAGCAGCATTTTGATCATTGCAGCTTCTGGCTAATCTCCTACAGCTTCTGGCTAAGCTCCTACAGGTTCCGCTAACAGTGCGTTTTTCTTCATAGCTTCTTGCTTCGGCTGCCACATGCCTGCTAACAGGTTTTCAGATTCGGGCTGGAGCTGATGCATGGCTGTCGCTACAGCATGTTTGCCATTGCAGCGTCGTGCTGCAGCGGCTGCGTTGTCTATTAACATGTTATCTTTATAGCTTCGTCCACGGCTGTAGAATACCATGAGGCCAGTCAGGAGTCGATTAGCACTGCAGAGGGCTTTGCTTCTACAGCATCGGCCAACCCAAGCAAGGCGGTCGTCACGCCTGCCAGCCCACCCGCCGCCTGCCTGCTGCCCGCTAGCCCGCCGCCTGCCTGCTGCCCGCGAGCCCACCCGCCAGCCCGCTGCCCGTGAGCCCACCCGCCTGCCCGTGAGCCCACCCACCCGCCAGCCCGCCGTGTCGTGCTAGAAGCTCAGGGGGCGCAGGCTCGTCTTCCGGAGGCGCAACACGCCGACGCCGCCATCATGCCGCAAAGGAATCTGGGAACTGCAGTTCCAGCACCAGTGGCGGGAACTCCATTCCTCTCACCAGCAACAGCTATCCTAGAAGCACTGCGGAGCCAGACTCTAGCAGGTAAATAGCAGCGCATTTGCTTGTTCGGTGCTGTTGGGGTTTCAGTCGCTTTAAGCTTGGAAACAATAGGTAGCCTTAGTAAATAGCAGCACATTAGCTTGGTTGGTATATTGGCTTGGCCGCTCTTGCATTGCTTGACTTAAAAGTCAAGATGTGGTTTTGTTGAGTTTCTTATATTACGCATCAGCAGACTCTGGAGCAGAACTAATTCACTTTTCCGTCCTTTATTTCCATGCTGAAACATCCGCCTGATGTCTGCCCCCGGCACCCATGACACGAGCCTGGTACGGCATAAAACCGAGAGAGCTGCGGCCTGCCCAACCAGCTGCCCACCTGCACGCCGCCCCCCACCCGGCTACCCGTCCACCCGCATAGCTCTCTCGCTGGACCGGAGCAGTGACAACAGCTGCGCTCCGGGTGCTGTCATCAACCAGGAAATCCTCTAGCCGCCGGGCATCGGCAGCTATGTCCGTTACGTCAGACTCGGCAATCTGAAATCCGGCACGCCCAGCTACCAATGAGCATCAAGCCATGCAACTCGGGACTGAGCGGCTGTGCTACTAGCTCAGGTTTCATAAGGTTACATTATGCCGTTCTGCTTCGGCGTGTACCCGATATGTTTGTGTGTTTATTTGCCGCTGCGCTTCACATGCCTAAATATGCAAAGCAAGGTGTTTGCTGGGGTGTCTTTTTAGGTTAATGGCTGCCTCTCTGCTGTGCTTCACATGCATTTTAATATGCAAGCCAAGGTGTCTTTTAGGTTAGATGGGTAAGTTTAACAGTATAAACCAGTGTTATACGCAGTTGCTCCTGCTCAGTATAGCATCGCTAAAATGACACCTACCTTCATTGTTGGTTGGATGTTGCTAATATTAATACACTTCAGTACTACTGTGTATTTCTATCGCGTTTTCCCATTCTAGTATAGCATAGCGCTCGAGTTCTAGTGTTGGTCGGCGTATCTACACTTTAGTTGCCTCCTGCCCACCGCAGTAATCGCTAAATTGCAGCAATGCTACCTTCTTCGCCGTTGGTTGGCCTTTGGCAAGCTGCTAATATTAATAAATGTCAGTACTACAGCGTATTTCATTTGCTGTCCATTCTAGTATACGTTTTTATGAATAGTTGCATTGCTCTGCCGCACTCCATTTTCTCTGCAAAGCAAGGTGGTTGCTGGGGTGTCCCTTTAGGTAGGATGTTCTGAGCTGTCCCGCCGCCTTTACTTTAATAACTGAGCTTGGCCTTTCCAGAGTATTGTGTGAGGTAGTTATATAGTTCAGTGCCTCCTGCTCACAGTAAGCGCTATAGTACAGCAGCGCCACCTTCCTCGCCGTTGGTTGGTCTTTGCAAGCTGTTGGTATTCATTAATTCCAGTTTACTGCGTATTCATTTGGTATCGCTCTAGAGTATTAAGGTTAGGCAGTTAGTGTAGTTGTGCTCAGCACTAGTCGCCTATTTACAGCAGAGCAACCTTCACCGTTGGTTGGCATTGGCAGTGGATTCTTAGCTTTTGCTTGTGTTGGGGGTTGTTGTTTTGGGGGGTCTCGGGTAATTGCCTGCAGAGATATGTTAAGCCCACGACGTACACAGCCATACATGTACTTCGCCGTACATGGTACACGTGTGATCGTGGGCCTGCAGGAAATGACCCGAATACAGAATCCATCGCCAAGTTATGCTCCTGCCTAAGTTGCCATAGATGCCTGTTCTTATTCCTAGGCTGTTGGTATGCTGCGGCCTTAGTATAGTATCACAGTATACATGTCATGCATTTGTCGCTCTCCTGCTGCCGTTAATATGCCTAGTGTATGCTGCTGCCTTTATGTATCGTGCTGCTGCCTTCATATCTTGCTGATGTTTATATGCTATGTTGCTGCTGCCATTCTTGTCAATAAAGTATAATCTAACCTAAAGAACGCTCCCCTGAAATGATGCGAAGGAGTGTAATGACGAAGCGAGTTCGGGGAAGTGTTCTGGAGGTTGCGCGCGCTCACGTGGTCGGGACCTGCGCGTCCCGCCCCCTATACAATATATAGGTAGACCTGCCTGTAGGTAAGGTATTGTTGCGCAAGCTACTGCCCCGCCACCACCCCAGCTCCACCGTAGGTTCTGTGTTAGACCCCGCGGGGGGTCTCGGGTAATTGCCTGCAGAGATATGTTAAGCCCACGACGTACACAGCCATACATGTACTTCGCCGTACATGGTACACGTGTGATCGTGGGCCTGCAGGAAATGACCCGAATACAGAATCCATCGCCAAGTTATGCTCCTGCCTAAGTTGCCATAGATGCCTGTTCTTATTCCTAGGCTGTTGGTATGCTGCGGCCTTAGTATAGTATCACAGTATACATGTCATGCATTTGTCGCTCTCCTGCTGCCGTTAATATGCCTAGTGTATGCTGCTGCCTTTATGTATCGTGCTGCTGCCTTCATATCTTGCTGATGTTTATATGCTATGTTGCTGCTGCCATTCTTGTCAATAAAGTATAATCTAACCTAAAGAACGCTCCCCTGAAATGGGTTAAGGAAAAAAGGAAACTATTTCAACAGAGATGTGTAGCTAGGCTATTTCCCTAATGAATGGCGACGTTGCGACGGCAGAAAAACAATTTCCAGTCCTCTGGCAATGTATTGTAGGCATGAGTATAGGACATTAGGTTACTTGTCATGCCGTCCCCCTCCCCCCCGAAGGGACGTTTATGTTATTTGTCTGTGTTTTGTGGACTATAGTAGCTGATCTCTAGTGAGTTTATTGCCTCTGGTTTTCCATTATAGCACTCTATCTGCCTCTGTGAGAGAAGCACTTGATTTGCCGTTTGTTTTTGAGAAAGAGAAACAGAGAGCCGGGGTGCGTTTGGAAAAAGAGGCTCGCGTACGGGACCCCCTGTGTATTTTGCCGCGAATAAAGGCTGTCCTCTTCCAGAAAAGCCTAGATTCAGAGAAAATGGGCTTCAAAGTTGGCCATCTGCATTGGATTACATTGAATAAATCGGCGGGAATATGCACTTAGCGATCGCGGTAAACAACGGCAGCCCTCGGACCACCTACAGTGTCAATAATCAGCTCACGGTACCAAAGCAAGCCGACACTAGCCGACAACAGCAGTGATAGCTGAGTGGTTAGTGTCCATACCTAGGACTCCGGAGGTCCCAGAGGTCGCAGGTACGATTCCCTGCTCCAGCTATCACTGCTTCCCTCCCCCCCGCGCCTTGTGCGAAGCACTGGGGGTCAGCTGGGTTAAGCTGAAAACTGAATTTCCCTTGTGGGAGGACGTAGGCAAATTCTTTCTTCTTCTTAAAATGAGCCGAACTAGTTCGGGATCGGCGCTCCGGATTGCGTCGCTAGCCCAAATGAGCCGAACTAGTTCGGGATCGGCACTCCGGATTGCGTCGCTAGCCGACAAAAAGCCGAAGTAGTTCGGCCATTTGGCACTTTAAGGGTTAAATTATGGCTCCATTAAGGTGGAGTAGTGCTGAAGGAGATGGTTAAGTGTACTGTACTGTACTTCCAGCCTCTGAAACCGGCACAGAGATGGATCCTCTCCAAAGGCCAACGACCTTCCACACCTTCCATCCACTATGGATTTTACTGTGACAGTGACAAAGACTTCCTGTGTGTGTCTCTCACACACAAGCACGTGCACACACGCACGAGCAACTAATGGATACAGCCACGGGCAGGGAAACATATCGTCACTGTCTGGCAGAAACCTCGTATCTCCACAGTGTTTTCGAATTTTAAATTTTCTTTTTTTTTTGTTTCGTAAAGTAAAGCCCTGCTTCATCATACAAGACTGTCGCACAAAACTAGCGAAAATAGCAGATCTACAAGCACGCCTCACAATGGCGAGGCGCTGTGTGCTTGTAGATCTGCAATTTTCACTAGATTAAATCGTTTTTAAAACGAACAGTTTTGGACCTGCAAGGTTTCCCCCCGACAACAACTATAGGCATAATTACGAATGCATGTTTTCTCACATGTGCGCGAACACACTCACACACACACACACACACACACACACACACACACACACACACAAACGCACGCACGCGCACGCACACACACAGAAAGGGAAGGAAGTCCCTAGCCTCCACCAGGGTCTGCTCAATTAGCCACGCCTCCACCTCCGCCCCGGCAGCCAATTAGCTGTCATTAACCTGCAACCTCGTTGAGGACGCCGTGTCCCAGCACTAATGACACCCTGCGGGGTGTGTGTGTGCGTGCGCGCGTGCGTGCGCGCGTGCGTGCGTGCGTGCGTGCGTGCGTGCGTGCGTGCGTGTGTGTGTGTGTGTGTGACATGCCATTGTATCATGAAGACATATGCCATGATTTTGTAAATGTAACTTTACTGCAACTATAATATGTGTGTCCTTGTATGCATCTCCTTTGTGTGGACATACATAACGTCGTTGTCGGGTGGAAACCTTGTATGTCCAAGACCGTTCATTTTGTAGTTATCATCTTAAAAATGATTTATACTAGTGAAAACAGCCGATCTACAAGCACACAACGCCTCGCACCGCGAGGCGTTGTGTGCGTGTAGATCTGCTGTTTTCACTACTTTTGTGCGACGGCCTTTTATGATGAAGCAGGGCTTTAAATTACGAAAAAACTCACAAATTTGAAACTTGGAGATACAAGGTTTCTGCCCGACAACGACAATAAATGGTTAAAATGTGTGCGTGTGTGGGTGTGCGTCCATGCGTGCGTGCGTGCGTGCACATTATATGAACACCCTCCTGGCACACAGGGGTGGCGTAGTAATTATGATAATTGTTTAATTATGCGGCGGAGATAATGACTCTGCGGGAGTCGATAAGAATCGCCGGATAATTGAGTTGGAAACCTCAGCCCGTGTGATGACGGGCTATTTCTCACCGCAATTTATTTGCTTTACTTTTTACTTATTCTTTTTTTATTATCTCCCAAAGGCTAAGCGCCAGCCGTCCTAATATATACCAGCATTATGCGTGAAGATAAAGGTTCGAGACAAAAACTCTGATATCACCTAGTCGTACGTTTGCAATTTATCACACCCTTCAACCTGGAAACGGCGGCCAGGCCATCCGTAACTCATTTGCATAATGTCACTGTCATGCAGAAACCTCCTATCTACAAATTTCAAATGTGTTTGTTTTATTTTTCTGTGAATTAAAGCCCTACTTCATAATACGAAAGCGTCACACAAGTAGTGAAAATAGCCGACCTTGCTCGGAAGACAGAGAGAAATAAAAGGGAAGGTTTTGGACATAAGGTACAAGGTTTCCCCCCCACAACGAGGATAAAGTGTGTGTACAGTATTTGTCTCCCAGTGTTCTCAGTACACAGAGCCCGTATGGAGGCATGGAGGGAGGCTCTGGCTTGATAAATGACAGCCCACCTCGCTTACCCTCCAACCCCCTCTTTTACACACAGCCCCGGAGCTCAGGGGAAAGTTACATCATATTAGAAAATAATGACACACACACACACACACACACACACACACACACACACACACACACACACACACACACACACACACACACACAGTGGCGTCAGTTGAGAAAAAGCTAAGGTATGGCAACATGACTGGTGTCTTGAACGCGTGCGAATGGGCACGTGCAAGACACCAGTCATGTTTCCGTACCTTAGCAACAGGTATGTATGATGAATTTATTTTAAGAAGTCCATTTAATTTTCCCCCTGGAGCCAAGGTATGGCAGCTGCCATACCTTGCCATACCCAATTGACACCTCTGCACACACACACACACACACGCCTCCCATCCTCTTCTATTCCCCCTTTCTCTCACCCGCAGCTTCTCGTAGCGGTCGCTCAGCGCCGCCACCTGGTGGTCGCGGTGCCTGCCGACCAGCTTGCACAGCGAGCAGATGAGCTGGTCGTCGGTGACGCAGTACATGTTGACCTTCTCCTCCTCGTGCTCGGGGCACTGGAGGCCGCGCAGGTGCGAGTCCTGCAGGGGCTCGATGAGCCGGTGGCCCGTGAAGGGCCTCTTGTTGGGGTGTGTGGCGCGCAGGCACTCGTCGCAGTACGACACCTCGCACGTCACGCACGTCTTCACCGCCTCCTGCGGCGGGTCCTGCTCGCAGAACTGGCACTGGACGGGCTCCGGAGGGGTGCCGGGGCTGAGGGGTAGATAGGTAGATAGATACCGTTATTACTGGACGGGCTCCGGAGGGGTGCCGGGGCTGAGGGGTAGATAGGTAGATAGATACCGTTATTACTGGACGGGCTCCGGAGGGGTGTCGGGGCTGAGGGGTAGATAGGTAGATAGATACCTTTATTATCCCAAGATGGGAAAAATCGGTCGCACAGTGGCAGCACAGCAGTTAAAGGACAACTTTGTTTTTTTTACAAGGGATCATATTTTAGATTGTAACTAGTAAGACTCCCTAATCGGGAGATACGCGCTTATCACAAACTTCAGAAGGCAATCGTAGCCAAGATGAGTGTTAAAATGTTTTCTTTTACTGCTTTCTATAGTTTTTTTATCGTTCTTTTTTTACGTCGAATGTAACATACATAATAACAAAATGCATTTCAAATTAAATTAAAATTTAACTTTTCAGGATTCCAATTCAAAAATAGAAAAAAATAGCAGAGCTTGTAGATCGGCTATTTTTGCTACTTTTGTATGACATGGAACGCAGATGTCCTACAGGGGGTACTTGAGAGAAAATGGAAAATACCCAAACACTTATTTTACTATTATGTTTAATGATAAAACATTAACACATGTATGTGAAAATGCTGTTCTGTAAAGGTTTAACCAGAACTGTCACTGAATAGAAAACAATAGGCTACTTTTATTTTTAATATATTGACAAAAACTGGACATTTGATGTCAGTATTGTCCAATCAAAAATGTTGTTGTGGATTAAAGGGGGTACTTGGATTCAGCAATCAGGAAAAGGGGGGTACTGAAGCCCAAAAGAACCACTGGTATATGCAATGTGGCCCTCTGGAGTGAGTGTGTGAATATAGTGGCCCTCTCCATCATCAAAGTTGCTTAACCAAATAATGTCAGTGTCATAACAGTCATCATTGCTACAGGAATGTCTCGCCGTCATCTCACCATAACACAAGTCAGGGACGTGCTGGCCATTGGGAAAAGCGGGACAATTCCCGAACGGCCGTTTCATTTCCGGCCGGGCCAGGCTGGTCCAGGAAAAAAATATATATAAAATGTCGGCCTTCATTCCATTTTGGGGGCTGGGCGGCCAACAAAGTAAATCGTCACTGTCGGGCAGAAACCTTGTATCTCCGAGTTTCAAATTTGTACATTTTTTTCGCAAAGCAAAGTCCTGCTTCATCATACAAGGCTGTCGCACAAAAGTAGTGATAACAGCAGATCTACAAGCACACAACGCCTCGCGGTGCGAGGCGTTGTGTGCTTGTAGATCTGCTGTTATCACTAGTTTAAATCATTTTTAAAATGGTTTTGGACGTACAAGGTTTCCACCCGACAATGACGAAATATAAGTCATGTAATTGACCGATCGCTATGCCCCTCCTAAAGCCGACTTTGCCCAATGCCACGTTAGCGACAGGTTACTAAGGCGGGTGCCTTGGCAAGCTGCCATGGCGGCGTGCAGACTGCAGAGGAGAAGCCAGCTGTCAAAATCCCATATTAAACCTGACACAAACGCACGTCCAGGAAGAAAACAATAGCCTATACTAAAGTCAGATTAACATACAGTACACAAGTGTTACCAGTTATATTTTCTCATGAAGTGCTCCTAAATTATTCCCGTGGGTTTGTAGGTCAGTGCAATCCGTTCTGTTTTTGTTCAGTGTTTGTGACACGGAGCGAGTGGGTGGGACGTTCGCGAACGAATCGAGTCTTTTGAACGGCTCTTTGAAATGAACGATATGATTCGGTTCACAGTAGGGAGCCGTTCCTTTCTAATGAACAGTGGTGGGAAAAGTACTACATTTCTTTACTTAGGTAAACATATCAATACTGCAATCAAGTTTGGAATGTTATTAATGTACTTGAGTAAAAGTAAAATAGTATTGGTATCAAAATGTACTTAAAGTAGGTCTACCAATATTAGAACGTACTCATTATGCAGAATGTCCTGTTTCACAGGTTTTCCAATGAGTAAATGTAGAAAAATCATTTGCAAATAGCCGATCTACAAGCTCACAATTCATTCAATGCATCGCAACGTGACACATTGTGAGCTTGTAGATCACCTATTTTCAAATGCCAGAAATGTATCCAATGGCCAAAATGTATAGGCCTATTTGGGTGGAAGTGATTTGCAATCATAATCAAAATCTACAAAGTAACCAGTAACTAAAATGAGCCAGTCTTTTGAATGGCTCTTTGAAAGGAACGGATCTCAGAGTCAGAGATCCGGCTCACTTCAAAGAACCATAAATCCCATCTCTATCTAGCAGCCAGACTCGGTACACCGATGCGCGCCGCCATGGCAGCTTGCCAAGTCAGCTGCGTTAGTAACCTGTTGCTAACTTGGCATTGGACAAGGACGGCTTTAGGAGGGGCATAGCGATCGGTCAATTGGCCCACTGGCTTGTCACTTGTCATGATCTGAAATGGCAAATCTTTGAGCAGCAGCAGCGCTATAGAGAGAGATCTCTCTCTATAGCGCGCAATGAGGGCCTCTCCAACTCTTTTTCCCTGAATCAGGGGCCCAGCACGTCCCTGACACAAGTAATACCACTTGCCTGCCGGACATGACGAGGGCGGAGGCGTCCGGGCAGACGGGCACCAGCGCCAGGCGGTCGCGCTCCTCGCCAGGGGAGTTGGGCCCGCTGGGGGGCGCAGAGGGCAGCAGCCCGGTGGGCAGCGGCAGGCCCGCGGCCGAGCAGGAGGCGGCGCGCTGCACGCGGTCGATGATGTTCTGCAGGGTGACGTTCCTCTTGAGGCCCTCGAGTCCGCGTTGCGGGCTCAGGGAGATGACATAGCGGCACGTGGGGCACTGGAAGGCGCCGACGCTGTGGACGGACGGAGCAAGGTTGTTAGAGTTAACAAAAAACTAAGAAATAACGAAAACTAAAATGGTGACTAAATAAAAAACTATAATAAAAACTAACTGAAATGGTATTGTGTATAACTAAAAGGAACTGAAATGGAAAGGGGCACCGAAGGCAGCAGTTTAGTTTGTTTAATGTTATTTTTATTTATTTTTATTAAACAATGATTTTAATCCTGTACCTGCCAAATAACACAAATTATGAAAAAACTAAAACTAAACACTAAAACTAATAAAAACTAAACTAAGACTAAGCGTTGTCACAAAAATAAAAACATAAAAACGAGCAACCCTGCTCTATAAAACAATTAAAACTAACTGAATTAGAAACTAATTTTGTCAAAACAAGCTAAAACAAAAAACAAAACAAGTAGAATGGCACACACTCGTGGCCATATAGAGCATCGCAGCGGAAGTGGATTCCTGGGGTCACTTAATATTCCCCATTCATTTTCGCCATAGACTTTTACAAAGATATTTATAACAATTATGTTAAGCCTCGAACCAAGCCATCCAGGATGGAGGTGAATCATGACCATATAACCTTTTTTTCTATGAAAAGAACAATTTGAAAATCGCTAACCAAAGGGTAGTTATTAAATGTAGTATATCAAATAATGTAATATTAAAATATGTTTTCACATAGGATCAAAGGTAATATGATCATGATTCACCTCCATCCTGGATGGCTTGGTTCGAGGCTTAACATAATTGTTATAAATATATTTGTAAAAGTCTATGGCGAAAATGAATGGGGAATATTAAGTGACCCCAGGAATCCACTTCCGCTGCGATGCTCTATATGGCCTTCTTGTGCGCCAGCAGAGTGCCCAGTACTGTGATCGGTGCTGTACGGTGCTGTCTGCATGTATGTGGGTGGGCAAGCTGGCACTCTGCCGAGATGCCAACTTGCGTCTTGTTATCTATCAGGTCGCACTTGTTGTTGGTAACGTCACCAAGAATGCTAGTCCCTCATTAGCTGCTGATGATGACGTCACCATGAACACTGGTCCCCGATTGGCTACGGGCGTAAACACAAACAGAGGACGCGACAGAAACACCAAACGCAGTACTTGAGCACTCTGTTGGTAGGGCTGTCACGATTATGACATTTTACATCACGATTAATTGTCACTCAAATAATTGCGATTGACGACTTAATTGTGTTGTTGTCGTTGACACTTACATTACTGTTTGGCTTTTAGGCTTAAAGTTGCACATGGTAGATATGATACATAACCTAAATATACAAATAAATTACTGACATATTTGACAACTTTATACTTAAAAAAGAACATTGATAGTGGAAATAGCCGATCTACAAGCTCACAACGCGTCGCCATGCGACGCGTTGTGAGCTTGTAGATCAGCTATTTCCACTATTTTTGCCTTTTTAAAAAAAATATATGAACATTTTTCAACATGGAAACGATTATGACGATTATGAAAAATAATCGTGATTAGGTCAAATAATCGCGATTGGACAATTATGTAATAATTGTGACAGCCCTACCCGTTGGCGCAAGTAACTAACTATGAAAGAAAAGTCCCAAAGTGTTCCTCTGACCTGTGGACGGACTCGTGGGCGGCGCAGTGGGACGCGAGGATGCGGTGGGCGCAGCCGAAGCACAGGCTGTGGGCGCAGGGCAGCAGCAGCGGGTCCTCGAAGAGCTCCAGGCAGATTGGGCAGGTCAGCTCCGACTCCAGGCTGTCCATCACTGCTCAACGGAGGGGCCGGGCCGGGAGGGGCGGCGGGACGGCGAAATGACGGAGGCCCGGGAGGCCGTCTGCAATACAGCCAACAACGGGGTGGGGGGGGGGGGGGGGGGGGGGGGGGGGATAGAGTGAGAAGGAGGGAGAGAGAGTACAGACCCAGTGAGCACAGTCTTGCAATCGAGAAACAACGTCATAGGCATACCTGGCTCCCTAGAGCAGGGGTTCCCAAACCTTTTTGTCTCAGGGCACCCCATGAATATTTCTTTCATCCGAGGCACCCCAACATTATATCGTCGTTGTCCGGTGGAAATGTCCAAAACCTTCTCTTTTTGTGTTATTTTAAAAACTATAATAGTGAAAATAGCAGATCTACAAGCACACAACGAGGCGTTAGCGCCTCCTGTGCTTGTAGATCTGCTATTTTCACTACTTGTGTGACACTTTTGTATGATGAAGTAGGGCTTTTATTTTACCAAAAAATATACACATTTGAAACTTGGAGATATAAGGTTTTTGCCTGACAGTGACGATATTCATAATTTTCACTCCCAGCACCTTATATTTATAGCATATTTTAGCGATTATGTTGTGAGGAAAACGTTGAGATAATAGCCATTTTGGTTAGAACTGACTGAAAATAACTTTGTACTTCAAGTTTAAAATGATACTACATATTTTTTTAAGTGTCCAAATAAATTCCAAATATTATCAAATGATCTCGCGGCACCCCTGGACTGCCATCATGGCACCCCAGGGTGCCCCGTCACCCACTTTGAAAACCTCTGCCCTAGAGAAAACAGACTTTGCACCCACTGCAAACAAAATGAAGTGGAGACTGAGCTACACTTCCTAACCACCTGTCCACTGTACGAAGACATCAGAGACACATCCTTCCCACAGATCATAACCACACAAGGAGAGTTTGAAAATATGACCAATGATGGAAAAACTCCCATATCTGCTGGGTGAAGTAAAACAATGTGCAAAGCAGCAAGATTCGTGAGCTGGAGAAGGATATCAAATGGAACCCAACCACCTTAAAAACCAATGTATATATCACTGCTCTGCCTGCACGTAACATTGATGCATGAAAACTGTTTTCACCTGTACATATTTTGTTCTGATTGTATTGTATTGTATTGTATTGTATTGTATTGTATTGTATTGTATTGTATACACTTCTGCTTTGGCAATGTAAACGTATGTTTTCTCATGCCAATAAAGCCCTTTGAATTGAATTGAATTGAATTGAATTGAATTGAGTAATAGAGTGAGAAGGGAGAGAGAGAGAGAGAAGGAGAGAATGGGGGGCGTGGGAGGTAATGGAGTGAGAGGGGGCGAGAGAAAGAGGGGGGAAAACCACAAGGATTTTGGATTAAATGGAGTGAAACAGCTTACGTCTCTCACTGTGTACGCCGCGGGGTTCATATCTCCACGGAGCTCAGTTTGGAGAAATACACAGACGACTCGAAGAACGACCGAGTGCAAGGCAATAGATTTCATATAAAAGATTGGGGCGAGGGGGGGGGAATGGAAATGAGGGGGGAAAGTGATAACCAAAGAGTCCCGACGTCAACAAAATGCACGGACGGCTCGGCGAAAACTGCAAGTTTGCTCGTGTCGTGTATTAGAAATGGAACAATGGGGGAAAATGTCAGGGCCATGAAATCAGCACTTTTTGTCAACGGGCCACGGTGGTTTGAGAGCTTTCATCATCACCGCTCTCCTTTTCTTAGCCGGCGTAGGAAACACAGGTCAAAGAGTCAGAACACAACTCAGAGACAATGCCGAGGCCAAACGAACAGGAGTGGTTTTGAAACTAGGACCTTGACTGCAGTATTTCAACCTCTTTTTAAGGCCACAGCGAGATTTCAGAATAAAAATGCCGTAAAACAATGTTTTTAGTCCGACATCTCGTTTTTTTTTCACCCAGTGCCAATTGCCTAATGTAATCCTGGGCTCTGCTCTCCCTCTGCCGCGCCTGGGGAGACAACGGACTGACCTCATGCTTCCTTCTGTGCACAGGGCCGATTCTAGGGTAGAGCGAACGGTGCGGTCGCTCAGGGCCCCGCACCTGCAAGGGCCCCGCGCTAGGCTTGGTTAATTGATTTAGTTTTGTTTTCATATTAAATCTTCACACAAACACCGCAATCTGCAGGACGGAGACAGAGCCTGTCAACCGATTGGCTGTGATATCTCCCTGACAACCAGCAACAACCAGTGAAACGGCTGACTGTCCCCTCGGGCTATGGGATTTACTGTATCTAGTCTTGAGACAGGGGATCCTACAACTTGATTCAGCGTTCCCTTCCCTTCCGTTACTTACTTATGAGAGAGTTGAGAGAGAGGGAGCATCATATCTGCGCGAGGTAAGGCCAGGGTAAAGTTCTACAAAGTTATGAGGAATCCCCTCATCTGACAACATGACGATCTTGTGTCTGATTGATAGCCTAGTGAAGTAAATACATGGTCCCATTCAGCTATTGCATTCATTCTGCAGGAGTCTGCTTTGTGGCCGTGTACAATAAAAGCAGCAGAATAAACATGCTTCTGTTTTACCGTTTTAGAGGTAGAGTTGCTGCTTAATTCCATTTCCATAGCATTTATAGATGCACAGCCACAGAAAATCGGTTGCGCACATGTGCGCGTGCACGCACGTGCAAGTAAAAAAATCCCGGCCGTGCTCCACGGGGGAGAGGGGGGGGGGGGGGGGGGGGGGGGGAACTTCGCTCAGGGCCCCGCATTTCTCCCAGTCGGCCCTGTCTGTGCATGAGTAGTCCAAGTTGCTTCTTTTCACTTGACAGGGGGGGAGTTCCCCGGTTTGGACATAGCATCAGTTTGGGGATCCCTGGCCTGAAAACTTTGAAGACCCCTGGTATAGTAAATTATATGAACAGATAATAATTTCATTCTGTGTCTGTTTACAAAGTCTTTAAAAGGGAAAGGCAGTATTTTATACTTTAAGTGAATATTTGAGTCATTGTTGGCTGAACATCGCTCAGTAAGTCATCCTGGGTGTTTGAATCTGTCTCCCAGATCGATCAGTTCTCCAGGGCCTTCCCTTTTCACATCAAGCCTGGCTTAAAAAGTGACTAATGACACACAAAAAAACAACAACTGTGCAATGATATCCAACATGTTGGATTGCCTCTATTTCAAACAACTTTGAACTGTCTGCAAGTTGATTTTCATACTGTACAAATGAGACAAATGGAACGCTATGGCTTCCTCGAAACTCAAACAAACCAGGGTGTGAGTTGGAAAATGGTCAGCGGTCATGTCAAACACGCCGTGAGTCATGGTGCAGCCCCCGCCAAAACACGTGCCAGAAATTCTATGTGTATTCTAACTTCGAGTCAAACTAGTGAATAATTATGAATAGAACGCACAAACACATTCGGAGACATACAGACAGATACACACGCATCCAGACACACTAGGGGCGAAGTCCAGGGACCTGCAGAGAATGTTAGAGAGGCAGGGGCTAACATTTCTAAAAGGGCCTTTTGGTGCTTGATTTCTACACAGAGGGGGCAATTCTTTCAACATAAGATGCTGCATTCAAGTTCAGGAGCATTTGGACAAGGCATTTCTCTTGAATGCTGCCTTTAGGTGTGGCATCGAAAAGGGGGGCATTTGCATTTCTTTCACCATAGTAAAAACTGCAGTAATGGTCTGGAGAGGGCACTTTTTTTAAAGACGGATAAAAGGGCAGGGGCTCAAGCCCCCTTTGATGTCTCCTGTGTGCACGTGCCTGGCGAAGTCTGCCTACTAAGAAGGTACAGCCAAAATTCAATAGCATGACCTGACGAAAGTCCGCTAACAATGTCTGCTTGCTTTCACACCTCTGGCACGTCCTATAATCACAAAGATCCGACATTCATACAGTGGCGTCAGTTCAGGAAAAGCTAGGGTATGGCAAAGATGGGAGTCCTCATGGATAAGAGGCATTACATTTTGTATAACACTGTTATATTGTGAAAATAGACAATCTACATGCTCACAACGCCTCGCAGTAGATCGGCTGTTTCCATTTTTTACACAGGTTTCTAAGGTTTCTTGGTCTGGATATGGCAGCCTGAAACGGTTGTTCAAGTGCACCTAAACGTGGCATGTTAGTAAATGTGCCACAATTAACAATAATGCATTGCACCTGTGCAGCTGACCTGCGGAACCTGGGAATATACCATTTTGTCAAGATGGGGAGAAGTGTGGTGAATAGTTAAAGTGACCATTTTGTTACATTTTGCATTTGTAGTTATCAAACATATAATTTTCCAAACTCACTCACGCTCTAACGCTCTAACGCTCAACTCACTCACGCTCTAACGCTCTAACGCTCACGCTTATCTACGTTTATCTATTCACTCGCTTCAGCAACTGATCCCAAAGTTCACATAGTATTGGCCATTAGCATTATACCAACACTGACGGAGCCCGAATTTCATTTCTCCCAAATTAAAGCAGTTTTTTAGCGTTTTCTTAACCACCTCTGTTGAACTCTGCTGTCTGTTGCCAGGGTTACGGTCCGTTCCTCCAGGCCATGGGATCTGTAGCCCCACACACACACACACACCCCTTTCTCTCACAGTTAGGAATGTTTCTCTCTCTCTCTCTCTCTCTCTCTCTCTCACACACTTTCACCGGGTGCGTTTGACATATTTTGGAGCACATATCTTCGAACGGGTAAGGTCTAGTTTTACTGTAATTTAACAACATAATAACCAGCGCAGATAGACAAAGAGACATGGATTTATATTTAAAAGTAACTTTTATTTTCCCCCCTGGACCCAGGGTATGGCAGCTGCATACCTCTGCCATACCCAATTGACGCCCCTGCATTCATACAATAGATGGCTGCAGGGTCTGGTGTCCATCCAGCTCATTCACCCAACACATTGGCAGAATATCCTTCTACAGCAGTGCTTTTTAGTTTTTCTACGTTCTGACCTGATCTTCTTCTGGGTATAAAACTATTACATCAAAACAATGACGTAGTCCCTGCATCCAGCTCCTTCCATTGGCTCTCTCTGCCCCCCTTGCTTTCTTCTCTGTGTCATGTAGGCTAGGGGTTTTCAAAGTGGGTGACGGGGCACCCTGGGGTGCCGTGACGGCAGTCCAAGGGTGCCGCGAGATAATTTGATAATATTTGGAATTTATTTGCACACAAATAAATAAATAAATATTTAGTATCATTTTAAACTTGAAATACAAAGTTATTTTCAGTCAGTTCTAACCAAAATGGCTATTATCTCAATGTTTTCCTCACAACATAATCACTAAAATATCGTCACTGTCGGGCAGGAAACTCGTATCTCCAAATTTCAAATGTGTATGTCTTTTGCTAAAGCAAAGCCCTGCTTCATCATACAAGACTGTCGCACAAAACTAGTGAAAACAGACGATCTACAAGCACGTGCTTGTAGATCGGCTGTTTTTACTAGTTTAGTTCATTTTATAGATGATAAATACAAAACTAACGGTTTTGGACATACAAGGTTTCCACCCGACAACAACGATATGCTATAAATATAAGGTGCTGGAAGTGAAAATTATAATGTAAGGGTGCCTCGGATTAAAAAAATATTTATGGGGTGCCCTGAGACAAAAAAGTTTGGGAACCCCTGATGTAGGCTAGTCAATTATTCAATATGGGGGCAACAGTCACCTATCTATGGTTACCTACTTGGCAGTGAAAAGTTTAACATTTCAGATCATAGTTCAGCTTAATGTTAAATGTCACAAATTCTAGCAAATAACGAGAATAACTTCAGTCTCTCACACTATGTCCTTGACAAGAGTAAGTATCACTGACTGGATTTTGAAGACATTTGTACAATCGGCCTCAGGTCTAAAAAGGGGTTCATAATTAGGAATAACATGTCAATGTTTTGCTATTACGGACTGTTTCCAGAGACCAAAGTACAGGGTATTTGTGAGGACCAGAGGCGGTGCTATTCTCAGTGCAGCAGCAGCAGCAGCAGCAGCAGCAGATGTCAGTGTTTACTGAGCTGTGGCCTTGCGTGCTCTCTCTCTCCACCCCATGCTAGGAACTCTGTGACCTAGATCACTACTAGTCAGGAGATATCTTTAAGTCCTGGAATAAATTCCTTACCAAAACATTTCTTCACCAATGTGTTTGTAAAGGTGTCTAGTAACACATCTCACAAAGACTGAAATTCAGTTTCCCTAGGAGAATCCGTTACAGCTGATGAAAGTTGGAGTCCCATTAAATGAACTATACAGGATAAAACACACCAAAATACATATGCTTTAAGTAGCATGTGAGGGGTCAAACTAGGGGTTTTCCATGATTCTGAATCCATTGAAAGCATTTGTTTTGCACGAAAAACATTCCTTGGTGTAAATTAAGGTGGCTCCCCCAAAACTGTGAAAAGTGATGGCTCATCACTAAACCATGTTTTTGTGGGGGTGTTTTTAGCCCAAGGAAAGTTTTTCGTGCAAAACTAATGCTTGCAATGGATTCAGAAGAGCTGTGGAGCTGAAAGGACATTGTTATGGTACCATGCTATCACTGGACAGCGGACGGGGGCTGGGTGTAGTGTCACGGCTCCCAGACCTTTCCGCCAGGGACATGCTGGGCCCCTGATTCAGCCCGGGAAAAAGAGTTGTAGAGGCCCTCATTGCGCGCTATAGAGAGAGATCTCTCTCTATAGCGCTGCTGCTACTCAAAGATTTGCCATTTCAGATCATGACAAGTGACAAGCTAGTGGGCCAAATACAGGAGTTATATTTAGTCGTTGTCGGGTGGAAACCTTGTATGTCCAAAACCATTTTAAAAATGATTTAAACTAGTGAAAACAGCCGATCTACAAGCACACAACGCCTCCCCCCGCGAGGCGTTGTGTGCTTGTAGATCTGCTGTTTTCACTACTTTTGTGCGACGGCCTTGTATGGTGAAGCAGGGCTTTGCTTTACGAAAAAAATTACAAATTTGAAACTTGGAGATTCAAGGTTTCTGCCCGACAGTGACGATTTACTTTGTTGACTGCCCAGCCCCCAAAATGGAACGACATTTAATTTTTTATTTTTTTCCCAATGGCCGGGAATGAACCGGCCGTTCAAGAGTTGTCCCGCTTTTCCCAATGGCCAGCATGTCCCTGGGTACCATGCTATCACTGGACAGCGGACGGGGGCTGGGTGTAGTGTCACGGCTCCTTGACCTTTCCGCGTTGGGAGACGGAGAGAGTGTCACAGTGCCAGGAGGTGTGGGAGGAATACACAAACACACACTGACACCAGAGAATGTCTTTGTGCGAGACGTTAGCTTCCGCCGTGGTCTGAAGTCTCACCTCTTCAGACTCCACCTTATTAGCCCATAGCACTTACTGTAGCACTCGCCTACCATCAACAACCTTACATCAGGGTTCCCCAATAGGCGGCCCGCAGGCCATTTGCGGCCCGCGGGGGGCTACTGTCTGGCCCACACCAAGCCAAGTAGTAATGGTGGTATAAGAGCAGCAACAACACTAGTATATCGTCGTTGTCGGGTGGAAATCTTGTATCTCAAATGTGTATGTTCTTTTGCAAATCTTACAAGGCCGTCGCACAAAAGTAGTGAAAACAGCAGATCTACAAGCACGCGAGGCGTTGTGTGCTTGTAGATTTTCTGTTTTCACTAGTTAAAATCATTTTTAAAATGATAAATGCAAAACGAACTGTTTTGGACATACAAGATTTTCACCCGACAACGACGATATCTGAACTGTCGCTGGAGTAGCGGGAACGCCACCGTCGCCCCCTGCAATGTTGTGGCCATTGGGGAAAACTAAATGGGGAACCCTGCCTTACATGAAAGTTATATATCATTTCTTTAAGGTTTTATATAAAGTGTGTGTGTTTTGTTTTTTTACTGATTAGGTGCTTGGTCTACAGTACCTACGTCCTTTTTCTTAGATTAGTATTTCTATGCATTTGATGTATTGATGTTGATGTATTGAATGTAAATCGCTCTGGATTAAGCGATTGTAAATTGAGACGGAAAGACAAGGAAACGGGCAGAAAATAAAGACAAACACGCATCAGGCAGATCCACACTAGCTGTAACTATCAAACTAGTAAGCGCTATCTAAAGTACAGAATAGATCCATGGGGGACAACTACTTATTTTGAGACGTTGAGAGCAAAACCGCGCCATGTTTAGCACCGGTCGGTCCAAAATTTTGGTCCCAAACAAGATACACAAAGTACCTCCAAAACGACTGTCCAACACGCATGCATGTGCTCAGACTCTCTCTCTCTCTCTCTCTAAAACCCAACTTTTAGCGACGTCACCCTCTGTAAATCCAGGGGTATAATTCTTTCCCGACAATGCCAGGAAGGTTACACAGTACACACTGGTGGAGCAGGGGTAAAATGACAGCAGGTGCAGCAGATGGAATTGGAAGGGTGTAAGCCCACCTCATTTTGACAGACACACATGTACTGTACTGTACTGTACTGTACTGTACTGTACTGTACTGTACTGTACATACAGACACACTCTCTCTCTCTCTCTCTCTCTGCATTCTGCATCAATGCTGCTGAATGCATATACTGTACCTCCCCTCCTCCCTGAAATGCATCTTTGCATACCGTAGGTGACACTGTTGTACCACGGAACGGAAGCGAGTGAGAGGAGAGGAGAGGAGAGGAGAGGAGAGGAGAGGAGAGGAGAGGAGAGGCGAGGCGTACAGGCATGTGCACACAAAGACAACAAAGGGGGCTTGAGCCCCTGCCCTTTTATCCATCTGTAGAAAGTGCCCTCTCCAGACCATCCATGCAGTTTTTACTATGGTGAAAGTGTTGCAAATGCCCTCTTTCCATGCCATACCTGAAGGCAATATTCAAGAGAATTGCCTTGTCCAAACTCTCCAGAACTTGAATGCAGCTTCTCATGTTGAAAGAAGTATTGAAAATAGCCGACCTCCAAGCTCAAAATGCGTCGCAGTGCGGCGCATTGTGAGCTTGGAGGTCTGCTATTTTCAATTATTTTCACCAAAAGGCCCTTTTAGACATGCCAGCCCCTGCCTCTCTAACATTCTCTGCACGTCCCTGGTGGTGTGAATTAACTAAGTACTGTTCAATACCGTAATTTTAGTTACTACAGTAGCTACTTTGCAGATTGAATTATTAACACAAAACATACATCTACATTATGTATTGCTACAGATTAGCCTATGCAGCACATATGCAATTACCGCCATACTGCCAGCTGCAACATTAGCGTGATGAACGCATTAATGTATTAGTAATTAGAATCCAATAATATGATTGTGAAATGGACCAATCTGCATAATGAGTGCTTTTCTTTTTTTTTTTCTATAATTTTTATCCCACGATTTTGCAACCCATTTTTTCACCCAGTGCCAATTGCCTATGTAATCCTGGGCTCTGCTCTCCCTCTGCCGCGCCTGGGGAGACAACGGACTGACCTCATGCTTCCTTTAATGCATGAGTAGTCCAAGTTGTTTCTTTTCACCTGACAGGGTGGATTTTCCCCAGGATGGACGTAGCGCGTGGAAGGAACACGTTATTCCAACCAGTTCCTTTCCCCTCCATCAGGCGCCCCGGCTGGCCAGGGGGAGGCATTATTGAGACCAGGATTACTGCATGTTTTTGTGAGGGTATCAACCCTAGGAGACACGGGGAGAACATGCAAACTCCACACAGAAAGGCCCTATCGCCGACCCCACCTAGGGTGTGGGCGCTGATGCCGCGGAGGGAGAAACACGCCCCAGCACCCACAGCGTCCCCCGGCGGGAATCGAACCCAGGACCTTCTAGCTGTGAGGCGAAACGCTAACCACTGCGCCACCGTGCCCCCTCATGAGTGCTTTTCACGTTTGGTTCTGTAAGTATACGTTGATGACGCCAATACTTTTGGACAGGGCTGTCGTGCCAAATTCTGGGCCCTGGGTACAAGGATTCACTGCGGGCCCCCCATGAATGTTCTTCATAGGGGGAGGGGGTTTAACCCATTTAGACTAGTAGTGCGTCCCACTACCCCCCCCCCCCCCCCCCCCCCCCCCTTGTGACACCCCGGCTGAAAAGTAACAGTTTTGGAAGGTTTCCACCTGACATGTACAGTAGGAGAACGGAGTGGTGAATGTCACCTCAGACGGGTACAGTATGGAATGCAGGGGAGAAAAAAATAATAATTTTGTTTCCCTTGTCACAGTGTCCTAGTGAAGGACCACAGACATAGCTGCTATACAGTACTGCCTACACTATATAGTACACAGTCACATCCTGTACGTGTCACTGCTGCAATCCACAAATGGCACGTCCTAAACTTCCACCAGCTTCACTACAGATGATACCAGGGACGTGCTGGGCCCCTGATTCAGCCCGGGAAAAAGAGTTGGAGAGGCCCTCATTGCGCTATAGAGAGAGATCTCTCTCCATAGCGCTGCTGCTACTCAAAGATTTGCCATTTCAGATCATGACAAGTGACAAGCCAGTGGGCCAATTACTGTAGGGGAGAGCCGGTACTAATAGCGCAGCGGGACTGTTGCACGTCGGCGCATTTAACATGCTTCACATGAAGTGACGTAATTTCCGCCGACGTCATTCTCTTCCTCTTCGCGCGAAACCACTGGAGACCAAGTTTCATCCACGTTGGCAAAGAATTGACGGAGATATCATCTTTAAGGAGTTTTTACACACTGTAAGTACAATATATCCCATCTGAGTGTTTTCCGTTTGTAGGGCTGTGTGTATTTGGTGCCGAATGTTAATGGATATCGTCTTTTAGGCTAATGTGTTGGCTAACTCCCAGTGAAGGTTTCATTGAAAAATATTCATTAGCTTTTGTGCTAGGGGGCTAAACGTAGCGGGAGACACGCTCGGGGCGTTCCGCGCAAAACGCATGGTAGATGCGTAAAGCATGTATGTTGCCACTTGCCACTGCTTACAGGAGATGCCCCGGATCAGGGTGAGAAAGACCACCAGGGGTATCTACCCACCTGATGCCTTCCCCCTAGCCTATCAAGCAGTGCAGGATGGCCAGACCATCCGTGGTGCAGCTAGGCTACATGGCATCTCAGAGTCGACACTGAGGCGTTATATTCAGAGGAAGAGCCAGGACCCTGATGCGCCCCTCCCAGGCTATAGAGCCCATAATAAAGTTTTCTCCACAGAGAAAGAAGCTGTCCTGAGAGACTACCTTCTCAAGGCAGCTGACATATATTATGGCCTGAGTCCTAGGGAGGTAAGATTAGATGATATACTGTAAGTGCTTGTCATAATGCATGTGGCCAGTAGCTCAGTGAAACAGCACAATAGGCCTATTTTAGGCTTGTCTAAAGTGTGACCTGTTAAGCTAGTAATAATGTGCTGTTCCACTGGGTTTATCACTATGGTTTATCATGCATGATGAACAGCACTTATAAATTATATTAGGACTATCATTTATAGGGCCATTGGTCTAGGTAACCATGTTAAGTTATGCATTAGGCTATTATAACACAGCGTTATAGGCTTGGTGTCTAATGAATAATATAAATATAATTTAGGCTTGGCCTATAATAGCCTAGTTGAAGGGTCTTCAACAGGGGGTCCAGGGCCTCTAGGGGGTCCTCAGAGTTGGCTACTACAGGGGGTCCTGCAAATCGTTCTGTGATAGAAACCTTTTTTCTCCTTTTTTATATCAACCACTTGCCAAAATTAGCAGATCTACAAGCTTGCAATGCACCGCGCTGCGAGGCGTTGTGAGCTTGTAGATCGGCTGTTTTTGGCAAAGAGGTTGGGTTTGGTGTAAAATGTGTATTAAATTAGCCTATTATTATTATTTATTTTTTTCAACTCACTTTACTTTCAAACTCATTAGGCCTTTATTTAACATTTAGATAGATAGATACCTTTACCTTTATTTATGACTATCACTGACATTTAGCCTACTTTTAATAATTCATCTTCTATGTCATCAGGTCCGAAGGCTTGCCTTTCAGCTCGCTAGGGCGCATGGCTGTAAATACCCGGAGGTCTGGGCTGCCAGAGAGATGGCTGGGAAGGACTGGATGACGGGCTTTATGGAGAGAAACAGTGCTCTGTCCATCAGACGTCCTCAGCCGACCAGCCTCTCCAGAGCCACCAGCTTTAACCCAGTCAACGTGGGCAAGTTCTTTGAGAACCTCTCCAAGGTAGGGTATGGGACAATATGAAAATGTCATGTCACGATTATTCTGATAAAAAGAAAATTTTGATTTGCTATATCGCAACAATCAAATAATGAGCTGTTATTCTGGGGGCAAAATGTAAAAAATTAGCCGCTCTACAAGCTCACAATGTGCCGTGACTCATGATGAGCTTGTAGGCTAGGCTACTGTAGATCGGCTATTTCTTGGCAAAGAGATAGAGTAGAGTGTGAACAAAGACTATCAAGTAGCCTAGGTTATTTCCAGGTCAGAGTTTAAATGGTACCGGATATGCAGCTCGGCAAATAGAAAGTGAATTGATCCTAGTGCATGATGTGCATTTCACAATAAATCTAAATCTCCACGATACGATTATTGTGAGTGTTTATCACAATTAACGATAATAATGATTATGCTTCCGTCCCTACTCCAAGGTCCTCACTCTACACCATTTCCAGGCTAAGGATATCTGGAACATGGACGAGACCAGCACTGTCACTGTGCAGGTATTTTTTGTTTATTTCGATCCTCATCAACATTATAACAAAATATTTCACACTGTAATCTGACATTTCTGTCTGGTTGATCGAAAAGGTACCCGACAAGGTCATCGCCAGCAGAGGGAGGAAACAGGTTGGGGCCATGACATCTGCAGAGAGGGGGACCCTGGTCACCATGGCGTTCGCTGTCAATGCCCAAGGCAACAGCATCCCACCCCACTTTGTTTTCCCCAGAAAGAACTTTAAGGACCACTTTGTGCGTGATGGGCCTGATGGCTGCATTGGCACCTGCAGTGGTTCTGGATGGATGCAGGAGAAGGATTTTCTTGTTTTCCTTAAGCACTTTGTCCATCACACAAGGGCTACCAAGGACTCGAAAATCCTTCTCCTGCTCGATAATCATGCCTCCCACCTTTCAGTGGAAGGCATCGATTATTGCAAAAGCAACGGTGTGGTGCTGCTGTCCTTCCCCCCTCACTGCTCCCACAAGCTGCAGCCATTGGATCGCAGCGTCTACGGCCCGCTGAAGCGCTACATCAACACTGCCATGGACCAGTGGATGATGAGAAATCCTGGCAAAACCATGACCATCTATGATTTACCAGGTAGGGCCTATGATTTGTAATGTAGGTGTTGGCTACTGACCTGATTGGTCTGAAATATAGCCTACAAAGCCAACACAAACACACAATTCACAATCATAAAGCAACATGGTACAAAACTAAATGAACACAAAGTAGCTACAATGACACACAACTTAACTCAAAACCCACAACATAAGGACATAGGCCTATTAGTCCCTGGCATCAAACATTTTCAGATGGGGGTGGAATGCATATCAAACCAGGCTAATTCAAAATCGTTTTCTTTCTGTTTGTATGTTTGTTTGTCTCAGGGATCGTAAGAACAGCGCTCCCGTCCGCTGCGACACCGTCAAACATCGTGGCTGGCTTCAAGTGCACCGGGATTTGGCCATTTAACCCAGACATTTTTGGTGACAGAGATTTTGCCCCGGCCTATGTTACAGACAGACCAGCTCCACCTACTCCGGACGACGCTCCACCTGCTCCGGACGACGCTCCACCTGCTCCGGACGACGCTCCACCTGCTCCGGACGACGCTCCACCTGCTCCGGACGACGACTGGCTGGTGCTGACGCCTGTGGCTTTTGAGGCTCAGACTGAGGATGCTCAGGACGAGCAGTCTCCTGTCCACGCTGCCACCGCTGTCCACTCTGCTGCCACCGCTGCCCACTCCGCTGCCACCAATGTCCACCGTACCACCGGTGCCCACTCTGCTGCCACCGCTGCCCACTCCGCTGCCACCAATGTCCACCGTACCACCGGTGCCCACTCTGCTGCCACCGCTGCCCACTCCGCTGCCACCAATGTCCACCGTACCACCGGTGCCCACTCTGCTGCCACCGCTGCCCACTCCGCTGCCACCAATGTCCACCGTACCACCGGTGCCCACTCTGCTGCCACCGCTGCCCACTCCGCTGCCACCAATGTCCACCGTACCACCGGTGCCCACTCTGCTGCCACCGCTGCCCACTCCGCTGCCACCAATGTCCACCGTACCACCGGTGCCCACTCTGCTGCCACCGCTGCCCACTCCGCTGCCACCAATGTCCACCGTACCACCGGTGCCCACTCTGCTGCCACCGCTGCCCACTCTGCTGGCACACCTGTCCACCCTGCCACCGCTGCCCACTCTGCTGGCACACCTGTCCACCCTGCCACCGCTGCCCACTCTGCTTCTCTCACCGCTGCTCAAGTCCACGCTGTGCTGCTAGCCACCAACGAGCAGATCCAAGCCACTCTACAAGCCAGTACCAGTCAACCTCATGCTACCCAGCAGCTAAATGCCACTGCACAGCTCCACGCTACACTGCTGGCCATCTCCTCCCAACTTCTAGCTTTGCAGGAAGCAACGGCTCAACTTCACCAAACCACAGCACCACCTGATCGGGAGGAGTTTGTGGCTCTGAGCCCTGAGGCTGTAGAGCAGTCTCAGGCTCCTACTCAAGTCCATGGAGCTCGTCTGGTTGTCACTGCTCAGGTCCACGCTGCGCCTCAGGATCACTCAGCCCAACGCAACGCTAGTCCAGAGGCAACCGGTTTCAGTCCGGAGTTACTCAGACCTCTACCGAAGGCTGGACCGAGGAAGCAGCAGACAAGAGGAAGAAAAAGGTCTTCTGCCATTCTAACAGACACCCCTGTGAAAGCAGCCTTGGAGGAGGAAAAACGGGTCTCGATGTCGAAAGCTAAGCGAAAGCTGAACCCGTCCAAGCCTACGGCTGCCCCCAAGTCTACTGGCAAGGCTGGCAAAAGGTCTACTGTAGGCAAGCAGTCTGCAGTGCCTTCAAAGGTAAGAAAAAGGTCTGCTGCTGCCGCTACGCCTGCCCATGATGATGAAGAGGAAGAGGAGGGTGATGATACAGAATGTCCTGTGTGTGGCGAACAGGACTACTTGAGTAGGCCACAGACTTGGGTAGCCTGCACTGTCTGTGGGGAGTGGGCCCATGAAGTATGCACCGACCAGGAGCAGCGTTATGTCTGTCTCAAATGTGAGGACTTTGATTAAGCTGCTGTTTCCGTTCTAACCCTAACCTGTGATTTCATTTGGGTCCATTGTCAGCATCAGCACCGCTCACTTAACACAGGTGTGAGTTGAATGTTCATTGTTGGGCTAGGCTTCCTTTATTTTTCTTGTTCAGTTGTTACAATGTTTAAAAGGTGCTTTTATATAGTGCCTTTATCCAAGGCGATTCAGGAGATTGTGCATTAGGCCTACACGCACACGCACACATGCACGCCCGCATGCACGCACGCACACACACACACACACACACACCACACACGCACACATGCAAACCCGCATGCACGCACGCACACACACACACACACACACACACCACACACACTTTTGTATAAGCCTTTCGAGTTACTGTTTGCTGTGTCTTTGACACATGGCAATTTAGAATGTTGTCCTTGAATTTGTATAACTTTTATTTATTTTTTGCACTGTCACATGGACACATTAATGCTCAGAACAGTCATTCTGAGCATATAATCAGAACAGTCATTCTGCTTAGCCTATCTAGGCTAATTTTTCTAATTTTTCTAAACCCTACTAACCCTAACCCTGAACAACAATCACTCTGGTCTAACCCTACTAACCCTACTAACCCTAACTAACCCTACTAACCCTAACTAACCCTACTAACCCTGAACAACAATCACTGGTGTAACCCTACTAACCCTACTAACTACTAATTAAAAATTAGACAGTTTAATAGCCTACATTGTTTCTTGTTACATGGTAGGCTATGTTGTCCAGCTTTTTTGATGGAAAAGGGGGGGAAAAGAGCAGACCAAGTAGCCTACAGAGTGAAAGTTCAAGTTCATTAAGAATTGACTGTTCAAGTGGTTAAATATCTGAAAATACAAATTTACATGAACCCAAAATACATTGATGACTGTGCTGTCAAACGAAACTATATGGAATATATGGGTTGTAGGGGTCCCTGCTCCATCTCTCTCAACTAAGAGGTCTGTGACCTGAAAACGAAGACCCCTGGTCTAAAATGACCGGCCAATAGGGGGATGGAGTGGGTCAGACTGCTATGTTTATCAGCAGAATATTTGCACTGTCACATGGACATAAAAAACCATTTAAGTGGCACCTTTTACTACACACACTGATGGTGGGGACCACCAGTTTATTGTTTACATGAAGTTGTGGCCTATAGGCCTAAGCCATGCAAAGTTACCTCATAACAGGATATAGTGTTGTTCTTATCTTGTTTGTTTGCAAAAGGTTTGGGGGTTTAAACTGCACTTTTGACAATCATTAAATGTCCAGTTGCCTATATCTGTGAATAAAATCAAAATGTGAACATTTTTGTATTCATATCAAGTCTGGTCTGGTCCTTTTTATTAGGCCTACATGTTGTCTCTGCCTAAGAGAATGTTTTATTGCTTAATCAATGCTGGTAGAGAGAACTATAATCAGAACAGTCATTCTGCTTAGCCTATCTAGAATAATTTTTCTAATCTTCTGAGATGTTTAAGCCTAATATTTGATGGGGACCCCCTGGAGCCCCCTCAATAGCCATTGGTGGTCCCCGGACCTCATGTTGAGAAACACTGACTTAAGTTACAGCTGACAATGATGTAATGATAAGGAACCACAGCTGACATTGATGTAGGCTAATGAACCATCTGGATATGGAGTGGTGGAGTGGACATGATGTGAAACCCTTCTCAAAGGTGAGAATTATGGTAATTTCAGACAATGATGACATTAACATGATAACTGTAGGCTATTTGACAATAGATATGGTAATTTCCTCATGCATCAATAAGCGTTAGATGACCTCGTGGCTTATTAGGAGGTTGTATCCAAGCATGCAGCATAGATAGCGTCGCTAGGGGACGCAGTGCGCCGTATGTCCATCCTGGGTGCGCTTCTTGCCCCGCAAGACTTGAGATGAGGAAGTCGGCGCGAGGTCGCGTTATTTGCTGATTGCGCCTGTTTTGTTTCACCAAAATTGAAAAAAACAGCGGATAATGTTAGAAGACAAGTGTATCTTGTTCACAAGAAAGTAAGGTTGTTTAAGATTAATTAATCTCGGTGCAGGGAGGGAATTAGAAAAACGTGCGCCGTTGGACCCGGTTCTCCCCTACATGAGTTATATTTCGTCATTGTCGGGTGGAAACCTTGTATGTCCAAAAAAAGTTTGTTTTGTATTCATCATTTAAAAAATGAATTAAACTAGTGAAAACAGCCGAGGCGAGGCGTTGTGTGCTTGTAGATCTGCTGTTTTCAATACTTTTGTGCGATGGCCTTGTATGATGAAGCAGGGCTTTGCTTTGCGAAAAAAAATCCACATTTGAAACTTGGAGATACAAGGTTTCTGCCCGGCAGTGACGATTTACTTTGTTGGGAATGAACCGGCCGTTCGGGAGTTGTCCCGCTTTTCCCAATGGCCAGCACGTCCACAACATCACAGTCAAATCATGTAGTGTCACACTGTCACTGCTGCAATCCACACATGGCAGGTCCTAAACTTCCACCAGCTTCACTACAGATATGATACTTATATTGTTCTCCAACTTGCTCCAGGAAGGAGACAAACAACGCACTCTTTTTTGACTGTTAACTTTTCTTTTCTTTTCTATTATTACTCGCTTGTAGATCTGCCACTTTTGAGAAATTCCGAAAATGAAAATATCCCGATTCTATAAATGTCTTCTAAGTCCTTCTAAGGTTTTTTTTTTTTGAAAAATGCATGTTTCTTTGTCAGTGGTCAAACTTTTTCATGTCAAAGACCCCTAGAATTATATGTATTTGACCGTAGACCCCCATCTCAAAATATTTTATTCCAGGGACCCCGATAAAGAAATATATTAGTTACAAATGTTCACTTTTAAAAGATATATTCAAAGATTTGCAAAAAAATATGTTTTTTTCAAAAATGGCAGATCTACTAGCTCGCAGCGCGGCACATAAAACAATGGGGGCGCCCGCTGGTCTAGTGGTCCAGGCGCATACCTGCTGGCGTCGCCGGTTCGACTAACGTGAAACATATTCACAGGATATGGAATCGATATGCAGGGATTTACATCCTACTGGCGTACAGTGTGAACAGGGCATTCGCCGCTGATCCGTCCGGTGTCTTTCAGGATTAACTGTGGACACTGTAATGTCTGTAGATGTCTACCTTACAGGACATACATAAATAGCTCTTAACTCTTTTACTGCCACAGAATTGAACAAAAAGCTCAATCCACTGCCA
This sequence comes from Nannobrachium achirus, assembly GCF_963921795.1. Taxonomy (NCBI): domain Eukaryota; kingdom Metazoa; phylum Chordata; class Actinopteri; order Myctophiformes; family Myctophidae; genus Nannobrachium; species Nannobrachium achirus. The sequence goes on from NC_137831.1 coordinate 16,236,060, forward strand.
GCTAAATTGAGAATTGTCGCTCATCTTTGAAGGCCTACTGGAGAAATTTGGTTTCGACTATAAAGACAACAATTATATGGCAACGAAGAATAGAATGTCTACTTTGCAACAGAAAAAGATTTCGAGTTTTTATCTTGTTCTGTTCATTAGCTAGAAGCTGCAGAATGTGGCCTAAAAACAGCTCTTTGAGAACATAAAGCTGAGAAAAATGCATTTTTGTGAAGAATACATTTTCAGGCAGAAATCTCTCTTTAGCCTTTTATTGTTGGCTTCAGTAACATCACACCTATGATCAGTGGTTGTTTACAAACACATTCAAAAAAATAAAAACAAGAAAAAGTGTCTTTTTACACACTTTTAGTGTGTAAGAGAAGTAAGAGCAGTAGTAAGAGCAGTGCAGAACATTGACACAGTGACATGAGCTTCAGCCTGAATCCTGCTTCAGCTTTCAGGGTTCTCTTTATCTCACTGTGACACTACTGTGACACTACATGTCTACAGAGTGTATATGTGTGTGTGTGTGCGTGCGTGCGTGCGTGCGTGCGTGCGTGTGTGTCATTCAGCCTGCACAGGGCCTGGGGCTCCATTCTGTTTCACTCCAGCCAGGCTCCTCCGGAAGGGCTCCACCGGGTCTGCTGAACTCGTACACGAGCCCATGGTCGATCTGTAAATTATACAAATACATAATTACTATAAAATACATGAAAAATAGTACACCTTCAAGCTCACAACGCGTCACAGCAGAATGCGTGGAGGTTGGGGGCCTACTATTTTCATCAAAAGGCCGTTTTAGAAATGTCAACCCCTGCCTCTCTAACATTCTATGCACTTCCTGCTTACCACACAAATATATTGTGGTGGTTCGTTCGGACACCGCCCGCCAGGTAGGCCCTGCATGTCAAAGAAGCGCACCCTGGATGGGAGAGCGAGCCCTAGCAGACCAACACACTGTGTGGGCCAAGTGATTGACGGGCGTTACCTGCCGGCCCACACGCTTCATCAGGCACAAGCGTATGCACCTGTGGGCCCCACCCAACACAGGGGTGCATAAGTACTGAGCTCGCTCTCCCCTTCAGTCTGTGCTGGGAGTCTCTGACAAGCTGATCATGGGCAGACAGGCGGTAAGAGCCACCATATTTCCCTCTCCACCGCATGTTACTGTGTAAAGTGCATTATAGTAATGTTCCTTCTACTCATTACTTCTAGGCATGGACTGGGAGCGGACTGACACTGAGGAGTGTGTACCTGGATCAATGAGGAGCGCAAACCTGACTCACTGTGGAGTGTGTACCTATCACTGGAGAGTGTGTACTCGGCGAGCTGAGGAGAAGGACCTGGAAAAGGAGACCACAGCCTTACCTTCCGGACCCCCAGCGAGCCACCCCTATTCCTATTTTGTTGAGTATATCTCACTTCCCTTAAAACCTTACTAGTATCCGGAAATTCTCTGGCCCCAGGCCCATTATACCCCGTGTTCATTTTATTTAGAAGATAGAGAATTAGACGGATTTGTGTAAGAGCGGGCACCTACTCACCTATTACCTGTCACCTGTGGAAAAGAACTATACTCACCTATTACCTATGGGAAAGAAATACTTTACCTGTCACCTGTAGAGAGGAACTATACTCACCTAGCGCCTGTGGGGAAGAGAGACTATACAATGGAATTATACTCGCCTGTTTCCTGTGGAGGGAAACCCCTTTAAAGTAACTCTTACCTACCCCCCTGGCCGCCCCACGAAGAGGAGAAACGACAGCCCCGTCCAGGGAAAACCTTGTGTTGATTTATTAAAAGACAATTTCAGTTATTCACATTTATGTTGTTCATTCATGCTACGTTGCATTACAATGCTGTTGTAAAATAAGAACTGTTCAATAAACGCCCGAGTTGGCAACACTGTCTTTGCTCTCTTGTGCCTTGGTTTGGGTTCAGTCTCCACACATGGTGTGCAGAATACGGGTACTGAACCTCACCTAGACGCAATATGACAACCACACCGGCCCTAGACGCTCTGTTACAGAGCCAGGCCGAATTACAGCAAGCGGTGACTAAATTAATAGAGAAAATCCAAATTGACCAAAACGTTAATCCCACACGTTCGCCTGGAGAAGTGTTAACGAAACTGTCCCCCGATGATGATATTGAAGCCTTCCTGGAGGTGTTCGAGCGCACCGCTGCCCGGGAACGATGGCCCGTCCCCGACTGGGGCAGCATCATCGCTCCTTTCCTCTCAGGAGAAGCCCAACGTGTGTGCCGTGACCTACCCCTGGCAGAGGCCCGTGAATATAGGCGCCTGAAAGCAGCTATCTTGGCTAGTCAAGGTTATAGTATGCCGGCCCGAGCCCAGCGCTTCCATGGGTGGAACATACAAGCGGCGCTGCCGCCTCGGCCCCAAATAGCCGCTCTCCTCCGCCTAACTCATGGGTGGCTGACTACGGCCGGTGACCCGCCACTGATTGAGAGAATTGTCATAGACAAATGTATACGTTCCCTGCCGCCTGATGCCCGCCGCTATGCCTCACAGGTGAGCCCAAATTCCGTGGAGGCCCTGGTTGCGCTCCTGGAAAATCACCAAGTGAGTACAGAGATGATGAGAAGCACAAAGTCAGAGATTCCCAGAGGGACGGGGGAGGCACGTTACAACCGGGACCGCTCGCGGCCTCCGGCTACTCCCCTGTCGCCTACTACTACGAGACGAGCCGCCACAGAGCGGACTGCCCGAAGCCAACCGCAGACATCACGCCGGTGCTACGTCTGCGGGAAAGCGGATCATATCGCATGGTCCTGCCCGGACCGAGACCGGGACGTATCCATGCCATCCGCCACCGCCGCCTCCGACGGCCGACGCCCCTGCCTTCACTCCGGGAGCCAGCGGCGGCGCCACTCCAACCTGCCGGTGAGAATTGACGGAGTGGACACCCAGGCTCTTCTCGACTCGGGGAGCGTCGTCACGCTGGTACACGCTGAGCATGCCGGGCGTCCCACCTCCAGCCGTATGCCGGTCAGCTGTGTGCATGGGGATGTGCGCTCCTACCCAACGACGCTGATACGCGTCCAATCCACCAAAGGAGATGTCGAAGTGGAAGCTGGAATTGTACCTAACCTACCGGTCCCACTGCTCATCGGCACGGACTGTGTGCTGTTTGAGAGACATTGGAACCCGGGGGGCAGAGGACCGCCGCGGCCGCGGCGAAGAAGAAAGATCCGGCCGGGCCCCCGTTGGAGGAACTCATTGCCCGCGTGCCCGGTCTTCCGCGCCGACTCAGAGGGACCAGAGAGCGAACCCTCTCCAGACGAGGAGCTGCAGGGAGATGCACCCGAGGCGGAGGAAGCGCCGCGGGGCACCTCGTCAGAAGAGCCAGAGCCGGTGGCGTGGCCTGACTTCCCCGAAGAGGAGGATGAGAGCTCTCCGCTCAGAGGGGACTTCGCCACACAACAGTGGAACGATCCGAACCTGGAAAATGCTCGGAGGAACGTCAGCGCGATTGATGGGAAACTATGTGAAGGGGTGAGTGAATTAATTTCCCCCTATTTCTTTGTGCGGAGGGATTTACTGTATAGAGGGTGGCGGAACAACACTGGGGACGTGATAGAACAGCTGCTCGTGCCAAAAGAATATGTCACCAGAGTATTGTATTTGGCCCACACGCACCAGCTGGGGGCGCACCTGGGCGTGAAGAAAACCACCGATCGCATCAATGCACGGTTTTATTGGCCAGGCATAAAACGAGCAGTAGAGGACTTCTGCAAAGGCTGCGGTGTATGCCAGCTCACCGCACCCCGTCCTTTCCAACGTAACCCTCTCATACCTATGCCTATCATTTCCACCCCATTCAGCCGCATTGGTATGGATATAGTCGGCCCCCTCCCCAAATCGGCTCGGGGACACAAATATATATTGGTAATACTAGACTATGCAACTCGGTACCCCGAGGCAATACCCCTGAGAGCCGCTACAGCCAGAGCAGTGGCGCACGAGCTCTTCATGCTATTCAGCCGGGTCGGAATAGCCGATGCCATTTTATCGGATCAAGGCACATGTTTCATGTCTCGCGTCATCACCGAACTCTATAAATGGCTTAAAATAGATAAAATAAAGACCTCTATCTTTCACCCGCAATCGGACGGATTAGTGGAACGCTTTAATAAAAGTTTAAAGCAGATGTTAAAAAAGTTGATAGATATAGATGGCAAAGATTGGGATCGCTTGATTCCGCTGGTGTTGTTCGCCATACGGGAGGTGCCTCAAGCGTCTACGGGGTACTCCCCGTTTGAATTGCTATATGGACGGCAGCCACGGGGGCTGTTGGATATAGCAAAGGAAACCTGGGAAAGCCAACCTTCCCCACATCGTTCTGTCATTGACCATGTTGAACAATTACAGGAGAGAGCCAAGAAGATCTGGCCGCTCGTTCGTGAACACATGGAACAAGCGCAGCGCGCCCAGTGCAGGGTGTACAACCGAGGCGCCACGCTGCGGAGCTTTGAGGTGGGCGAAAAAGTGCTGGTGCTCATTCCCACGAGCGAATGTAAATTTCTCGCAAAATGGCAAGGGCCATACGAAATTATGGAGAAACTGGGCCCGGTCAACTACCGCGTGCGCCAAATAGGGCGGCGGAAAACTATGCAAATTTACCATATTAATCTGCTGAAAAAGTGGCACGTTGTGCCTCCTGTCGCTCTCCCGGCCCTACTAACCACTCTCTCCTCTCAGAACCCGCCTCCAGTCCCTATTGGAGAGGAACTGTCCCCAGCTCAGGCGCAAGATATACGTGAGCTTCTGAGCAGGAATGCGGACCGGTTCTCAGAACTGCCGGGCCGTACCCACGCTATTGCGCACGACATCCAAACAACCCCGGGGAAAATAGTGAGACAACGTCCGTACCGTATCCCAGAGGCCCGGCGAGGAGCCGTAAAAGAGGAGGTAACAAATATGCTACAACTGGGAATTATAGAGGAGTCACACAGTGCCTGGTCGAGTCCCATTGTGCTGGTCCCCAAGCCGGACGGCACAATCCGGTTCTGCAATGATTTCCGTAAATTAAATGAGATTTCAAATTTTGATGCTTACCCCATGCCCCGGGTAGATGAATTAATCGAGCGGCTGGGCCCCGCTCGATTTGTAAGCACCCTCGATTTGACAAAAGGCTATTGGCAAGTGCCCCTTACAAAAGAAACCAAAGAGAAAACAGCCTTCTCTACCCCTGAAGGGCTGTTCCAATATACTGTCTTACCGTTCGGGGTACACGGTGCCCCCGCAACATTTCAGAGACTCATGGACCGAGTATTAAGGCCCCATCATCTCTATGCCGCCGCATATTTAGATGACATTGTGATCCACAGCAGCACCTGGGAGAATCACCTCCATCACATCGACGCAGTCCTGGGAGCTCTCCGACGAGCGGGTCTGACCGCCAACGCCAAGAAGTGCCGAATAGGTCTGTATGAGGCCGATTATTTGGGTTTCACTATTGGGCGCGGGTGCGTAAAACCCCAATTACGCAAAGTGGAGCGTATACGCGAATGGCCCAAACCCGTCAGCAAGAAGCAGTTAAAGTCATTCTTGGGAATCATGTCCTACTATAACAAGTTCATAAATAACTATGCTACCCTTGCAGCTCCCTTGTACGAGATGACCCGACAAAGTCGGCCCAATATGCTGCGCTGGACAGAGGAGACCGAGGCCGTGTTCCGAGGCCTCAAACTGAAGCTCTGCGATGAGCCGGTCCTAAAAACCCCGGACTTCGGTAAGAATTTTCTACTCCACACCGACGCCTCGAACACAGGCCTCGGGGCCGTGCTCTCGCAAGTCATTGATGACGAAGAGCACCCAATAGTCTTCATTAGCAGAAAGCTCTTAAAGCATGAACTTAATTATGCAACGATAGAGAAAGAGGCTCTTGCTATTAAGTGGGCCATACACCACCTACGCTATTATTTGTGGGGAAGGCGTTTCACTCTCATAACGGACCACGCACCATTGAAATGGATGGCTAAAAGTAAGGACACTAATAAGAGAATAACACGTTGGTTTCTGGAGTTGCAGGATTACAACTTTGAGGTGGAGCATAAACCAGGGAAGGATATTCCCCATGCCGATGCCCTGTCCAGGCTCTATGAGGAAGAGCGGCAAGTTTGCGAACCAGTAGCAAACTTAAGGGGGGGGATGTGTGGTGGTTCGTTCGGACACCGCCCGCCAGGTAGGCCCTGCATGTCAAAGAAGCGCACCCTGGATGGGAGAGCGAGCCCTAGCAGACCAACACACTGTGTGGGCCAAGTGATTGACGGGCGTTACCTGCCGGCCCACACGCTTCATCAGGCACAAGCGTATGCACCTGTGGGCCCCACCCAACACAGGGGTGCATAAGTACTGAGCTCGCTCTCCCCTTCAGTCTGTGCTGGGAGTCTCTGACAAGCTGATCATGGGCAGACAGGCGGTAAGAGCCACCATATTTCCCTCTCCACCGCATGTTACTGTGTAAAGTGCATTATAGTAATGTTCCTTCTACTCATTACTTCTAGGCATGGACTGGGAGCGGACTGACACTGAGGAGTGTGTACCTGGATCAATGAGGAGCGCAAACCTGACTCACTGTGGAGTGTGTACCTATCACTGGAGAGTGTGTACTCGGCGAGCTGAGGAGAAGGACCTGGAAAAGGAGACCACAGCCTTACCTTCCGGACCCCCAGCGAGCCACCCCTATTCCTATTTTGTTGAGTATATCTCACTTCCCTTAAAACCTTACTAGTATCCGGAAATTCTCTGGCCCCAGGCCCATTATACCCCGTGTTCATTTTATTTAGAAGATAGAGAATTAGACGGATTTGTGTAAGAGCGGGCACCTACTCACCTATTACCTGTCACCTGTGGAAAAGAACTATACTCACCTATTACCTATGGGAAAGAAATACTTTACCTGTCACCTGTAGAGAGGAACTATACTCACCTAGCGCCTGTGGGGAAGAGAGACTATACAATGGAATTATACTCGCCTGTTTCCTGTGGAGGGAAACCCCTTTAAAGTAACTCTTACCTACCCCCCTGGCCGCCCCACGAAGAGGAGAAACGACAGCCCCGTCCAGGGAAAACCTTGTGTTGATTTATTAAAAGACAATTTCAGTTATTCACATTTATGTTGTTCATTCATGCTACGTTGCATTACAATGCTGTTGTAAAATAAGAACTGTTCAATAAACGCCCGAGTTGGCAACACTGTCTTTGCTCTCTTGTGCCTTGGTTTGGGTTCAGTCTCCACAATATATATATATATATATATATATATAGTAATTATGTAAAAACAGCATTCATGGTCTGGAGAGGGCACTTTTTACAGATGGATAAAAGGGCAGGGGCTCAAGCCCCCTTTGATGTCTATGTGAGCATGTGCATGGTGCTAAGTCTGATTTACAGAAAAAAGTTTGTTTTTTCTTTACCTATCCTTGTCCTTGGACGACCACGATGTGGAAATGAAGAAGTAGGCTCATCATCATCGTCGACTCATCATCTAAAATCATAGCCAGGAAAATATCAAATAGTTTATATCTAAACAAATCAATTTACAATTTTGACATTTAGCAAATGACTTACAATAAGTTCATATATAACATAAAATGCAGTTATAGTAAATAGTTACCATGCATTTACTGTCACAGTGAAATTCCCTTTATACCCTGTATACCTATATAAAATGTCACAATGCAACATAGCTCTGTTTACACAAAGCTGTACTCCCTCCAACTGTATATATGTTCCCCATTTTCAACAGTTTTTATTTGTAACACTTGCTTTGGCAATGTAAACGTATGTTTTCTCATGCCAATAAAGCTCCTTTGAATTGAACTGAAAAGCTACATCATCAGCTACTGATGATGATGATGATGATGATGATGACGATAAAAAGAAACCTCTCCCTCTCTCTCACACACACACGCATCGTACGCACGCACACACAAACTAAGCCAATAAATCCTAAATTCCCATCAAATAATCCTAGTAGGCTGTGCAGTGCACGTACACTACACGCGGTACGTGCACGCGCGTGATAGGAACTCCACGTGTGTCCTGAGTAGCGACAAAAACAAACCAAGCACGTGGATCCTAACTGCTTGGATCAAGTTACTGATCCGGTCCGGATACGGAAACATTTCTTGCATGTATGTGTACGTGTAAATAGCCGGATGCAGTAGGCGGGCTCTAGACCGGATCCCAATGTCGGAGTGGCAACACGTCGCAATGGAAAACCGTTACCCTATCTCACTGATCACTGACCATCCCCCCATCCCAGGCTTCCAGTTCCACACGGATGCTCTGTTATCACACAGTATACAACTATATACAGTATACAACTATACAATACATACATGCACTGGATTGGAAGTCTTACTTTGGACAGTAGAATCGTGGCCTCTGTTCTCCGAGGGGTCTCTACGCGGAAGCCATTCTTCATTGGCCAAATCGCCCAGTTCGTCCGTCTTTTCGCGGCGGTACATGGGTCTCTGCTGCTGCGGCGATGTGAGCCCCCGGGCGGGGGGATCCATCCTACACGGGGGTCGAGCTCCGTCGGGATCGGTTTCCACAATATCACGAGGCTCTTGATCCATTTTTGGACCCCGGTTCTTCGCGACTGGCACCATCTTCAATCTTTTTATCTTCAATAACAATGGCTACAGTGATCTTTTTCTCTTCTTCATCATCATTATCATCATCATCATCATCATCACGACCACCACCACCATGGGCGCTGGTCCTGGGTCACCAACACGGGTAGGTTGTGTAATCCTAATTCTAACAAAGTTTATTTCTATCGGTGGATCTGCTGAAGCTGCTCCTCGGCCAGGGGGGGTTGGGTCGCACTTCGGCGGAATGATACCAGCAAGTTGAGGCTGAGTTGGCCTAATACATCTCAATATTCTAGTACTGCTAAATACTACTACCTACTACAATTACTATACTACTAATACTATAAAACAACTGATTTCCGACAAAATGATCGCTTTTACCAACGTTTCTCTCTCTCTTTCTCTACTAACAGCCCGATGCATAAAACAATATAGTCCCTCAGGCTGCTAGCAGCTAGCAGTGGCGTCAGTTCAGAACAAGCTAAGGTATGGCAACATGACTGGTGTCTGGTGAAGACACCAGTCATGTTGCCATACCTTAGCAACAGGCACGATGAAAAGTACATTTTTATTATTTCCCCCTGTCAAGGTATGGCAGCTGCATACCCCTGCCATACCCAATTGACGCCCCTGGCAGCTAGGCAGGCGCAGAGTCGCTCTGGGCAGGCGGAGCCAGGACAGTCTGTTTACTTTTTTTTTTTATGAACGGTTTCCGGCTGTCCTCAAAACGACACCGACGACCAATTATGCATTCAAAAGTTGCGCAAGGACGTCTTTTATCATAATCCATAAAAAACATCAAACGAACGAACGGCCGTATTGGCCCTACTCGACCTCAAGAATTGGGGCGAACAGGAACGTTCAAAGCAGTATAAGAGTTAATATAACAGTAAGAGCCAACTTTGTGAGTTCGCTTTTCTGAGTATCAGACGGTATAGCATTTATTTAGTTGCCGCCAACACCGGTATCAAAATAACATTCAACTAAACACGCTTCCGCATACGCCACCTATCCTAGACATGCGCACTCTATCTAGTAGGAGCTCGCGTAGCCAGGCTTACTCATCTGCGAAGAGAAAAGCCTGGTTACGACCATAGGCTGAAACGGCAATGAAACGGTGCTACTTCCGCCGGGAGAATTTCACTGGAAGACTGCAAAGCATGACGTAACTTCCGTTAACCACAGCACTTCCGCCACTTCCGGTGTCCTATAGTAACTTCCTTTCATTACACACACGCACGCACGCACGCACGCACGCACGCACGCACGCACACACACAGGTCAATCCGTTACAAGTGCATGGTTGGGAGAGAAAGGACAAGCACACTGTATACAGTATGAGAGATACAGAGAGACTGCGTGCACAATGGAGGCGCAATCCTCTTTTAGCCATAGGAGACTTGACTACTAGCTGTCTGCATGGACAGGATGTTTTGAGGTCAAGCGGAAAGGGATAGAGAGACGAGGGACCTACAGTATGTGCACTGGTGGACAAAGTATCACATCAATACTGCAATGTAGAAATACTCTGTTACAATTAGAAGTCCGGAATTCAACATTGACTTGAGTAAAGGTACTGTACAAAAGTGTTGGTATCAAAATGTACTCAAAGTACAAAAGTGAAATACTCATTATGCAGAATGTCCCATTTTACATTTTTTCAAATATATAAAAATATCTGAAAATAGCTGATCTACAAGCTCGCGAAGCGACACGTTGCGAGCTTGTAGATAGGCTATTTTCAAATGTCTAAAAGGTATATAGGGCTGGTTAATGTGGCCTATGTACTGTAAGTGTAGAAGTACAACATTTGGATCCAAGATGTAGTGGAGTAGAAGAAAAATGGTCTCAAGACTGGCTGCAAAAACCCCTGCATAGACTCCTGACGTTGCTCAGACTGTGACCCTCTCCAAGTTAACAACTTAAGCCCCAAATGGGAAGCCGGCTTCCCATAACCAGTCACACAACTGTTTTTGTTCTGTTATTGGTCAATAAATCAATAGAGACAAAATCAAATTACAATTTCAATGTTGATTCTGCTACAGGGGCCCTACAGCACATACAATCAGCTGCCATTGTATTTTTCATCCATGAATTAGGCTACTCATATTACATTATTATTACATATTTATTTTTACTTGTTTTTATCATTTTTCACCCTATACTTTTACATTACTAATATTACAGCACTACTCTCACTAAAACATCTGTAGAGTTTACATAGTGTGAAATATATTCATAAGATTTTGCCTATCAATTGATGACACCTTGATGGACAATTTCTCTATTCACTATATATGTCTCCAATGAGGTCTTGAGTCTTTTTCACTATTCAGAATGCAAATTTTCCATAGGCGGAGGTCTTTTTCAATCCCCTTTTCCCTAGTAAGTGATCACAGCATTACAATTTGTTAAGAGAAATGTGATGTTTTACACTGCATTTGTGAATTTTCAGGGGTTAGCTTACATTTGGTGGGTCAAGAGTAGCCATAATCATTGTAGTTTTGTGTCCAACTGTTTCAATTTGGGCATGCATTTTAGGCGGATTTTTCCCCTGGACCCCCGGGTTCAAGTGGTTAAATGGTTACCGACTATGTTTGCTGAGTTTGGTGGTAAGTATGTGCTGCTATAGCCTACAGTATGTGAATGCTGCACATGCTCATGTCCCCATGTGTTTGTGTGTGCTGAAGTGTTCCTCTGTGGCGTCTCTCGGGCTGTCAAGAGCGTGACAACGTAGCTGGCGATCACGCAAACTGTCACACACATAAATGCGATATGATTTAATTACGTTTTGGGGGATTGAACATGGGAACGTATAGATATAAATTACATTACATACAGTAGTGCTTTGGGGGCCGGACGCGACCGGACGCCGTGTGGCCGGAAATATTTCCCCACATGCACGCGCACGGACGGCACCGAACGGTGCACGACCGTGTAAACGCGTGCATACCCCCCCCCCCCCCCCCGCGAGAGCCGCGACAACCCCCCACCCCGCGAATCCGCAATAACTACAAGCAATAGCCTACTTTAATCAGTGGCTACTACTATGCATAACAGGTTTCTAGTGGTGAATGTGTGAGCGTCCTCAAGCCTCTATTCATATGGATATATAGCCTACTTAGGTTTCCAGCTGTGACTGCATGTGCATGTGTCGATGTGTGTGTGTCCTCATCCATTACTGTGGTATTTAGTGTTTGAGATTCGTTCAAGGCAAACTTTGTTTCTCTAGCCTACTGCAGCGCTGTATTTTCTAAATGAATTTAAAGAAAGTAGAACATAAAATCTTGAGTAACAATGCAAATGTAATTAAGACTAGAAAACTATTGTTTTCCCACCATTAGATCTGCTGACATCCTTTCTATCTAAATAGCCTCTAGAGGCGCGTGCACGTGCGTGCACATGACGTCAATAAATGACCGTCCGCCCGAAAAAAAAAATCCCAAAGCACCACTGATTACATAAATATGTAAAGACATGGCAATGCCCGGTACAATAGTCAACGTATATAATGTATTATGGCCACATTTTTTAAATCTTGGAATTAGTCTTTTTTTTTTTTTGTCCAGGCAAATTAATACCGATGGATGGAAATGATTATGCAAAAATATTGTGAGGATCTAAAAAAGGATGGCGATCAGGTGGTTAGGTAATGTGCGTGACAGGCCTTGCTGCAGCTGGACAAGGGCGTCACAAGGGGGGGGGGGGGAGTGGGACTGAGTTACTAGGGCCCAAGGTGGAGGGGCCTTCATTATTTTATACTTTAGCTATTGAAAAATAGCAGATATACAAGCTCACAGCACGGCACTCGGTGCCACGCTATGAGCTTGTATATCTGCTATCTAGTTAAAGCACAAAATAATGCGTTCCCAGCCTAAATGGCTTAAACACCCTCCTCCCCCTATGAAGAACATTCATGGGGGGCCCGCAGTGAATCCTTGTACCCAGGGCCCAGAATGTGGTGTGACAGCCCCGTCTCTGGACATCATGACACGCAGCAGGTGATGTGACATCCTGAAGGGACTAGTGTTGTCAAAAATATCGATATTATCGATAATATCGATAATATTGATCAGTTTTTACCTCTCTCGTTGGTTTACACCAACATTAATTTTATGTGTGTCCTTCCTACTTTGGCTTATTCCTAGTTATTTTAAAGGCCTATTTGTACTTGGAATGTGAAAAAATCAAAGGCAGGCCTTTAAAAAGTGCACTACCATCTACCTCAAGAAGTTCTGTATTTTTCTTTAAATAAAAATAAACATTTTTGCACTGAAATCGCTTTGGTTGCGTGGTATTGAAAATGGTACTACCTTACGAAAATATCGTATCGAAGTTAGAAATCCAGTATCGTGACAAGCCTAGAAGGGACTGTTGGTGACAGAGTGACATGCAGACAGTAGACATTCCTGAGGTCCTGTTTCACCCAGAGGTGCCAGTCACCTCGGCTGTTTCACCCAGAGGTGCCAGTCACCTCGGTGGGAGCAGCTACAGGTCACACTGTCTGTCACAAGAGCAAAGAGTGACGTTATTTTCTCACACCAGCGATTCAACCCAACCTTTTCTGGATTAACCCTTTAAGACCTGAGGCTGACTCTACAAATGCGTTGAGCGCTTGTAGAGCAGCTATTTTCACTACTTCTTAATTCTTATTATATTTCATTTATGGAATATAATTCTTAGATGTGTTTGCTTGTTTGTTTTGAAAATGTTATAACATTCTTCTTTTTCAAAAAATAAAATGGTATATTATTTCAAAAGGTTATCCATCTTATGAAATATGTATTTTATTTTTGGTAGGAAAATAACATTTGTACTCGAGTCTTGACCCATAAAAATTGCCCGGTGACCTACAAGTGGGTCCCGACCCAGTGTTTGGGAACCTGTGCTCCATCCACAACTTTCCAACATCCAGTCGTGCACTGCGCAGAATGTGCAGGCAGCTTCCAGCGCCGCAGCCGAGTGTGATCTACAAGCTCACAACGGTTGCATCTGTGACGCGACGTGAGCTTGTATGTCTGCTGTTAACCGGAAGCGTCCCGCAAATAATGCTACAGTAAATTCTCACGGAAACAGGTGGATAGCAATGATTGCTATCAAAATACCTAGTTTTGTAACTCTTATTTCAACAAAAGGAACATCACTTCCCCCACCTTTTAATTACTCTGCTCAATGAATGTTGTACAAAGAGCCCTGTATTCTGTAGTTCCATCCACCATGAAAGCTAGCACCTCCTTGTTGTTCATCTTATTTCAGTCGTCTTCCCTCCGGTGCGCGTCGAGCACAATTCCTTTTTTCTGAATCATTCATTAGCTTTGGTTTATAAGGAGGCTTTCCTTGTGACTCTTAAGGAGAATTCCAGAGAAGCCTTGTTTTTACCTTAGTCTGATGTTTTTATATCCCGGTAAATCACTTATTTCATTTGGAGCGCTTTTTTACATTTTGAATTCCGGTAAGGCCACACTAAACTACCTCTGAGAGTGGATTCCCCATTCTGCCAATGCATTTCATTGAGATTGGAGCGTTTTTTTTTGTTTTGTTTTTTTGCAGAAATCCTCTACTGGCATGAAACCGCTTCATTCCCATGCATTCACGGAATGGGAAATCCACTCTCATAGGTACTTTGGTGTGGGTGCAGCCTAACAGAGTATTTCTATATTGCAGTGTTGATACTTTTTACTTAAAGAGATATTTTTTCATTTATTTTTAATAATTATTTTTTTGTATTTCATTTTTTCCATTTTCCCAAATAATTATAAAAAATAAATGAAAAAAGCTATCGAAAAAAACACGGCCTGCACACGTAGGAGGGACTGCCCATAAGTCCGAAGGTTCATTAGTCCGAAAGTTCATTATAGTCCGAATTTAGTTAGGGTTACTGTGGTTAAGGTTAGGGTTAAGAGTTAGAGTTAGGCATAGTATTCTTAACAAATTCGGACTAATGAACCTTCGGACTAATGAACCTTCGGACCAATGCCATGGCACCGAATTAGGAGGGTAGTATGAGTCACCAGAAAAAATAATGGGTGTTTTTAATGAATCTATCATGGTTAAAATGGAGTTTGAAGTTACAATGGGTGTGTGTGTGGAGAAAAGCCCATAAGGTGTTTCCCTGTTGAAAGTGGAATATCCCTTTAAGTAAAACATTTGGGAACCTTTTTCCACCATTGCCTTGCACCAACCCGTTCTGGGATATAATAGACTGAGGTAAGAAAAAGGCTGCTCCGCAATTGTCCTTTAACACGTTGCATTTTTCACAGGCACCCCTTTCAGTCCATTTTCCTAACAATCTGACAAGTTGAGAAACGTCTCTCTCTCTGTGTGTGTGTGTGTGTGTGTGTGTGTGTGTGTGTGTGTGTGTGTGTGTGTGTGTGTCGTGTGCGTGCGTGCGCGTGCGTGTGTGTGCTGCCAGCCAGGCCTCCGGATTATAAACAGCTCCTTGTCATAAATATCGTTGTTGTCGGGTGGAAACCTTGTATGTCCAAAACCGTTCGTTTTGCATTTATCATTTTAAAAATGATTCAAACTAGTAAAAACAGCCGATCTACAAGCACACAACGCCTCGCACCGCGAGGCGTTGTTTGCATGTAGATCTGCTGTTTTCACTACTTTTGTGCGACGGCCTTGTACGATGAAGCAGGGCTTTGCTTTGCGAAAGAACGTACAAATTTGAAACTTTCCACGCGACAACAACGATATACTTACTGTACATAATATATAAGTCATGATGTCACATAAATGTTTGTAATATAATTGCCTTCAAATCCTTTTGATATTTTATAACAAAGGACAGTTTCCTGGCTGCGCCGCGTTGTTTTCTACCCTTAAAGCTAAGAAGCGGGGTGGGGGGGGTGAGGGGGGGGATTTTCCTTTCATTCCTACTTAACGTTTTATTGGGCTGAATATTTCAGTTTGCCTGAAATATGCCTGAATGAATCGCGAGAAGATCAAACGTGACAAAGGCATGCATGGTTCACATAATATTATGTCACTCTATAGCGTAGCTAGTGCCGGAAAGGAGAAAAAAGAAATGACATGAAATAAATAAGCGTTTCAACCAAGCCAAAAGCTGCTTTTAACCAAACGGGAGAGGAGAGGAGAGGAGAGGAGAGGAGAGGGGGCATCAATTGGGTATGGCAGGGGTATGCAGCTGCCATACCCTGGGTCCAGGGGGGGATATAAAAGTTACTTTTAAATATAAATGTGAATGTCTCTTTGTCTATCTGTTCTGGTTATTATGTTGTTAAATTACAGTAAAATAACTACAAATTGACAGAATGATATATTCCCAGGTTCCGCAGGTCAGCTGCACAGGTGCAATGCATTATTGTTAATTGTGGCACGTTTACTAACATGCCAAGTTTAGCTGCACTTGAACAACCATTCCAGGCTGTCATATCCAGCCCAAGAAACAGTAGAAACGGAGGAAAAAATAAAATGTACTTCTTAAAATAAATGTATCATGCCTGTTGCTAAGGTATGGCAACATGACTGGTGTATAATACCTTGTTAAAGTGACCATTTTTCCAAGACACCAGTCATGTTGCCATACCTTAGCTTTTTCTGAACTGATGCCACTGGGGGGAGGGGGAGGGTGGGTTGGCGGATGGCCCATCCGGTTGTTTTGATGTGAGTGACTGTGGCATTCTGCTGTGCACAACCCAGAACTAGGTCATACTCATTGACCTAGCTCACATAATCAGCATACACTCTCTCTCTCTCTTGCTCTGTGAGTGTGTGTGTGTGTGTGTGTGTGTGTGTGTGTGTGTGTGTGTGTGTGTGTGTGTGTGTGTGTGTGTGTGTGTGTGTGTGTGTGTGTGTGTGTGTGTGTGTGTTCGTGTGTGTGTGTGCACGTGCGTGTGAGCGTGTTGTTTTTTAATGGCATTTTAACTCATAGGAACCTAAACAGATTCGCGAGCAGGGAGATAATGCTGGCCAAAGAGAAAGAGGTCAAATGCAAAGCGATCCGCCCGCCAGTCTGCCTTTAAATGTCGAGCGACGCCAAAATTTGTCATCGCTTTTAAAGCGTTGTGAAATATTAATTTAATGTTTGGGAGGATGGGAGAGCCGCGGGCGGCACAAACCATGACGGGGTAAAATAACAGACAGACCGCCGACCACAAGTACATTTTTCCAATACTTTGCTTTCTTAATACTTTCTAATACAGTGGCACACATAAGAGAACATTTGTCCATGTCTCAATCTATACCGCAGGAATTTCTGTTTTTTTCCAAATAATATTTGTGGCCATCAGCTCAAAGAAGTATGCTGGATCTCACTTCATCCATTGTTCAAGTGGTGGGAAAAAGTTGGCAGATTTTTGTATTATTATAATTATTTTACTTGAGTAAAAGTACAAAAGGTACTGACATCAAAATATTCTCGTAGTACTAAATTCATACCATTTTTTGTCAAACTGTTTCAAAAATAGCAGATTTACAAGCTACAATCTTGTAGATCTGCTATTTTCGAATAGCTGAAATATAAAATAGGGCTTATGTGTGGTTAATCGTATGTGTTGTAGTAACAATCTAAATATGAATACTAACTAAAATAAAAAGTACAACAGCTTACTGTTGTTGCTGAATCTAAAAGATTAACCCATTTAGGCCTAGAATTATTGAATGCTTTAACCAGTGAAAAATAGCAGATATACAAGATGCGGGTCCGTGGCCAAATAAATATAATTTTGGGGGTCCTTCACATGAAAAGTTTGAGAACCACTGACATAGTAGTGTCTCAAGAACAGACAAACTGAGCTCCATTTAAGTAAAAAGGACCTTTTCTTTGACGATGGCTGGCCAGATTACTGACATAGAAACATAGGTTTTTCAAAAAAATCTTAGAAGGATTCAAAAGACACTTCGGGTCAAAATTCAAGTTTCACGATTTTTCAAAAAATAGCAGATCTACAAGCTCGCAGCGCGATGCCGCGATGCGAGCTTGTATATCTGCTATTTTTCAATAGTTAAAGCAGTCAATAATTGTTAAAAACATTTAAATACTCCAGTTAAGTAATAAGTACTTCAAATTTTACTTAAGTTCAGTACTTGAGTTACTTTCCACTTCCACGTTGCGTGTGGGAAACACATGGCTAAAGAATGCCACATGGTGGGTTGCCAGGGCTTAGTGGGCAGAGAGGTCATCTGTTAATCAGAAGGTCAGCGGTTCACTTCCCAACTATGTCTACGTGTGGACGTGTCCCATGAGCAAGGCACTTAACCCCCTGGTCTCGCGTAGCCAGACAACTGTTCCACAATCTCTGGCACTCCTTGCTTTGGGGGGTCCCTCCCCTGGAACAAAATATTTTCAGATGGGGGTCCGCGGTCAAATGCATATAATTCTAGGGGTGCTTGACATGAAAAAGTTTGATGATGAACCACTGAATGTTTTTCAAAAACTTTAGAAGTAGCACAAAATTGTCAAGAGCTTGTAGATCTGCTATTTTTTAATAGCTAAAGTATACAATAATGGTTAAAGTGATTATAATATAAAGTGACACAGACACGTTCTAGGTCTAAATGGGTTCATGTGTTTGTATAATTGTTACTATCAAAACCTCCACCGGCAGTCTGTCCGTCACACGTCATGTCACACTTTTACCCTAGTCATATCTCAGCCACCGTGGCCCCTATCCATGTCAAACTTTGCACACACACTCCTTGGCTGCCAAACCACAACCTCATAACTCATGCAATTGGCTATAGAGAGAGATCTCTCTCTATAGCGCGCAATGAGGGCCTCTCCAACTCTTTTTCCCGGGCTGAATCAGGGGCCCAGCATGTCCCTGTTCCCTCCTGATTGGCTACCATTGCCTTCTAAAAGTTTGCGTATGCGACCTGACGGTCGCTTAGCTCCCGATTTAGGGAGTCTTACTGGTTGTCGTTGAGATTGAGGAGGACCCTCTTGAATGAAAATGAGACCATTCCAAGGGGTTATTCCTAAATAAAGAATCTCTGAGAGCGGTAGAGGGGTTCCCCCCACGCCCCCGACGCACACAGGGGAAGAGGGAACGTTCAATAATTCACGGTCGCCTGGAACACACACAATTAATAATTAACATTCTTTTTTGGGTGGGAGGGTAATGACGGGAAGCAACCTGTGTGTGTGTGTGTGTGTGTGTGTGTGTGTGTGTGTGTGTGTGTGTGTGTGTGTGTGTGTGTGTGTGTGTGTGTGTGTCTGTAACGAAAGGAAGTTACTAGGACAAGTCTCATCACGTTTAGTGCCTACTAGATAGAGCAGGGGTTTTCAAAGTGGGTGACGGGGCACCCTGGGGTGCCGTGACGGCAGTCCAGGGGTGCCGTGAGATAATTTGATGATATTTGGAATTTATTTGAACACTTAAAAATATATTTTATCATTTTATGGTACTTAAACTTGAACTATGTCATTAAAATACCGTTACCTTAGAGGAGTTGTGTGGAAATAGAAAAAAAGTTCCCCCCCTTCTGTGTTGCCTAGAAGTGGAGGATTGATTTGGGGGTTTGTATTGTAAAGTACAACTTGATGACATCACACTTTACAATACAAACCCCAAAAACAATCCTCCAGTTCTAGGCAACACAGAAGGGGGGGGGGGGGGGGGGGACCTTTTTCTATTTCCACACAACTCCTCTAAGTTATATTAATGACATAGTTCAATATTGAAAATTGGTGGTCTTCCCCTTTAAAGCAGATTATTTCTTTGCATGTTTTCCCCTGTATAGTAACGTTAATGGCACATCAACTCTAGCGGCTGATAACACCAATTTAGCAGTGGCTCAGAAAGGGTTATCATACCAAAATATAATCTACAGATATAGAGCTTTTCAAATGCAGAGTAACCTTTGCCACCTTTTGTAGAGACATCTCGTATGGCCCATGGACTATGTGTGTGTGTGTGTGTGTGAGTGTGAGTGTGAGTGTGAGTGTGAGTGTGTGTGTGTGTGAGTGTGAGTGTGAGTGTGAGTGTGAGTGTGAGTGTGAGTGTGGGTGTGTGTGTGTGTGTGTGTGTGTGTGTGTGTGTGTGTGTGTGTGTGTGGTCTCTGGTCAGTTAAAACCCACCCGTTCATTTTGTCTAAACGTGAACTGCAGGCCACCCAATCCGTTTTGGCTCGGTGCTACATACAGTATATATACGCATCTGTCTGTCTGTCTGCTTGTGGTCGAGACCCCTCCAACCTGCTTATGGGATTGACCATTCAGAAAACACCCTAATCTGCTTTGTAAAAAAAGTGCTGGAAGTTGCGCCCGAAAGGATTAACCAGGGGTGTCACACGGGGGGGAAAAGTGGGGACTGAGTTACCAGGGCCCAAGGTGGAGGGGCCTTAATTATTTTATACTTTAGCTATTGACGAATAGCAGATATACAAGCTCACAGTGTGGCACCGACTAAATATTTTGATATGGAGGTCCGTGGCCAAATACATATCATTTTGGGGGTCCTTGACATGAAAAGGTTTGAGCACCACTGACATAGAAATATAGGTTTTTCAAAAAAAAGAAACAATAATAATAAAAATAATTATGATGTAAAAAATAGCAGATCTACAAACTCGCAGCGTGGCACTCGGTGCCGCGCTGTGAGCTTGTAGATCTGCTATTTTTCAATAGTTAAAGCACAAAATAACGCGTAATAATGCGTCCCCAGTCTAAATGGGTTAAACCCCCTCCCCCCATGAAGAACATTCACGGGGGGCCTCGCAGTGTGTCCTTGTACCCAGGGCCCAGAGTTTGGTGTGACACCCCTGGGATTAACCCTTGACCCGGTGGAGTAAAACGAGACAAGAGGTTCATCTACCGTGGGGGGGGGGGGGGGGGGGAGGGTGCAAGACAATGAACATGGAGGTCATCGTAATTTCATAATGGAAATATGTTTTCACGAAAAGGATTAATTCCTCAATCTCCTCTTCATTGCCATGTTGTCTGTTGGAGGGGGGGATGACAATCTGAACATGGCATGTTATGTAGACAGATGCCAGGTTCATGTGCTGACATTCTATATCTATAGTGTGTATAGTCAATGTACAGATCTTTTTGGAACGCATTATTACTTTAACCATTTTCTTTGTGCTTAGCACAAGCTCACAGTGCGGCACCGCCGCACGTGCACACATCAAAGGGGGCTTGAGCCCCTGCCCTTTTATCCGACTGTAAAAAGTGCCCTCTCCAGACCATGAATGCAGTTTTTTCTATGGTGAAAGAAGTGCAAATGCCCTCTTTCCATGCCATACAAGCATTCGAGAGAATCGCCTTGTCCAAACTCTCCTGAACTTGAATGCAGCATCTTATGTTGAAAGAATTGCCCTGTGTAGAAATCCTTGCCGTTACGCCACATCTCCAGTATTGACTGTTCACTGTGGTATCAAGCACCGAAAATAGCAGACCTCCAAGCTCACAACGCATCGCAGCACGACGAGTTGTGAGCTTTTCTCCCCAAAGCCCTTTTAGAAATGTCAGCCCCTGCCTCTCTAACATTCTCTGCACGATCACTGGGCACCGCATTAATGTCCAAAACTTTTTACTTTTAAGGATTAAAATTAAAAAATAGAAAAAGTAACAGATCTACAAGCTCGTGGTGCTTTTTGTGTGACGCTGTAGTATGATCGAGTAAGGCGTTAATCTACAAAAAGAAAAGAATCTAATGTGGATTTAAGAGGTTTCTGCCGGACAGCAACCATGTGCGTAGTGGGGATGAGGAACGCATTCAGCCACTGACTCATCGTCTCCTGGCCAAAAGAATGCATGACTCGGTCAGTCCCTCGTACCGGTATAGGCATCAAGCTACAGTAGAAATCCCCTGCATGGTTCCTAGATTAGTGACTCCTGCTGTACTAATGCACGTGGAGGCTCGGGAGGCACAGCTGCTGTGTTGGAATGTAAGATCCAAACTATAAGTTCAGTCCCCGGCACCTCCTGCACAGCTGCACGTCCAAGTGTAGATAGATAGATACCTTTATTATCCCAAGGGGGAAAATTAGTTGCCCAGAGGCAGCACAGCAGTATTATTTACAAAGTTACAGAGAAGTATGAAAAAGATAAAAAGAAAAAACAAGAACAAAGTACAGAGTACAGTAAGTACAGTAAGAGCTAGGTACAACAGGAAAGGGAACGAATAATATATATACATAAAGTGTCCTAAAGCACGACTATCAATATAATACAGTGCCCAAATCAAAGTGATCATAACAGTCAATGGTAGTTAGTGCAACAAGTATCTCTACATCATGTCAAACACAAGCAGAAATCCAAAAAAACAAACTACTAACACAACCTAATAGTGCAGTGTCCAAAGGTCAGAGCGATAAAAACAACTAGCAAAAGAAAATAAAAAAACAAGAAAGGGTGATGCAGCAAGACGCACAAGAACACCCTCCCTGGAAGGTCCTTAGAGGTCAGAGTCAGTGCAGATATAGTTCCAGTAAAGAAAAAAAGGCTACCGTCTTCCTACGTTAGGAATCCTTGTCAATCGACTGTTATGTGTCTCGTTGTACAGCTCAAGTGTCCTTGAGCAAGATGCAGGAAACCATGCCTCGCATGCACGGTTTCCTTTGCCACTGGTGCGTTAACGGTGCACGCATATTGTAAAGCAGGGGTCTTCAACAGGGGGTCCGGGACCCCTAGGGCCTAGGGGGTCCTCAGAGTTACTACAGGGGGGGCCGCAAAATCTTTGTGGGATAGGATCATTCTTTTAAATGGACGGCTTGAACCCTCGCATCCCTATTCTGAGGAGGACTTTGGCCGAAAATAGCAGATCTACAAGCTCTCAACGCCTCGCGCTGCGAGGCGTTGAGAGCTTGTAGATCGGCTATTTTCGGCAAATATGATTGTTGCAGAGGTATAAAAAAGAGCTGACCAAGTACCGAGACAATTTAAGTGGTTAAATGTCTGAAAAAATACATTAACATGAATCCAACATCATAGACTGACTAGAGTGCTGTCAAACAAATCTACGAATCTATCTATGAAATCGATGAAAATCTGCAACACAATTTTATACAACATTTAGAGGGGGTCTCTGCTTCATCTCTCTCTCAGCTAAGGAGTCCTTGGCCTGAAAACTTTGAAGCGTTTTGGATATAAAAATGCATCATTTACAGTACCATTTAGCAATGCACTTTACATTTGCACACAGACTATAGGAATGAACTACAGGAATGCACAATAAAAATACAAAAATACCATGACAGCTGCCTGCTTTTTCACTGTTGCTCGATGATGCAATGCTCACTATGTCCGCTGTTGTGTGACAGTACGCGTACATGATCCTATACCCGCAGATGTGCTAGCTGATGGGAGGCTGCAAAGTTGGCCAATTATGCGAAGTGCCAGACTCTCGATCTGCAGTCTCTTGTTTGCAATTCTCTTCATAAGTTCTAAGTTGGATGTTTATCCTGTCTGGAGGATTTAAACACAAGAGCTGGGAGACTGCAGGGCGGCGAGGGCGCTTAGCGAGCTCATTCTGGTGGGTGTTCAACAGATAGCCTACTGCTGATTCTGTTACTCCATCCAGGGGTGTCGCACCAAATTCTGGAATTCTTGAAAAATAGCAGATATACAAGCTCACAGCGCGGCACCGAGTGCCGCGCTGTGAGCTTGTATATCTGCTATTTTTGAAAAATGTTGAAAAATGTTCAAAATCCTAAGGTTTGTTTCCTATGAAACCTATGTTTCTATGTCAGTGGTGCTCAAACCTTTTCACGTGAAGGACCCCCAAAATGATATGTATTTGGCCACGGACCCCCACCTCAAAATATTTAGTTCCAGGAACCCCCCAGAACAAACTTTTGTTACAAATGTTCGCTTAAAAAAATACATATATTCAACGATTTGCACACATTTTCACAACTTTTCAATAATAGCAGATCTACAAGCTCACACTGTATGCTATTTTTCAATAGTTAAGTATAAAATAATTAAAGACCCCTCCACCTTGGGCCCTGGTAACTCAGTCCCACTTTTCCCCCCCTTGTGACGCCCCTGGTTGGGGGATTTAAACACAAGAGAGCTGGGAGACAGCAGGTCCCTTAGCGAGTTCATTCTGGTGGGTGTTCAACAGTCTACTGATGATTCTGCTGCCGTCTCTTTTATGAAATGTTTTACGATGTACATGCTGTGCATCAGCCTCATCATAGACTCTACTTGCAACTGGTAAATGAAAATCCTTACCTCCCCTGCCCTTTCTATTGTAAATATAATTTTATTTTTTTCATAATTTTTATCCCACGATTTTGCAACCCATTTTCACCCAGTGCCAATTGCCTATGTAATCCTGGGCTCTGCTCTCCCTCTGCCGCGTCTGGGGAAACAACGGACTGACCTCATGCTTCCTTCTATGCATGAGGAGTCCAAGTTGTTTCTTTTCACCTGACAGGGGGATTTCCCTGGGATGGACGTAGCGCGTGGAAGGAACACGTTATTCCGACCAGTTCCTTTCCCCTCCATCCGTCTGTTGGGGGGGGGGGTGACAATCTGAACATGGCATGTTATGTGTAGACAGATGCCAGGTTCATGTGTTGACCTGGCATTCTATAGTGTAGTGTGTATTGTTTGTATAGTGTACGGTCAATGTCGCCCTTAATGGGAATTTAGTCATTTTAGGGGCAAGGCCACATGGCCAAATGACAGGGCAGGAAGGACATAAAATAGATAAATGATGGTATTTACAAACTGATCCATGCTCAGCCCTGCACCAATCAAAGTCACTGGATTGGTTTAAAGACGGGGACTCTGGGAGTTAATTCAGAATCTCAACAAAAGACGACAAGAAAGAGACACTGGTGTCTACGTACAGTATTGACAAGAAAGAGACAGAGGAGAAAGTGGTACAGTCAGCTGGGGCATTAAGGCCACTGTGGCCTCAGGTCATGCCATTGGTTTGAGGGGCACAAGGCCAAACTGAGGGGCAACGACGGCCATGGCCTCCCTGAAATTCCTGCCCTGCAATGTACAGATCTTTTTGGAACGCATTATTACTTTAACCATTATTGTATGCTTCAACTATTAAAAAGAATGGCAGATATACAAGCTCACAGCACAGCACCGCATTATGTCCAAAACGTTTGACCAAATTCTAAAACAGCAAAAGTAGCAGATCTACAAGCTCGTAGTGCTTTTTTGTGTAACGCTGTATTTATGATCGAGTAAGGCGTTAATCCAAAAAGAAAAAAAAAGGATTTAAAATTCTGCCCGACAGCAACCATGTGTGCAGGGGTGTCGCACCAAATTCTGGGCAATGGCATTTTCACCCAGTGCCAATTGCCTATGTAATCCTGGGCTCTGCTCTCCCTCTGCCGCGTCTGGGGAAACAACGGACTGACCTCATGCTTCCTTCTATGCATGAGGAGTCCAAGTTGTTTCTTTTCACCTGACAGGGGGATTTCCCTGGGATGGACGTAGCGCGTGGAAGGAACACGTTATTCCGACCAGTTCCTTTCCCCTCCATCAAGCGCCCCGGCTGGCCAGGGGGAGGCAAATATAATTTATTTTTGCATTGTGTTTTTATTTTACGACTGATGATATATTGATGATATATCCTCTGCATATATTGTGTTCTATCTGTATGTCATTCAATGTTGTATATAATATGAGTAAAAAAAAAAAGGATCTCAATTTAAATAAGCCATAGGCTTTCATAGGGCTTATCCTTTTAGTTGCCCGTGAACTGTACTGTCATGAAACTGTACCTTTTCCTATGCAAACTGCTAATAAATTCTTCAATCAATCAGTCAATCAATATCCACTGAATATTCTGCATATCCTCAACAATATCCTTTCAGCGCCCAAATCCTAGGTGGGGTTGGCAAAAGGGCCTTTCTGTGTGGAGTTTGCATGTACTCCCTGTGTCTCCTAGGGTAGGTACCCGCACAAAAACTTGCTGTAATCCTGGTCTCTATAATGCCTCCCCCTGGCCAGCCGGGGCGCCTGATGGAGGGGAAAGGAACTGGTTGGAATCACGTGTTCCTTCCACACGCTACGTCCAACCGGGGAGCTCCCCCCTGTCAGGTGAAAAGAAGCGGCCTGCTCACTCCTCATGCACTGAAGGAAGCATGAGCTCAGTTCAGGGCTCTCCCCAGGTTGGCAGAGAGAGAGCAGAGCCCAGGATTACAGTTTAGGCAATTGGCACTGGGTGAATAATGGGTTACAAAATCGTGGGATAAAAATTATAAGAACAAAATAAAAGTAATCAATGTCTGTCTGTCTGTCTGTCTGTTCGAGTCTTGCTGTAATAGCAATGTAGCAGGGAATCTATAGCTTCGCGTAGCCAGGCTTACTCATCTGCGAAGAGAAAAGCCTGGTAACGACCATAGGCTGAAACGGCATGAAACAGTGCTACTTCCGCCGGGAGAATTTCACCGGATGTTATTGTTTTTTCATATTCCACGCTGGCGGAAAAAAAAACTGTTCTACTTCTCCCGACCCATCGGTTGCGCTCGTAATAAACAATATCCAAACAAAAACATGGATTCTGACCAAAGGACACCTATTAAGAGTGAGTTAAGAGCTGTATCTTTATGTAAACGGACTGCAACGCATGACCTAACTTCCATTAACCACAGCACTTCCGGTGTCTGTAGGTTCATGCCGTTTTCACCGGCTATTGTGGCCAGGGTGGGGAATCTATGGCGAAATAGAAGTGTGGTCGAAGCTTCTCCTTTCCTTTTTTTATCACGGCAACAAGACTCCCCAAACACTCAAGTGTGACCAATTCTTGCAGCATGGCTCAAATCAGAAAAAGGTTTACTTTGGAAAAGTGAATTGGAGTTCAGGCCAATCTCATCCTGTCTTCCCGCGACAGGCTCTGTCAGTTGCTGCCAGGGAAAATTAGTTCCCAAACTTCCCATCATTGTGTATACTGCCTTAACCCTGTAAGACCCACTGTTGCAATATTACAACATTTGTATTTTATCCAAAAATGATTTTCTTTTTGCTCCCCCTACCGCCTAAACATCACTATTGGATTCTATTCTTTAGTATTACAATGCCATTGGCCACGATATTTGCATATGAATACCCCCCACTTCAAGATCTCTGGAGTCCATAGTATGGACAAACAACACTTTTTCACTGAAGCTATTCCTCACAACAAAAAAACAAAAGAAAACAAAAAAAAACAGTAAAATGCTTGTAATAATTGTTTTGGTGATCATTAGAATGTCTAGAACATGTACATTATGTTATTATTGTGAAAAATATCCCCCATATGTAAATCGGAGCATGAGTTAAGGCCCAGATAACAGATAAAAAAAATCTCTTTCTCCAGATATTTTTCCATTCAAAGTGGATGGTAGATAAAGATAAAAAAAAAATATCTGCCACAGATAAAAGAAATATCTGTGGTAGATATTTTTTTTTTTCTGTATCTACCATCCACTTTGAATGGAAAAATATCTGGAGAAAGAGATTTTTTTATCTGTTATCTGGCCCAGTGGGAATGGCTTTATGGCTATAAAACCTTACAAAAACATAAAAAAAAAACATTACATTTTCCTCTCCAAAATACTCCTACAACACCATCTGACAGGTAAAAAAGAAAAATTGTTCAAGTATTTCTATTTTTGGGGTCTTACGAGGTTAACATGCACGCTGCGTTGCAGCTCCGCAGCATGGTATGCGCCAGCAACAACCACCCCCCCAACAAGCAGTCATGTAAGATTGATGCAGTGGTGGTGAGACCAAGCTACTACTGCTGCAATTACAAGCCCGCTGATGGCTCACACGTGTGCACTGCACGGTAATGAGGAGAGAGTCACAGTTTTACATCGGCCGTCTCAGTTGCTGCTAGTGTTTACTCACTTTAATTGCCTGTCAGCCGGTGGTGCTAAAAGTCCTCAAATGTTCTACTTATATAAACGAGTAGCAACCCTGCAATGCAGAAATACTTCATGATTCTAAATTGACTTGAGTAAAAGTAGGGGTGCAATACTGAACCGAACCGCCAAACCGAACCGAACTGCCCATACCGAATGAACCGAATTTCTTGATTTTTTTTTGGGTGTAGCCACATAAAAGCATAATTTTAACTCTTTCTGTACACTTTTTTGGAGAAAATCTTCCTCCCTAGTAAAATCACAATAACTGATTATCATGTTTTAGGGGGGAAACAAATGATTGCACCCCATCTTTAAAATTAACTGAACATTTTTGATTCTTTATTTTTTTCATTTTCAATTGTTACTGTACCGAAACCGTACCGAAACCGTGAGCCAAAAACCGAGATACGAACCGAACCGTGGGCTGACTGAACCGTGGCACCCCCTAAGTAAAAGTACAATGGTATTGGCATTGGTGTGAAAGATATACTTATGTGTATAAAGTATCGTACCCCTGATTTCACAGGTTTCAAATGTGCATGAATAAAAAGCTCACAAAGCGTCGCATCGCCATCATGACGCCTTCTAAGCTTGTAGAGTATATACTGTATATCGTCATTCGTCACTGTCGGGCAGAACCCTCGTATCTCAAAGTTTCAAATGTGTATGTTTTTCCGTAAAGTAAAGCCCTGGTTCATCAGACAAGACTGTTGCACAAAAATTGTGAAAACAGCCGATCTACAAGCACACAACGCCTCGCACCGCGAGGCGTTGTGTGCTTGTAGATCGACTGTTTTCACTAGTTTAGATCATTTTCAAGACGATAAATACAAAACGAACGGTTTTGGACATACAAGGTTTCCACCCGACAACGACAATATTATATATAGGGCTGAATTGGTTAATGTACGCTTTTGTAATAATAATCAAAACCTAGAAAGTAAGTACGTTTACAAATCACCTCTGAGCTGCAGTGGAGGATAAAGTACTGAAGGTTGGAAGTACTCCAGTAAAGTAAAAAGTGCACTGAAGTCCAATACTTGAGAACATGAAGTGTCAGTGTTAGTTTATGCAGGACATGGGAGTCAAGTTGCTGCTCAGCTATAGTCAGATGTCAGTCAGCTCTGTTCTCATACCTCATTAGCATATCTGCTGGTCATTATGTCACATGACTGCCATATACTCCAATCAAAGCGCTCAATCAGTAGGGAAGGCTCATTTAAATATGGCTTGCTTCTCTACCAATGCTTGGTTTCCGAAGCTTCGGAATCATTTGCTGCTTGCTGCCTCCTCCACCCCAGCCTCCACCTATTTGCACGATCAGTCTGGCAAATACTTGGTGATTGTCTGATTAAGTTACATGTCAATGTGGTTAAGCTCAATACTGTGATTTGACTATGTTACATGTCAATGTGGTTAAGCTCAAGTACTGTGATCTTGACTAAGTTTCATGTCAATGTTGTTAAGCTCAATACTGTAATTTTGACTAAGTTCATGTCAATGTTGTTAAGCTCAATACTGTGATTTGACTATGTTACATGTCATGGTTATTGCTATTATTTTGCTATTCTATCCCTATGGGGGGGGGGGGGGGGGGGGGTTATTGTTATGCGTTACCTGATTTTGCTTAGCATGCTCAGAAAAGCCTGCACAAAATTCAGGAAGCATCTCCGAACGCGGAGCCCTTCAAGCGCCAAGATTAACTGTATTCCATTTATGCAATAAATGGTTAAATCAGCTTGACGTGAATGTTTCTGCCTAAAATATATTTAGTTCCTTTCCAGCACTGCCTGTCACCACATCATATTATCCACTAACTCTCTCTCTCTCATAAGATCCATCTCTCCTCTCCTCCTCATCTCTCCCTGGTTGGCGCAGCAGGAGCCCACCTCTTTAAACACAAACAACCCTGTTACCACAGAACGCGCGGCGTCCCGGGAGGTCCTAACCACTTGAACCCCGGCATTCCTGTCCTGACGCTCAGAGGAAATTGCTTATCTGTGACGAGCTCATAAACGCATCGCGACGTGACACTTTTGTAGGCTCCATCTACACTCGTAGATCGGCTATCTTTCAGCAAAGACATTTTGGGCTCTATTTTAGTCCATGCCTTTTGTCCATGCCTTACCCCTTTTCCCTAAACTATTTTGCATTGTTTTACTATGCTGAAAAGCATGTTTAAATATATCTCAAATAGCTGATCTGCAAGCTCACAACCGGTCGACGTAGATCGGCTATTCTAATGATTTAAAAATGTTTTTCAAAATAGTGAAAAAATACAAAGAGGTTTGGGGATAAGGGGTAAGCAAGGCATGGACGAAAATATAGCCTTTTGTGTACAGGGGAAAACGTTGCCAGGGTACCAGACTGCTACGCTGCGTTCAGTGGATTGTTGTTGTCACAACGCTTCTCAGTCTGGCCAGGCTCCATTTGACTCGTATTTCCGTCACCCGTTAGGCAACGTTGTTGACGATTTGGATGTTGTTCCAGCGAATCAGAGTAGGGTTAGGGTAGCTACGTCATCAGCCAGCCAATACACACTGGTGTATTTGTCCCGCCCGGCGCCACAGACCAATCAGAAGCCATGAGTGGTTTCCACTCGTTTTCTATGTCCCGCCTCCCTTGGAGATAGGAGCCTGGCCAGTCTGAGAAGCCAAGTGACGAAACCAAATCCACTGAACGTAGCGTACTGTAGCAGGCTGGTACCCAGCAGGGCATACGTACGAGCGGAGCGGAGCGAGTAGAAAAGATGCTCCGCGCTCCAGAGGGCTCTTGTCCCGCTCGCTATTCGCTCTGGTCGCCGCTCGCGCTCCGCACCGCTCGTATGCCCTGGTACCCAGGCTAGGGAAAAAGGGAGGTGGGCTGTATACACCGGCCAGTCAGCAGAAGTATCTTTTTTATTGTATTGTGTTTTTGGGAATTCATAAAAATAGCAGATCTACAAGCTCACAGCGCGTCACAACGCTTGAGAAAAATCTCGAAAGTGTGAGAACTACTGATTTAGAAGGCACGCCTCATGTCTCCATGTGTAAAATAAATAAATAACTAGATGTTTCCATCCCAGATATTATTCTGCAAAGATTACAGCAGGAACTGCAGGATTAAGGGTGATGTGGTGTTTGGTCTGAAAACAAGCACACAGCGAGCGAGCTCATCGCCACTCGCCCTGGTTGGCTCCCAACGCGACGGTGCCATCGCTCACTCTGATGCATGTCCTGTACAGTGTTACACACACGCTGTTTGACAGCCCAGAGCTGGGAAATGTCAGCGACTCAAACACTATATTGTCAAACACTGTTCTTATTTGGGTTAGGGTTACTTTTACGTCAGTGGTTCTCAAACATTTTCATGTCAAGGACTCTCAAAATGATTATGCATTTGGCCACGGACCCCAATATAGGCCTAGAATTATTGAATGCTTTAACCAGTGAAAAATAGCAGATATACAAGCTCACAGCGTGGTACCGAGTGCCGCGCTGCAAGCTTGTAGATCTGCTATTTTTGAAAAAGTTGTGAAAATGTGTGCAAATCTTTGCATATATGTATTTTTAAAGCGAACGTTTGTAACTCAAATGTTGCTTCTGGGTGGTCCCTGGAACTAGATATTTTGAGATGGTGGTCCGTGGCCAAATAAATATCATTTTGGGGGTCCTTCACATGAAAAGGTTTGAGAACCACTGACATAGCTCTCAAGAACAGGCTAACTGAGCTCCAGTTAAGTGAAAAGGACCTTTTCTTTGATGATGGCTATAGCCAGATTGCTGACATAGAAACATAGGTTTTTCAAAAAACCTTAGAAGGATTCAAAAGACACTTATAGAATCGGGTCAAAATTCAAATTTTCACGATTTTTCAAAAATAGCAGATTTACAAGCTCGCAGCGCGGCACTCGGTATCTGCTATTTTTCAATAGTTAAAACATAAAATCATGATACACAATAATGTGTACCCGTTCTAAATGGGTTAAAGGTATAATTCAACTCAAAAATACTTTTTTTTTTATCGATTACTCACCCCATTGAGGATTTTTTTTTATAAACCAGTAAGACTCCCTAAATTGGGAGATAAGCGACCGTCAGTGGTAGGAGGGAATATGGGAAATGGGACAGATTAGAGATACTTTATACCGCTTTACGTGATTTTAGGGGGGAATGTGTAGGAGCAGTGTCCAAAAATGTTTTTTGCAAAAATCATCATGATGGTGACGCTAGAAGAGGGCCATGTGAGAAATGAGTGGTGGAGGGTGTGATTTGCCATCCAAGGAGTGTGTGTGCAAAGTTTGGCATCGATAGGGCCAACGGTGGCAGAGATGTGACTAGGGCAAAAGTGTGACGTGACGTGACGTGACGTGACGTGACGTGACGTGACGTGACGTGACGTGACGTGACGTGACGTGACGTGACGTGACGTGACGTGACGTGACGTGACAGTGGAGCTTTTCATGCGACCCGATAGTCGCAATGAGCTAAAACGTACAGTACAGAATTGTTTTAGGATTCAATTTGGAGACACAATAAGGGAGGAATTGACTACACAGATTACACACACCCGAAGTGAATTTGAAAACTCGACCAATGATGAAAAACTCCCATACCTACTGGGAGAAATACAACACTGTGCGAACAGAGCAGCAAGATTTGTGAACTGTTGCGACAAAAGAAGGTTAGAAACACAACCACCCTAAGGACTACAAACCATGGATTAACATATAGACCTACTGCACATACAGTATGAAACAGAGCTGATACCTTAAAATGCATTTTGAGGAAAATAATGCCACTATTTGTACCCTGTATATATATATATAGCTCTGTTTACACAATGCTGTACCCCCTCCAACTGTATATTATGTTCCACCATTTTCAACAGTTTTTATTAGTGGCCAAGGCCACGAAGTGGCAAAAGGCCACTCATTGATATTGGACTTCATCTTCTTCCGCCACTTTTTCACTTGTGGCTTGACCGTGCAGTCGCTTTTTACGAAACTCGGCAGTATGGCAGAGGACCATGCCAAACGGCTAAAACGCGAAGTTCGCAACAATCGGCCAAAGGGTGGCGCTGTAGGAAGCCTTCGAAAGTGCAAACTTTGAACTGGGGTAGCTCATGCCCTGTTTCAGGTACAGCAATGAAACCTGTATACACTTATGCGTCTCCTCATGCCGAACAACTTTTACGCTCTGACTTTTGACCTCTGACCTTTACCTCTCCCACAATTTTGAATTATATGAAAAACAGTCAAAATCTATCTCCTCCTGGGACTTTCGCGTAACGTGCGCGAAACTTTTTTTACATGAACTTTGGACCAACACGGTCATCGCACAGCGGCCGGATTTTCTTTAAAGCGAAACATTATTTTTTAATAATTCACTCAATGTTGCAGTTTTATGCAAATTATTCTTCTGCCTCTAAATCATACATGCAAAGTGACACGTTCATGGCATTTGGCAAATATGTCGAGGGTTAGTCCAAATATCACTGAAAGCAATCTTACTCGAATTGGCCAAAGGGGGGCGCTATACGAAGCGTTTGAAAACTCAAACTTTAAAGGGGCATAAGTCATGCCTCGTTTCGTTTGAAGACATGCAACTTGCTTACACGCGTGCCTTGACTCAAGCTGAAGACATCTGTGTCTTTGTTAAGTAAGCTCCGCCCTTCGATTTTCCGCCTTTTGGAGCAGTTCGTAAAACACTTAAACCCGCTTTTATTCCGGAACTTTCGCGTCACGTGCACAGAACTTTTTTTACATGAACTTTGGACCAATATCTAAAGATCTGTCAGATCGGATTTTTTAAAAATTGAAACATGCTTTTTTAATAATTCAATTCATAATTACGGTTTTATGCAAATTATTCTTCTGCCTCTAAAACAAACATTCAAAGTAATATTTTCTCACTGTGCAGAGCTGTGCATAGTTCACATGGTAAGGCCTTTGTCTATCATTCCAGAAGTCTCCTGTTCAAGCCTTACCTCATGCATTTAAAATACATTTTACAACATTTTGCCGTGAAAACCCTGGTATTGCAACTAAACATGGCAACCCGACCAAACATGGCAACCCTATTAAGCAAGAGAGTATAAATAACGGTTGAGGTGAGGCCACTTCCTCCTCACTCAGTTTGTTTGGAAGCCGCATGCTGCTGCTGGATGCTGCTGGATACTCCATTCTGCGCCCATCTACTCAGCGGTGAGTTGTGGCTTGGGTGGTTAGTTTTGCTAAAGTGTGTTGAAATGTGTCTGCTAGTTGTTTGGTGATTTAGCAAAAAGGCTAACTTTAACATGGGATTTAACATGGAACATAAGCTCAAACCGATTATTTTATTCAACAAAATGGAGAACAGTACAAGTATAGTCAATACAATAGTAATTGTAACCCAGGGTTCAGATTGTATATTTTCATTTTATTTTTAAATGGAATGTTTTCTTCATTTCCACATGCAATGTTTTGGTCCCGGTCAGGGGCATCACACCAAATTCTGGGCCCTGGGTACAAGGATTCACAGCGGGCCCCCCATGAATGTTAACTATTGAAAAATAGCAGATGGGTGGGTGACGTGACGTAACGTTTTCGCTGTCCTCGGTGTCAAACATGTATAAATAAAAAATATATTTGTCAAAAACCTTCTGAATATTGTGCAGGACATTAAGCTTTATGTGAACTTACTCAAGATTAAAACATTTCATTCCTCATTTCTTCAGAATCTTCAACCAAACATGGCAAAACTCATATGGTGTGACTGTCCTGACCTTGTTTCTCAAAGTGGGAACTTGAATAAAACTAAGAAAAAGAATTGCTAAAAATCATTTGAAAATGAATTTAGGCTAAAAAAAATGTCTATTTTGAGCCTATATCTTTTCAAAGTCAAAGCATAATGTTTTCAGTCATTTCTGATCAAAAACATTTTGTCCCCCAACCCAAAATCATTTGGTGTGACACTAGTTTGGAAAAATTAAACAGGCAATTATTTGGACACCTATTGGCTAGAGAGGTCCTTCTTCTGTAAGGCTATTCAGCACTCCCAGCACAACTGCAAGACAGGTGTCTGAGGTGAGTTATGATTTTAACATTTTCATGAAATGCCATCTTGTTGAAACGTTGACAAACTCACCATTCTGGATGTCTTTTGGTGTGACACCTTTTCTTTAAAAAAAGCTTAAGTTATTTGAAGTTTTGGTCATATTTCCATGTAGATCTAGGCTGCTTTGTTATAGCTAGCATGCTGTTAGCATGCTAATGTGTACATAGTAGCCTCAAGGTAAACCTAAATGGAGAAAACAGTAATATGGTGTGACACTTAATCATATGGTGTGACATGTCTGCTTGTCACACCATATGACTTGACTGTCACACCATATGATTTATACTGTATTTAACTACAGATATAACAACAAATAACAAAGTTCCATGTTTCTTTTGTACATTTAAACATTTGTTTTAAACATTTTTACATAAAATGTAATTTAGCTTCATTCAGCGATACTTAAAATTCATCAGACAGAGCAGAAACCCCTTCACAGAAACCTTAACATATTGTTTCAATCTAAACAATATTTTCTCTTTGTCTTAAACTATACATTCCATTTTCTTTTGTCAGCTGGAAAATGACAAGTGCTGAGAGAACGAGAAAGTACAGGGAGAAACTAAACAATGACCCAGCAAGGAGAGAGGAGCCAAAGGGGCGAGACTGCATTTTCTACGAAGAGCAGGAGGTTGTCTGTGGCATAGCAGAACCGCAACAAGGCAGCCGGTTTGCTACCCTCACCAAATACGACTGGCTGATGTACAATACAGTCTAAATGTATAATCTAATCTGATCTAATACTTTTGTACTTTGACTCACTGGACTGGACAGTGGACAGTGTTAAGGTAGGACCCGAGACAAAACTAGCGAAAATAGCTGATCTACAAGCTCTCAACACGTTGTGCTGCGAGAGCTTGTAGATCAGCTATTTTCAGAGTTGCGCAACCCAGCACTCTTTAGCTAGTGGAGATGTGGTGTAATGTCATGATTCCTAATTACATTTGTTCAACACAAAATGCTGTGTTCAAGTTCAGGAGACTTCGGAAAAAAGCAATTTACCTGAATGCTGAGTTCTGTTTCCACTAATTGGTGTTAATAAAATGTTGCCTTCAATGCCTTGGCTCCAAGTGTGGCTATGCGCCTTATTGTCCCTTTAGGATCCTTCTGCCGTGGGCCGGCAGAAGACTTAGGTGTGCGTTGCATTCCTGTGCACATCCTCATCATCCATCTACTACTACAATTCTTTCTTATCCCATGTTAAAGCCCTACAATAATATCCTGTTCAGAAATATTAAGGCCATGTTATCCTGGGTAATTGTTTAATCAATCAGTAAAGTTCAGTACTCCCTAATAGGTAGATTAAAACACAGTTTGCTTTGACACATGAAGATATGATCATACGGTGTGACACTAAATCATTTGGTGTGACATTCCAAATAGTGAGAAATCATACCTTTATTAATGATTAAACCAAAAAAATGTTTATGGATTACATAGAGAATATTATCAGGAAGAGTCACAAATATTTGTGTAATTTTAGAGAAAGTTTTGACAGAATACATTTAAAATATGTTGTAAGATCATGAACATGGGCCTCACACAGAGTGTCGATTATGAAAAAAATATACAGATATAATTAATTTTCAAAAAACAATAGTGGATCACTGGTTAGTTATGATAAAGGACTTTGATAAAGTGAGTAACTTAAGAAAGATGTACTCCATTTTCATTTTATGAACAATTATTTTCATGTCACACCATATGACGATTTTAGGCACAAGTACAACAAACTGCTGAATAAAGTCTGATTCCAATAAAATATCTAAAAACAAAATGTATTTCCATAAGGTTGAGAGTGAGTAGAACAAAAGTAAATAACTTTTATGCCTGCAATTTAAAGTTTTTTTAAAAACACATTTTTTGGGGCGTCACGTCACTGACCCAGATATACAAGCTCACAGCTTGTAGATCTGCTATTTTTGAAAAAAATGTGAAAATGTCAAGAAACATATGTTTCCATGTCAGTGATGCTCAAACTTTTTCATGTGAAGGACCCCCAAAATTATATGTATTTAGCCACGGACCCCCATCTCAAAATATTTAGTTCCAGGGACACCCCAGAAGCAAAATTTGAGTTACAAATGTTCGCTTAAAAAAACATATATTCAAAGATTTGCACACATTTTCACGACTTTTCAAAAATAGCAGATCTACAAGCTCGCAGCGCGGCACCGACGCGCTGTGAGCTTGTATATCTGCTATTTTTCAATAGCTAAAGTTACTAGGGCCCCTCCAACTTGGGCCCTAGTAACTCAGTCCCACTTTCCTACCCCTTGTGACGCCCCTGGTCCCGGTACCCAAGTCACAATCAGTCACACAGCTTCCCTTTAATTGACAATCATCACCACACCCAGTATAAAACTGTCAGTCTGCAGTTTGCTCAGTGAGGTGCACATCACTGGAGCTGCTGCAGATCTGTACTGTTCATTATTTCAACAACTATTCCTATTTCTAACAGTTTTAATTCATTCATTCAGTTTAATTCATTCACCTCAGCTCACCTCACCTAATTTTTCTCTCCCTCCCCCACCTAGACTGGCTGGAAGATAAATTGGTAAGTGAACATGTGGCTCAGAAATGTTTGTTTCTGGTTTTGGGATTGGAATGTAAAAAGATTCATTTCGGGAATGTAATTATTGCTTGTAGATAAGCTGCTAAGTTGATTATTGATGTGTTTTGAGTTCAATGGCAAGCTTGTAGATCAGCAGATTTGTCGACTTTATTTTGTTTTAAGCTTGTAGATCGGCTGATTAGTTGTTTTTTTTTTGTTTTTTTGCCTGTGAACTGAATCTAGTTGTTTGGTTTTCAGAAAAACTACATTTCCCAGAATGCAGCAGCTAAGATGGTTGCTTGTTGGGCGTCGGCCGATTGAATCCATCTGAACAGTTTGCGCAAAACACTGCTGAGTTGAGGAGGCTGTGTGCTTCTCTGTTAACCGGTAAGATTGTTTGCTTGTGTTTTGTATGGTCTCTTTTACCGTTTTACTGTGTTATTTTGGTTCTATGGTTTACAGTGAGAATGTGTTTTATATTGTCAGGAGTGTTTAGTTGTGGATGATTGCCTGTGTCCACTATTGTTTGGGGTGTGGCCTCATCTCTTTCTTTAATGTAAGCATTTAACTAAAGAGATGTGAGTATTATTGCGACTGCTAGGTCGCAGTTACTATCGAAACCTCCACCGGCTGTCACTGTCCGTGTGACATCATACTTTTGCCCTATTCATATCTCCGCTACCATTGCCCTTATCCATGCCAAACTTTGCACACACTCCTTGGCTGCCTGATTTCTCATATGGCCCTCCAGCGCCACCATGAGGCCGATTCTTGCAAAACATTTTTCAACACTGCTCCTACAGATTTTGGCCTAAAATCACGCAAATTGGATGGCAAATCACAACCTCCAAATCAGCAGATCTGTTGACTTTATTTTGTTTTAACCTTGTAGATCGGCTGATAAGTTGATTTTTCTTTTTTTTTATCCAGGCCCTGTTTTTTGCATGTGAACTGAATCTAACTGATGGCTTTGTTTGGTTTTCAGAAAAACGACATTTCCCAGAATGCAGCAGCTAAGATGGCTGCTTGTTGCAATCAGTTTGATTTGTCAGCACCTGGCCGCAACACAGCTTCTCCGAGTGGGCAATCCAAATGTTTTTGCTCTTAACCACCGAGCTCTGCTTCACTGTGTAGCTGGCTCTCGAAGGGACTCTTCCATCGAGCAGTAAGCAAAACTCCACTATGTTCTCCTCTGTCGCACATTTGCTCTGTATTTTGCCACATTGCTAATGGTGGTTCTATCTGTTCCCATTGTAGGCAAATTAGGAGCTGCATCTGAATCTTGGAAGAGAAATGGCATGTGTTAATGGAAGCAACGGCATACTGTGAAACATGTGTTTCGAATGTAACCCCTGTTAAGTTCTGGAAAGAAGCATATTTTGAGTTAAAAGCCCCGGTTTTGGGAAGAACTTTATTTCATGTTTTAGGGGAACGCCCCATTGAATAAAACAACGCTTATTGCGTTTTCACCTTGAGAACTGTTTCCGTGTGCTGGTTTGGGTTCAGACTTCACAATACTTAATGTTTAAAAACTTTATTTGAAGACGTTTACTACTTGAATTATTTGAAAACATTGTGATTTAAAAGACATGCCTGAAAATGGCTAGGTTGTTAACCCTCTGTTTTGAAGGTTTACAACCTGATCACCAACTCTTCAACAACAAAGACAACTAATGAAAAAGTTGGAAAATAAAGATATTGAGTTAAAACCTTGAGGAGTTCTTTGGAACTATTTTATGTCTGTTGCATATAGTCTTTTGCATACATGTTGTGTAGAGGTCAATTTGTGCTTTTACCAATAACTATGCCGATTAGTGTAAAATCGGCAGAGTCTGTCATTTATAGCGCCACCAGAAGGCCGAAAACACTCTTCGATATTATTCCTTCAGATTTTATCCGATAATCACAGAAATGGGTACACAGTATCTCTACAGTGATGCAATCATGACGGATTTGTCCGATATCATATTCTATCTAATTGGCTAACATTGAATTCCAAGGTTTGCAGGATTGCTCCTTTTTGAACAAAATGTCTCAAACGCAGCCTGCTATTTGTGTGAGATTTTGCACACACATTCCCACTAGGCCAAGGAACAGATGCCACCCTTCTCACATTGGCCTGTTATAGCTCCACCAGCGGGTCAATTTTTGCAAAACAAATTATTGGAACAAAATGCTTCAAATCCCGCATGCAGCGTCCGATTGCCGTGAAAGGCCCAAGAACACGTGGTACCCTTTTCACTTTGGCCTATTATAGTCACCACTAGGCCAAAAAAAAAAAAAAAAAAACACCTGACCTGCCGGAGACCTGTTCGGAAGAACACTGCTTCCAGTTTTTCTTTGATTTGTTCTTTGCTTTCCCTTGATGCCTTTTTGCTTTCCTGCTTTTTATGCCTTGGCCACTTTATCGCTGCTTGTATTTGTGATACTTGCTTTGGCAATGTAAACGTATGTTTTCTCAGGCCAATAAAGCTCCTTTGAATTGAATTGACTATAGTTTTCCTCCACAAACAAAGTGCAGGGAAGGATGCCCCCCACCCGCATGGCCCCACCAAGCCTCTGATCTCAGACAATGCTGAAGGCCCACCCCCCCACCAATGTCACCAGGGACGTGCTGGCCATTGAGAAAAGTGGGACAACTCCCGAACGGCCGGTTCATTAGGAAAAATTTAAAAATAAAATTCCACTTTTCGTTCCATTTTGGGGGGCTGGGCGGCAAACAACAAATTTGTAGATTTTTTCACAAAGCAAAGCCCTGCTTCATCATACAAGGCTGTCGCACAAAAGTAGTGAAAACAGCAGATCTACAAGCACACAACGCCTCGGCGTTGTAAAATGATAAAATACAAAACAAACGGTTTTGGACATACAAGGTTTCCACCCGACAACGACGAAATATAACTCATGTACAGTAATTGGCCCACTGGCTTGTCACTTGTCATGATCTGAAATGGCAAATCTTTGAGTAGCAGCAGCGCTATAGAGAGAGATCTCTCTCTATAGCACGCAATGAGTGCCTCTCCAACTCTTTTTCCCGGGCTGAATCAGGGGCCCAGCATGTCCCTGAATGTCACAGACCAACAGACACCCAGGCCTTGGCCCGGGCCACAAAGGCCACTTCATTAATGAACAGCTTAACAACAGAAGTTACACCATTAAAATGTCCTGCCACACCCTCAAGACCAGCTAAACACACACACGTGCACGCGCACACGTCTTTGTCTGTCTGCAGACTCCCTGCCATGGTCCGTCCCTAATCC
Organism: Nannobrachium achirus; assembly: GCF_963921795.1. Lineage (NCBI taxonomy): Eukaryota > Metazoa > Chordata > Actinopteri > Myctophiformes > Myctophidae > Nannobrachium > Nannobrachium achirus. The sequence continues at coordinate 16,276,362 of NC_137831.1, forward strand.
CCTTCCTGCAACAGTGGCCATGACCAATCCTGGCCTTTCATGTTTGGAAGCGGGAGGCAGTCACGCCTAACACGATTGGCCGGTTCTGGCAGTCAGGCATGTATGTATGCCCGCCTGGGCTGCGAGTGAGCAAAGGATGAGGGATGCGATGGACTGATGGTCAATACCAAAAACACAACTAAAACGCCAAATCACAATTCATTTTGAATGACAATCAATCACCAACTTAAATTTGTAAGTGTGACAGCCACATGGAGGGGAGGGGAGGGGGGATGGGGGGTAGTTTGTTGTCCCAAACTAATCTGGCTGATCTGAGGGGTCTGTCAACGGGGTGGGCTGGGCTGGCAGCCCCACTGCTCATGGGCGTCTCAATGGGGGATAAAGTGGGACTGAGTTACTAGGGCCCAAGGTGGAGGGGCCTTCATTAGTTTATACTTTAGCTATTGAAAAATAGCAGATATACAAGCTCATATCAAATCTGCTATTATGAAAAATATGTGAAAATGTGGGTACATTTTTAAATATATGTATTTTTTAAGCGAACATTTTCAACTAAAGTTTTGCTTCTGGGGGGTCCCTGCCTGGAACTAAATATTTTGAGATGGTGGTCCCTGACCAAATGCATATCATTTTGGGGGTCCTTCACATGAAAAAGTTTGAGCACCACTGACTTAGAAACACATTGTTTTTCAAAAAACCTTAGAATGATTTGAAATATTGAAAGACTTTTTTCAAGATTTTTCAAAAATAGCAAATATACAAGCTCGCAGCGCGGCACTCGGTGCTTGTATATCTGCTGTTTTTCAATAGTTATAAAGTACCCAGGGCCCAGAATTTGATGCGACACCCCTGGATCTGAGGGCTCTGTCAACGGGGTGGGCTGGGCTGGTGCCCCCCCCTGCTGCTGTTGTCATGTGACCCACATAGCTCTAACTACAGTGCACTGCGTGGAATTAAATGTGTTGTTGTTGGGACTGAAGATTAGGAGGAGGGCCAACAACAATGCAGATCTGTCTACCGCATACATGGGCAACTGGTGGCCCGGGGGCCACATGCGGCCCCCACCTTCACTTAATGCGGCCCGCAGGTTAATATTGGACTACTGATATATTATTGATTTCAGCTGTTACAATTCCAAACATGGAAAAATGACCAGCTTTAATTACTTCAGTCTATATTAGTAGCTAAATGACTAGTATTAAAATGTTATTGTATTTTTTATGTCCAATGTATTTGTATTTAAGTCCATCAAACATATAATTTTCCGAATGTCTGTCTGTCTGTCTGTCTGTCTGTCTGTCTGTCTGTCTGTCTGTCTGTCTGTCTGTCTGTCTGTCTGTCTGAGTGTCTGTCTGTCACAGCGTTTCTCCTCAGTGGCTGGAGCAATTGATCTGAAATCGCATCACCATTAGCATATGAACACACCTGACATAACTGTGAAGCCTGTTTGTCACTTTCACAAATCATATGCTGTATATTAGCATTTTTATGGTGTATCTACTATCTATTCTGCATCTAGCATGAGGCATATCTATTCTGCATCTAGCATGAGGCAACATGTTTAACCAGCTGTGTGTGTGTGTGTGTGTGTGTGTGTGTGTGTGTGTGTGTGTGTGCGTGTGCGTGTGCGTGTGCGTGTGCGCGTGCGTGCGTGAGATGCAGATCGGTACACAGTATCTCTGTAGCCATTAAACGAAACGGGTATTTCTTTTAATTGATGCTCCTACATATTATCATGCAAGCACCAGTTAAAGTTACTTTCCATCCCTCATATACTGTGTGCACAGTGCACACCCCATAACCCACACACTGCACATCATTTCGGAGCTCATATCTTTGAACGGGTAAGGGCTAGTAAAGTTAACATAAGAACATATAAATGTATTTGAAATTTTAAAACGAAAGAAGAAAAAAAGTTACTTTTTGGGATTCCAATTCAAAAATAGCAAAAAAAATAGCAGATCTACAAGCTCAAAACAGCACGGCTGTGAGCTTGTAGATCTGCTATTTTTACACACACACACACACACACACACACACACACACACACACACACACACACACACACACACACACACACACACACACACACACACACACACACGGTGGCAACTCTTGTTGATGTATGTTTAACCCCTTAAACCAGAGGTCTTCCATGTTTTTTCAGGCCAAGAACCCCCTTCGCTGAGAGAGAGAGATGAAGCAGGGACCCCCCCTCCCCACCCACTACATATTGGATTCATGTTAAACGTGTGTTTTCAGACATTTAACCACTCAGACCATATATGGGCAACTGGCGGCCCGGGGGCCACATGCGGCCCCCACCTTTACTTAATGTGGCCCGCAGGTTAATATCGGAATACTGAATATATTACTGATTTCAGCTGTTAACAATTCTAATTCCGTCAGTCTATATTAGTAGCTTAATGACTAGTATAGTAGTATTAAAATGTAACTATTTTTATGTCCAACATATTTGTATTTAGGAGGTTCATAAAGTTAACATGAGTATATAACTAGATGTGTTTGAAATTTTATCAAAATGTTACATTTCAGGATTCCAATTAAGAAATAACAAAACATAATTCAGGATTCCAATTCAAAAGAAGCAAAAATAGATCGGCTATTTTTGCTTCTTTTGTACAGTATGAGATACTAGAATGACAAAGTAGGACGTAGCAATATGCAATGTGGCCCTCTGGAGTGAAGGTGGAAATATAGTGGCCCTCGCCATCATCAAAGTTGCCCATCCCTGCCTCAGATCCTCGATACTTTGTATACGTTGTGACCTTTGGCTCGGTACGTGGTCTGCTCTTTTTTCTCCTCTACCAAAGCCCTTCCCCGAAAAAAAGAAGCAGATCTACGCCGCGTAGTGAGCTTGAAGACCTGCTATGTTCAGCTATTGTCTCCCCACCTCCAGAATAGGGATGCTAGCTAGGGTTCAGGTGGTTCATGTAAAAATCTAAATAAAACCTTTCTATCACACAAAGATTTGGTGGCAGTATCTCTTGAGGACCCCAATAGTGGTCCCCGACCCCCTGTTGAAGACCCTTGCCTTAAACCCAATACCAGGGGTTTTCAAAGTGGGTGACAGGGCACCCTGGGGTGCCGTGACAGCAGTCCAGGGTTTCCGCGAGATATCTTGATAATATTTGGAATTTATTTGGACACTTGAAACAATATTTAGTATCATTTTAAACTTGAAGTACAAAGTTATTTTCAGTCAGTTCTAACCAAAAATGGCTATTATCTCAACATTTTCCTCGCAGCATTATCACTAAAATATCGTCACTGTCGGGCAGAAACCTTGTATCTCCAAGTTTCAAATGTGTACGTCTTTTGCTAAAGCAAAGCCCTGCTTCATCATACAAGACTGTTGCACAAAACTAGTGAAAACAGCCGATCTACAAGCACACAACGCCTCGCGATGTGAGGCGCTGTGTGCTTGTAGATCTGCTGTTTTCACTAGTTTAGTACATTTTATAGATGTTAAATACAAAACGAACGGTTTTGGACATACAAGGTTTCCACCCGACAACAACGATATGCTATAAATATAAGGTGCTGGGAGTGAAAATTATAATGTAGGGGTGCCTCGGATTAAAACAATATTTATGGGGTGCCCTGAGACAAAAAGGTTTCGGAACCCCTGCCCTATACAAACCCCAACTACGGTCACCCTGGGCTCTGCACTGATCCCATACTTGTCTTTCAGTGGTGGAAGAAGTACTCAAACATTTTACAAAAAAGTATCAATACTGCAATGTAGAAAATACTCTGTTACAAGTAAAAGTCCGGAATACAAAATGTACTTGAGTAAAAGTACAAATATATTGGCATCAAAAGTTACTTAAAGTACCAAAAGTAAAAGTGCTCATTTTGCTAAATGTCTCACTTCACATTTTCAAATGTATACAAACATTTAGAAAATAGCTGATCTACAAGCTCACAATGGACACTGTGTGACGGGGCCGGATCTAGGCATAGGCAAGGGGGGGCAATGCCCCCCTAAATGCCCTGTCTGCCCCACCAAACATGATGGCATGCAAAAATCAAAAATCGGCCGGTATGATATCAAACCGGCCGCATCGGTGACCGGACGGTCACTGACATGCTCTGGACTAATTTAAACATTAGCAAATAGCAGCCAGTCTACTTAGTGGCAGCCTACAGTACAACAGAATACAGATGATGCTGATTACCTTTGCAATGTAAGGATATATTCCATAATCCTGTGTCAATGAAAAAAAAAAGCATCGCAAGGCTTTCCTGCCTCCAGTCCAGACGGTCCATGCAGAATGAGTTTACTTTCACTTTCATTTAAAAGAAAGCAACAGCATTGCAAAAGCTGTTGCAAGCGACAGAAAAAGCCATCCTATAAATGTCCCTTTATTTTAGCCAGTTTCAAAGGAAAACCACCTCCCGTTTCTCTGTTGGAAAAAAAAAAGTCAGTTCACTTTGCGTGGTGTCACTGTCATGTGTGTCTGTCCACACGCTGGATTAATTAATGCATGTCCAGGTGAAGCCTGTTAAAGGTCGTTATAGTATCCTCCGATAGTTTCACAAAGTACATTAAGCAACAGAAATGTATTATGTAACATTTTAAGTCCCTTACAGAGGTTTTACAACCCAAAACAACAGGAACAGCCAGGGTCATGAGGTAATATTTTGCCCTTAAATATTTGAAAGGAAGGAATAGACTAGAGTCAGACTACTGTGACACAAGGTAAATTTCTCACCTTGAAGACAATGAATGCAACCTTATTTATTTTAGCTTTTAAGACAATCGTTTTGCTTGTTAAAAAATATTTATTCAATAATAATATTATTAATAATATTTGAAATAAATGATCTCAATATGTATACCAATAATTTTAAAATAAAGGTTTTGCCATAATCATGCAGCTCTAACAGTGACACAGACAGAAGCAATGGCACAGCAATTATACAATATACAATAGTATGTATTTTTAACTTTAGGTGGCATAGCTCAGGGGTAGAGAAACTGATATTAGAGCATGAAGGGTATAAATCCCGAAGGGTTCCCAGTTCGAATCCGGGCTCCCCCTGAGTTAATGTCGAAGGGTCCTTGGGCAAGACTCTGAACCCCTAATTGCCTCCGGTGAGTAGGTTGGTGCCTTGCATGGCTTCCTCCGCCACCGGTGTATGAATGTGTGTGTGAATGGGTGAATGTAATGCACAAGTAAAGCGCTTTGGATTAAAAGCGCTATATAAATGCACCATTTACCATTTAGGCCTTACAGTGAATGATCAGCTGGCATCAATATTATATCCATATCATATTAGACTGGATATTGTCTGTGATTTTGGATATTGTACTTTTGTGATTGATTTGGCATTAGTGTTCTTCTAGCTTATTGGTACTCAAATTGAAGTATGTCTTGTAGGCCTACGTGGCCTGAAAAAAGGGTATTGGAGCAACCCTATTTTCTAGTTCATAGCTAAAGAAATCGGTATCGGAAAATCAGTTTTGGCAGGTCAGACCTTCATAAAACCGGTGGATCGGTACCGGCCAAGAATTTTGCAATCAGTCCATCTCTACGAGAATATATAGAGACAGAGAGAGATAGGTGTAAGACCTGTTGTTTGTAATGCGTGTTATAGGTATAAGTGTGCCAAAATGCTTTGTTTTTTATGCATTTCGGGTGTTTTAGGGGGTTTGATCCCCCCATTTTTTTCCGCCCACGCCTAACGGCGTGGGCTGAAGGTGCCCCCCTATCATTTCTTGCTGCCCCACCTACTACTAAAGGCTAGATCCGGCCCTGCTGTGTGAGCTTGTCGATCGGCTATTTTCAAATTCAAAGCGTTGGCCATACTGTATCTTCTATAAACATTGTCCTGATATTTGTAGATTTCACGTTGGTTTAAGCCTGAATAATTGAATCAATGTTGGCTAAACATCAGGGCGCAGTTAATAAGTCAAGGATGTTCCAATTTCCGTCTTAGATATTTTACCTTTGCTCTTTTGGTTAGACTTTTCAAATCAATCCGCGCTTCGCAATAAATTAAATGTCAACAGTACAGTATGTTTTCGTTGGATTATCCGCCTCAAGAGAGTTTCGAGTGGACTTTCACAGCGTAAAAGAAGAATAAACTGAATCCAACAGCTTCCTCGGAAATCAAACAAACTATGGCAGGGGGTCAAAATAGCAGATCTACAAGCTCACATTGTGAACTTGTGAAATGGGACATTCTGTTCAATGAGTACTTTTACTTTTGGTACTTTAAGTACATTTTGATGGCGATATACTTTTATTTAAGTAAAACATTTGAGTACTTTCACCCACCACTGCTTGGAATAATAGTCAACAGTAATGCCACAGCATGTCAGTAAACCCAGCCAGTATAGGCTATGGTCCTTTAGCATTGTACATTCTTTAAGTATTTGGTAAGCAATCTGTCCCAGGTCTGTTACGCATCTACGCTCAATCTGTACCGCGTTGAGTCACATTATAGGGGAGAAGGTGAGGGACGGGGCAACCGAGGTCAGCAGTGTTTTATCATGCATGACTCTGAGAGAGAGAGAGAGAGAGAGAGAGAGAGAGAGAGAGAGAGAGAGAGAGAGAGAGAGAGAGAGAGAGAGAGAGAGAGAGAGAGACAGAGAGAGAGAGAGAAGAGGGAGGTTTACCTGCAGTCCTAGGAATGTTATTTGGAACTGGGGAGCATTTCTGAACCCAGTTAAATGAATGCTAGCGGTCCAACAGAAGTCAGACAGATGCACAGATGTGTGTGTGCGTGCGTGCATGAGTGTGTGTGTGTGTGTGTGTGTGTGTGTGTGTGTGTGTGTGTGTGTGTGTGTGTGTGTGTGCGTGCGTGCGTGCGTGCATGCATGCCTGGTTCGACTATGCTTTCTCCAAAATTGCATTTATAGATGCCCAGACTCTGTGGCAGAGTTAATGCTTTTTTGCTAAAAATACCTCTGCCATATTGGAGCATTATATAATGTAATTTAATTTAGTGGGCTCACATAAAAATCGGGCAAACTTTGTGTGGGCAGTAGCTAGAGTGTGTGTGTGCGCGCGTGTGCGTGTATGTATGCACATACGCATTCCATCTGCTCTCTAAAACTTATTTTGTTAAAGTGAAGGTTGACTTTACTTTACGGTGGGACAGGGGCGTCACAAGGGGGGTGGAAAGTGGGACTGAGTTGCTATAGGGCCCAAGGTGGAGGGACCTTAATTATTTTATACTTTAGCTATTGAAAAATAGCAGATATACAAGCTCACAGTGCGGCACCGAGTGCAGCACTGCGAGCTTGTAGATCTGCTATTTTTTTTTTTTATAAAAGTCGTGAAAATGTGTGCAAATCTTTGAATATATGTATTTTTTAAGCGAACTTTTGTAACTCAAATTTTGCTTCTGGGGGGTCCCTGGAAATAAATATTTTGAGATGGGGGTCCGTGGCCAAATACCTATCATTCTGGGGGTCCTTCCCATGGAAAAGTTTGAGCACCACAGCCACCACTGACATAGAAACATAGGTTTTAAAAAAAAACTTTTGAAATATTCAGACCTGCACACATTTTCAAGATTTTTCAAAAATAGCAGATCTATACAAGCTCGCAGTGTGGCACTCAGTGCCACGCTGTGAGCTTGTATATCTGCTATTTTTCAATAGTTTAAGCACAAAATAATGCGTAATGATGCGTTCCCAGTCTAAATGGGTAAAGATTCTTCATAGGGGGAAGGGCCCCCTATGAAGAATCCTTTTTTCTTTACTGATTATATTGTTTTTTAGATTGATATTCATATGCATTTGTTATATTGTTGTTGATGTTCTGACATGTTGTCTTGTTTATTATAGTGATGTATTATCTGCTTATTGTAAGTCGCTTTGGATTAAAAGAGTCTGCTAAATGCCTAAACTGTGTAAACTGTAAACTTTAAGAACATTCATGGGGGGCCCGCAGTGAATCCTTGTGCCCAGGGGCCCAGAATTTGGTGCGACACCCCTGACGGTGGGAGTCCCGGGGTGGGCCGGGTGCCTCCTTCACATGCCCCCTAAAAATCTTTACTGCAGCACACGTCTGAGCCCAGCTTAACCCCAACATGCCTGCACTGACCCTGCCAAAAGCCCCTTCAAAGTGCCCAAACACCCCACATATGGACTATATTTGGACATGTTTAGACCCACAGAAACGATTTGCGAACGCCGTGGATGTTGTTGTGAGTATGCGCCCGACGTGACACCAGGGGCGTCAATTGGGTATGGCAGGGGTGGTATGCAGCTGCCATACCCTGGGTCCAGGGGGGGAAATAAAAGTTACTTTTAAAGTGTTAGTTCACCTATTTTTGACATAAAGCTGTGTGAAATACTTGCTATTAAAATAGTGGTTGCAAATGTATTAATTCATTACCAGAGTCCCGTGGTCAGAGTTCTGGTCAGTTTTAGATGAATATAAAGTAGTTCCGGTGATCTGGCAGGGGCTCATGGCCCAATCATTAAAAATAGATGAATCCACAAAACTAGCGTCATTTGTATTGTTGACCTATTTCTACCAAATAGACCAACTTTCGTTCAACTTTGACCCCTCTGTCACATGGTACTATGTTTTGTGTCCAGTATCACTACGCCGCTGCAACGTATTTCCCCAAAACAAGGTGCTTTGCAGTCAGCTGATCAGAACGAAACCTCGCTCTATATGGTAGAAATAGGCCACCAATACAAATGACGCTAGTTTTGTGGATTAATCTATTTTCAATAGCGTGGCCATTTGGCCACGCCAAATGGCCCCCACCCCATTGGAACTACTTAATATTCATTAGAAACTGACCAGAACTCTGACCACGAGACTCTGGTAATCAATTAATACATTTTTAACCACTGTTTTAATGGCAAGTATTTCACACAGCTTTTTGTCAAAAATAGGTGAACTAACACTTTAAATATAAATCCATGAATGTCTTTTTGTCCATCTGTGCTGGTTATTATGTTGTTAAATTACAGTAAAATAACTACAAATGCAAAATTTAACAAAATGGTAACTTTAACAAGGTATTATAATTATATTCTGCACTCTTGTATTCTCCCCATCTTGACAAAATGGTATATTCCCAGGTTCCGCAGGTCAGCTGCACAGGTGCAATGCATTATTGTTAATTGTGGCACTTTACTAACATGCTAAGTTTAGCTGCATTAGAACAACCATTCCAGGCTGCCATATCCAGCCCAAGAAACCGTAGAAACGTGGGGGGAAATAGAATGTACTTCTTAAAATAAATGTATCATGCCTTTGGCTAAGGTATGGCAACATGACTGGTGTCTTGCACGCGCGCCTTCTGACACCAGTCATGTTGCCATACCTTAGCTTTTTCTGAACTGACGCCACTGCGTGACACTACACAGAGTCAGGACTAAAAGACGGACGAGAGGGGGATGTGTGTCTACATACGTATTTCTTCTTGAGAGTTCATAAAGGCCAGTGTTCTCCAAACATACAAGAAACAAGATCCATAGTGGATCCTGGAACCCCGTTTTTTATGTTTTTGTTTTCCTACTGAAAAAGAAGACATTCTAAATGTTCACTTCCAAATAGCGATGCGAGGTGTTGTGTGCTTGTAGATCTGCTAATAGTATTATTACTAGTTTAAATCATTTTTGAGCGGTGGTAAACCGCTCCATAGAGTGGCTGTGCGTGTGTCTGTAGCCTTTTTCCTCAGCGTTTTGCCATAGTAAAACGTGTGTGTGTAGAAACACGCTCCATAGAGTGGCTGTGCGTGTGTCTTTAGCCTTTTTCCTCAGCGTTTTGCCATAGTAAAATGTGTGTGTGTGGCATAGCCTGTACATCCTGACTCAAATCCCAGTCTGAAGACGTTATGACCACCGCTCACTTCACATTAGGTGTGATTTTTAAAATGATGACTACAAAACAAACGATTTTATACTGTACAAGATTTCCACCCGACAACGACGATATAGGCCTATATTATTTTTAAAGTATGGGTACCTGGGATATTGGAAGACACCAAAGTTATCTTTTGGGTTTCAAGCTCAGAAAGTTTGGGAACATCTGTTATAGACATTTTGATAACTACCTCTTGTTATCTCTCATGGCAAAGACAGAGAGAGCGAGAAGAGAAGAGAAGAGAAGAGAAGAGAATAAAGATCTCACTTTTAACTTCTGCCTGGATGATATTGATAATTGTGGCTGTGAGGAGAGAAGCAGACTGCTGTCTGACGCCTTTGCTAAAAACTTTCAAGGCTGACGGCAGCTATCTATGAGTCAGGTCCTATCAAAGCATTTCAAAGGCAGCGAGTGGGTGTTATCTTCTCAAAACCTCCCAAACAAATCTCATCCCCAACCCAAATATTATATCACTTTTCACTCCCACTTTCAAAACGTTCTAAAACAGCACAATTAGTAGATCTGCAAGCTCGCAACACGTCACAGCGCAACGCGCTGAGAGCTTGCAGACTGGCTATTTTCGCTACTATCACGCAACCACGCTGTACGACAAAGTAGGGCATTATTTCACAAAAGAAATAGAGATGGACCGATTGCAAAATTCTTGGCCGATACTGATCCGCCGGTTTTATGAAGGTCTGACCTGCCAAAACCGATACCGATTTCTTTAGCTAAGAACTAGAAAAATCACAATATCCAGTCTAATATGACCGTCTAGACTAGGCAGGAGGAAAGCAGGTGACACATGCTTTTTTTCTCCTTTTTGGAGACGACATTGACACAGGATTATGGAATATATCCTTACATTGCAAAGGTAATCAGGTAATCTAACCCTGCCACTAAGTAGACTGGCTGCTACTTGCTAATGTTTACTTTAGTCACAGGACCAGAGCATCATGCTGTGCAGTGCCATTGATACAATTGGAATAAAACCGATATTTATGTCAGTGACCTGCCGGTCACAGATTCGTCCGGTTTGATATGATACCTGCCGATTTTTGATATTGGCCGATACCGATGTCCATCCCTAAAAAGAAACAAACTTGTAATATGGAGAGAGACAGTGTGAGACACAAGGTTTCTGCCCGACACGACAGTGACAATATTCTGCTTTCTGTGGCTACTTCTATCCAGAGTGCCCTTACATAACGACAACTAAAACACACATTTAGCATGGATGGCCTCCTGTTGGAATCAAGCCCATGCAGGAAGTTGCATTGCCATGTGCACAAGCTGCACACAAACCCAACAATAGGCTATATCAGAGGTCTTCCTCAGAGTTACTACAGGGGGTCCTCCAAATCTTTGTGTGATAGAAACTTTTTTTTTCTCCTTTTTCATATTAACCACTTGAACCCTAGTGTCCATATTGGGAGAACTTTAGCCAAAAATAGCTGATCTACAGATCAGCTATTTTCGGCAAAGAGGTTTGGTGTAGAGGGGAAAGGTATTGACAGTTCAAGTGGTTAAATATCTGAAAACACAAATTGACATTAATCCAAAATACACTGACGATTGTGCTGTCAAACAATGACACATACAGTATATGGAATCTATGAAAAAAGGTTGTGGGGGGTCATCTCTCTCTCAATTAAGGGGTCCTGAAAACGTTGAAGACCCCTGCAATTAGCCCTATTCACGGCCCGCCCAGTCAGCATCCCCCTGGTGCTGAAGTCACATTTTGAAGGGTAAAACCCTGCTAAAAGCCCATAGAGTTAACACAAAAATCGCAAATTTAATGCAATTTCCGAATAGTAAAGTATAAAATACGGCTAGCATGATCAAGATAGTAAAAGGCACAAAGCATTATAATTTACTTTACCGTTCGAAATAATGATTTGTTGGCTTTAAGTCCAGCTATTTCTGTTATAGTTTCCCCTTCTAAACTGATGTCAGCACCAGGAAGTTGCTGAGACATTTGCTGAGTGGGCCGGCCGTGAATAGGGCTAATAGGCTATATGCACTGCAGGCATTTTGGTAAGAAGTTGGGTCTCTTCTCACTTCCTTCACAGGTGTTACCAATGCTACTAACGAAGAATCTGTTCCATTCTGGTCAAACAGAGTCTGGGTGCTGATATTGTGCATGTTGGCTCACTAGAAACATGCTGCTACACCAGCGGGTCTCAAAGTGTGGTCCAGGGACCCTCATGGTTCCTTGGGGGTTCTAAATGGCCCCTTAGTATAGGGGACCTATAAGTATAATCCTCAGGGTATCATTGTAGGCCACTTTAAGCCTCCACATGCTACCTTTCTTGTATGTGCACCACAAGAAAGCTGTATACATGTTAATACTTTTGACAGCGCATTATCCCATATAGGACTTTTATATGTATAGCACGGTTACTTCTGTACTTCTCAGAAATTCACTCCGATATTCGGCCCGAAAAACGCAGCAGTGTGCAAAGCCAAATACCTTTTTATTAACTGTTACAAATAAGCAAGATTGCCAGTATCTCAGTACAAATCTACATCCGTCCTTAAAAAAACCCCAGCGTAACATTTCACCATTGTTAGTTTACATAATTAAATGAGTTTGTAACAGTCAGATCTCTGGTCTCTTCCTGACTGTTTAATTTGATCTTCAAAGAGGTTTTCCCCATGCAGCCCACTTCACAGGCTGGAGGGGCCGTGTGCTAATTGTAATCTGAGCACCCATCAGGAGGAAGAACAAAAAAAAAAAAAAAAAAGCACTAGGGAGGCTTTGCATTTTTTCCCTTTTTTCTCCGGCTACTTCGTTATCTTCCACCCCAGTTCACTTTTCTTTCACACGAGCAGGGGTGTCACAAGGGGAGGGAAAAGTGGGACTGAGTTACTAGGGCCCAAGGTGGAGAATTATTTTATACTTTAGTTATTGAAAAATAGCAGATATACAAGCTCACAGCGCGGCACCGAGTGCCGCGCTGCGAGCTTGTAGATCTGCTATTTTTGAAAAGTCGTGAAAATGTGTGCAAATCTTTGAATATATATATATATATATATATTTTTTTTTTTTTAAGCGAACATTTGTAACTCAAAATCTTGCTTCTGGGGGGTCCCTGGAACTAAATATTTTAAGATGGGGGTCCATGGCCAAATACATATCATTTTGGGGGTCCTTCACATGAAAAAGTTTGGAGCACCACTGGCATAATAAACATAGTTTTTTTCAAAAAAAACCTTAAAAGGATTTGAAACATTCAAAGACTTTTTCAAAAATAGCAGATCTACAAGTTTGTATATCTGCTATTTTTCAATAATTAAAGCACAAAATAACGTGTAACTATGCGTTCCCAGTCTAAATGGGTTAAACCCCCTCCCCCTATGAAGAACATTCATTGGGGGGCCCACAGTGAACCCTTGTACCCAGGGCCCAGGATTTGGTGTGACACCCCTGCACGCCAGCGTTCTATAATAATGTCTCCAATTAGACGGAAGCGCTGCGTCACCCTACCAACCTCAGATATTTGCCACAGCGAGCAATCGTGGATCTCTGGCAGCTTTATGCACCATCCTGTCCCACGAAAGGAGGCGATGTGCTGCTCGTTAATGCTGTTTGTGACAAACTTTCTTTTAGCCCTGCAAGACCCGAATTAATTTCTACTGGACAATTTTTTTTTTTTAAATCAGATGCTGTTGTAGGAGTCCTAATCACAGGAGGGTTAGGGTTAGGGATGTTAAAAAATTTATAATGTTTTTGTAAGGTTTTATAGCCATAAATCATACATCATAAATCATGCTCCAATTTGCATTTTGGGGATATTTTTCACAATAATAACATATGTACATGTTCTACACATTCTAATGATCACGAAAAAATATATTACAGGCATTTTACTTATGTTTTAGTGAGGAATAGCTTCAGTTAAAAAGTGAGATGTTGTTCGTCCAGACGCTGGAAATTCAACTTCTCTGGGAGGTGTGAATGTCAGCCCCTGTGGGGGGTATTTTAATACTAAACAATAGAATTTAATGGTGATGTTAATGTGAAAAAAGAACAGGAAAACTAACTATAACATTTTTTTAAAAATGATTTAAAAAAATGTTGCCAAAAAGCAACGCTGGGCCTTGCAGGGTTAGCCTAGTTTTCATAACGGTGTATAGACTTGGAACAGAATAGCAGATGGAAGGATGGAACTTACCCAGCAAATTGTGACTTTTTTCTTTTCTGTACTTAACCATTTGCGATATAGTCATCTAGGGATGGGATGATATGAAAATATGCAATATACAATATTATCGCGATAATCAAAATATCCCAAACATCTATTATCCTGGGGCAGAACATTTGCCAAAAGATGGCAGATCTACGGGCACCCGCTGGCCTGGTGGTCAAGGCGCATACCACATACTAGGCTATGATGCCTGCTGGCGTCGCCGGTTCGATTCCCGATCCGGACGGCCTTTGCCGCATGTCATTCCCCATCTCTCTCCTCATTTCCTGTCAGTCTACTGTCCTATCGAATAAAGGCATAAAAACTAAAAAGCCCAAAAAACAAATCTTAAAAAAAAAAAGATAGCAGATCTACAAGCTCGCAAGGCGACGCGTTGTGAGCATGTAGATCGGCTATTTTTTGGCAAAAGGATTTGGTAGAGAGTGAAAAAAGACTGTATCAAGTACGTATATTATATTAAGTATGTTTTACCAACAGAGGGTTTAAGTGGTACCGGATATGCAGCTCGGCAAATAAAAGGTGAATTGATACCAGTGCATGACGGAGAACGATATCACGATGAACTAAATCTCCACAATACGATTATCGTGAGTGTTTTTTTATCACGATAAACGATAATATCGCTTAACGTCCCATCCCTAAAGTCCCTTCTTTAACCTTTTTTGTGTCCACTTCAGTTAGTCAAATAAAGTGCACATGCAGGACATGGATTGATAATTGAGACACAGAAACATGTTAAGATAATTAGTTCTGATTCGCTGAAAGGAAACAATGTTGCTCTCCTGTCAACATGTGCTAATGTGGGGCTGCACTCAGGAGGAATGCACGTGTCACCACCTGGATTCCAACCCAGGCCTCCTGTATGAGAAAACCAAGCCGCTCAGCAAAAGAGGAATCTTCCCCCCTGGCCAAAGGGAGCATTAAAAACCCATTCAGGCCTAGAATTATTGAATGCTTTAACCAGTGAAAAATAGCAGATATACAAGCTCGCAGCGCGGCTGCGAGCTTGTAGATCTGCTATTTTTGAAAAAGTCGTCAAAAATGTGTACAAATATTTTAATATATGTATTTTCAAAGCGAACGTTTGTAACACAAATTTTGCTTCTGGGTGGTCCCTGGAACTAGATATTTTGAGATGCGGGTCCGTGGCCAAATACATATCATTTTGGGGGTCCTTCACATCAAAAGGTTTGAGAACCACTGACATGGTAGTCTCTCAAGAACAGACTAACTGAGCTCCAGTTATAAGTGAAAAGGATCTTTTCTTTGACGATGGCTGGCCAGATTGCTGACACAGAAACATAGGTTTTTCAAAAAGTCTTAGTAGGATTCAAACGACACTTATAGAATCGGGTCAAAATTCAAATTTTCAGGATTTTTCAAAAATAGCAGATCTAGAAGCTCGCAGCGCGGCACTCGGTGCCGCGCTGTGAGCTTGTATATCTGCTATTTTTCAATAGTTAAAGCATAAAATAACGATACACAAAATGTGTACCCGTTCTGAATGGGTTAAGTATTCAAGCAGGCCACAGGCTACCCTCCCTCTCTTAACTCACTCTCTGTCTGTCTGTCGGCTACTGTACGGCTCGTATGTACAGCACTGTCCCAATTCACGAGCGCTTTCAAATTGAATTACGCTCAAAGAGGGGCTGGCATCCAAACAGCGGCACTTACGGTAATTGCGCTCGCAAGGTTGGCATCTTGCTGCATCATGCTTCAGGTTATGCACAGATGTACCCGTCTATCTATCGACATCTGCGCTTAACAGGCTCCTTCCTACGTGCCACGACTTGGCCAATGCTGCTTTTGAACTATTCGCACTATTCATTTGACAGCGTCTGAATCTCCTACTGGAGGCTGTATGTACAGCAGTCCTGTGTTACCAATGATTGCGACCCTCAGGTCGCAGTTACTCTCAAAACCTCCACCGGCTGTCCGTCAGTCCGTCCCTCACGTCACACTTTTGCCCTACTCATATCTCCACAACCGTTGCCCTTATCCATGCCAAAATTTGCACACACACACACACTCCTTGGCTGCTAAACCACAACCTCCACCCCTCATTTCTCACATGGCCCTCTTCTAGCGCCACCATGAGGCCAATTCTTGCTAAACACATTTTTGGACACAAACGTTGCCCTAAAATCACGCAATTCGGTACACAGTATGTCTACACTCATGTCATCAACATGGATCTGCCCCATTTAGCGCCACCATCAGGTCGACTTTTACATGCGACCTGGCGGTCGCTTATCTACCGATTACTAGTACTAATGAAGGCTCTGTTCCATTTCATGTAGCACAGTGGTTCCCAAGGACCCCCATAACTCTGAGAGTGTACAAATGTGTTACACACATTCCTATGATGGATGGGACAATGTGAAAATGTCATGTCATGATTATTCTGACCAAAGAAATTGTGATAATCAAAATATCCCCTACATCTATTATCCTGGGCGGAACATTTTGCCAAAAAATAGCAGATCTACAAGTTCACAGGCTATTTTTGTTGGCAAAGAGATTTGGTAGAGAGTGAAAGAAAGACTGTATCAAGTACGTTATTTCCAGGTCCGCTTGACCAATTATATGAGGTTTAAATGTTACTGGATATGCAGCTCGTCAAATAAAAGGAGAATCGATCCCAGTGCATGACGGAGGACAATTTCACGATACATTTTGACCTCCACGTGCCCGCTGGCCTGCTGGTCCAGGTGCGTGCCACTTGGGCATTGCCGCATGGGCATGGATGCCTGGCGGTGTCGCCGGTTCGATTCCCGATCCGGACGACCTTTGCCACATGTCGCTCATCTCTCCCCCCGTTTCCTGTCGGTCTGCTTTCCTATCAATAGAGGCATAAAAGCCCCAAACCAAATCTTTAAAAAAAAATGCTAACCTCCACGATACAATTAGATTTGAGTTATTTTAATCAAGATAAACGATAATAACGATTACCGTCCCATCCCTAGTCCCCTAGATCATGGGTCTTCAACAGGGGGTCCGGGACCCCTAGGGGGTCCTCAGTTGCTACAGGGGGTCCTCCAAATATTTGAGTGATAGTTATCTTTTTTTTCTCCTTTCTTATATTAACCACTTGAACCCTAGCATCCATCTAGGCAAAAATAGCAGATCTACAAGCTCACAACGCCTCACAGCACGAGGCGTTGTGAGCTTGTAGATTGGTTATTTTCGACAAATAGCTTTGGTCTAGAGGGAAAAAAAGCAGACTAAGTACAGAGTGAAAGGTTAGGTTTATACATTTTTGACGGTTCAAGTGGTTAAATATCTGATAACACAAATTTACATGAATCCAAAATACACTTGACGATTGTGCTGTCAAACAATGAAACTATATGGAATCTATGAACAGGTTGTGGGGGTCCCTGCTTCATCTCTCTCTCACCTAAGGGGTCCTTGGCCTGAAAACGTTGAAGACCCCTGCCCTAGATGGCATATAGTGCCAGTCCCTTGTTTGTAGTCATTCCTGGGAAGAGCTGTCTCCGGTACTCGTCCAGACTGTGTAAACACTGGAGAGCCGGCCTCTGTGAGAGGCACCGTGAGACTGAATCATGTATATCAGCCAGAGGTCTTCAACGTTTTCAGGCCAAGGACCCCTTAGCAGAGAGAGAGAGATGAAGCAGGGACCCCCACAACCTTTTCATGGATTCCATATAGTTTCATTGTTTGACAGCACAATCGTCAGTGTATTTTGGATTCATGTCAATTTGTGTTTTCAGATATTTATCCACTTGAACCGTCAATACTTAATAAACCTAACCTTTCACTCTGTACTTAGTCTGCTCTTTTTCCCTCTAGACCAAAGCTATTTGCCGAAAATAGCCGATCTGCTGCGAGGCGTTGTGAGCTTGTAGATCTGCTATTTTTGCCTAAAGTTCTCAGAATATGGATGCTAGGGTTCAAATGTTTAATATAAAAAAGGGAGGAAAAAAAGATTTCTAAAAATCTCAAAGATTTGGAGGACCCCTTATAGTAACTCTGAGGACCCCCAAGGGGTCCCTGACCCCCTGTTGAAGACCCCCATGATGTATTTTCACCATGTTTCATCATGTTGAGACTCATTTGAGAGCTTGTGCTCTCACGTTGTCATGAGAGCAAGCTGAGACTCTAGAAATACCAGTGAAATAATTTAGACAACTCACACAGTGATCACTGTGAGACTGCGCCATTTTTGAGCGTTACTAACCGCTCCTACGTCTGGCTTTGCGTGTATATATGTCCGTATGTCCCGCAAAGCTTGGCATTGTCCAAGGTTTGCGGGAGTTCTCTTTATGAAGTTAACTCAAGGGCACCGCTCACGTATAGACACTTTATTTAATAAAGGAGATCTCATCTACAATGCACTTTTCCAGACAATGTGCAATATACTATTGCCTAAAAGTCTGATCTAATCTATTCCTAATTTCATAGAAGCTTTCACACTAAGTCAGTGCCAAGCCCACGTCTATGATGCAATAAGTAGCTTCTTTTCTTTAGAGAAAGCCATGAAATAACATTTTATTCCTTTGGCATTTGAGTTACATAAACGATTAGTTCAAGTAAATAGGCACACAACGCCTCCTCAAAGTGTGTGTGTGTGTGTATGTTGTGTGTGTGTGTGTGTGTGTGTGTGTGTGTGTGTGTGTGTGTGTGTGTGTGTGTGTGTGTGTGTGTGTGTGTGTGTGTGTGTGTGTGTGTGCATGTGTGTGTGTGTGTGTGTGTGTGTGTGTGTGTGTGTGTGTGTGTGTGTGTGTGTGTGTGTGTGCGAGCGTTCGTGTGCGTGCGTGTGGGGGGCAGGAAAAAGAGATGACGATGATGAATTGCTGTGCTAACAATTATTTCCCGGCATTGGTTCCCACAGTCAATCTTCAGGGGTGTAAAGAGAAGCGGAAAGAGGATCTCACTTGCTAAGATGCTTTCCTCAGACCACAGCAGGCCCCACAATACAATTACTAAACCTGTCTGGGGGAAACAGGAAAGGCAAACGGCAGCGGAACTATTGTCCCTGTGTTTGTCTGCAACTTTGACAAAACACAAACCCGCCAGACAATTGGAAAGTCCTATCTGGTTCTCACACACACACACACACACACACACACACACACACACACACACACACACACACACACACACACACACACACACACACACACACACACACACACACACACACACACACACACACACACACCACGGTTGGGAAATACAAGGTTTTTTTTTTTTTTTTTGTGGAACAGCGACAAAACATGATACTGAACTTCAAGTGCAGAAACAGTGGTTGTCAAACTTTTCCCATGTAAATATGTAAATGATTTCAAACTCGAAATGATTCAAAAGTTTAAGTTGCCAAACAAAGTCGTTGTCCCCCCCCCCCCCCCCCCCCAGTCAATTTGGAGCAACCCCAAGACAGCCCAGACAGGTCAACCAATCCGAACAGAGGCAGTCCTGATTGGTCTGTTATTTTGGAGGGGCACCCAGTTTAATCGACCAATGACAGAACTTCTCCACAGATAAAAAATAATAGTTTTGGAGGCAGATTGTGGCCCCAGGAAGTGTCACAGAGACAACATTTCTTTAGGAAGCATGGTTAGCCGTCTGAATAAAATAAAATAAAAATAATAAATAATAAATAGAAATTGCCTGTTTCCTGCTTATGTCAGCAGAAAACTGCATATAGCAACATTCAGCTAGAACCAACCGGAAGTCATATCTTGCCCAGGATGGCCTGTATCTTAATAAATAAAAGATTAAAATACATTAATTAGTAACACTGCAGTAGCACGTGGAATACATCAACACCACACCGCACTGCAGGTACAGAAGTTATAGCATGTTGTGGTCACTGCACTAACACTATATATGTAACAGTCGTGTCCTCATGGGAAGAACAGCCACACCAGCTGTGCTGGGGAGATGAGTCGCCTACAGTATGTACTGTACTGTACAGTATGTGTGTCACATGATTAACAGCATGTCCTCTGCTTTCAGCGAATAAACGGGGGACGACACAACTTTTAGTAACGCTATATATATATCAGAAACCTCCAAGTTTCAAATTTGTATGATTTTTCGCAAAGTAAAGCCCTGCTTCATCAGACAAGGCCGTCGCACAAAAGTAGTGAAAACAGCAGATCACAACGCCGTGCGAGGTGGGAGGCGTTGTGTGCTTGTAGATTGTCTGTTTTCACTAGTTTAGTTCAGTCTTTTAAATGATAAAAACAAATGGTTTTGGACATATAAGGTTTCCACCCGACAACGACATTTTCTTTTCCTTTTGTGCATTGGCTATTCAAAAACAGCAGACGTGCACGCTCACAGCATAAGTATGTGTTTGGTTACAGAGGAATAAAGACCATTAATGAGCACATTAGAGAATTTATTGTGTAAACTTTGCTTCCTTGCCAGCTCCATACTGAGCCAAAAGGATTACAAAAGGGATTACTTACGTGTAATTACTTACTTCTTAACAATTGGTAAACATTTATTAGCTCCAAATGAATAGCTTATTGGGTGTATAGAATGGGGCTTTTAAGCCGTGACATCATTTTGTAATCAGACCTCCAAGCAGGTTTATCAATATCTGTCCCTCACTATTTCAACAGATCCGAGACAAAAATAACGACTAAAGTATAATTCTACCACTTTCCTTTCAACAACAAAGAGAAGAAAAATTAGTAAATAGTAAAAATAGTAAAAAGATTCGCTTTTTTGGGGGGCAAAAGTTCTCCTCTGCCTACAAAATGATGTCAGACTTAACAGCCCCATAAAGCATGACAAATGATGAGCTAATAATATACTCCACAATGACGAATACATAGCTAACACACAATACTAACAGTCAGGATAACAAGCAACTAATAGGCTGTATGTGTAACTCTGTGCACGATAATGTATGCTTCTTGCGCACACGTTGGGCTTTCTGCAATGAAACTAGAAGTGGAAAAGGTTCCCAGATAATGATTTCAGAAAAAGCAATCGCTCCAGTTTCCCATGGGCTTGCTTGTGGAACAAATACTATTATACTACATGATCCCGTTGACCTATAGCAGGTGTCTGTGGTAAGCCTGTGCCTGTAGCACGCAGCTGTCACTCAGACACTAACCCACATGCACACACACACACACACACACACACACACACATGCGCGCACAAACTGGTCTGTCACGTCACAATTATGGCATTTTCCATGGCGATTAATTGTCACTCAAATAATTGATTTAATTGCGTTTTTGGCGTTGACAATTACATTTCTGTTTGGTTTTTAGGTTTTGAAGTTGCACATGGCAGATATGACACAAATATACAAAGAAAATACTTACATATTTGACAACTTTATACTTAAAAAATAACATTGATAGTGGACATAGCCAATCTACAAGCTCACAACGTGTTGTGAGCTTGTAGATCTGCTATTCCACTATTTTTTATAATGTTTGAAAATATATGAAAAATGTTCAACACGGAAACGATTATGAAGTTTATGACAAAGTAATTGTGATTATGTCAAATAATTGCAATTAGACGATCATGTAATCATTGTGACAGGTCTACACACACGCGCGCACGCGCACGCACGCACAGACACACGCATGCGCGGGCACACACATTCCTAAATGTCTCAATAGACAGGATATGCTTGGCAAGTGGAAGAATTTGAACTACAGAGACAACTCACATCTATAGTGACAGAACTTAACTACTTTCAACCTGGCCTCCCTATATCATAATTAGGTAAAAGAAATATCAAAACAAGTACAAACACTTTTTTTTTTACAGAAGATAGCAGAACTAGAAGCTCACAACGTGAGGAACACAATTAATTTTACGTGGAAGAAGGCTATAAAGGGTTTTCAATGAACAAAGCAATGAAAAGCATAATGCAATAAAAATACATCTTTAAAGGTGTACTGTACACCCATAGAATTATGGAATATATCATATGTGTATAGCATATTGTGGATACTATGTCCAAAACTATAACTTTTCAGGATTCAAGACAAGTCTACAAGCTCAAAGCGCCGCACTTCGAGCTTGTGTATCTGTAACTTTTGATATAGGTTAGGGAGCCCTCCTGGGGAACCAGAGCCCCTGGTTGTCCCTGGTTCGATTCCAGGCCAGGGTAGCAATGTCGATGTGTGTCCCTGAGCAAGACTCCTACTCCTTATGGGCAGCGAATCAGATGGTTGGGCTGAAAATACTGAATTTCCCTGTTGTTATTTTTTAGTACGATCAAGTAGGGCATAATAGTTTACCAAAAGACACAAAAAGTTAGAATATGGAGATAAGAGGTGTCTTCCCGAGCAGCGATATGAAGTTCCCCATGCGCTGCACATTGTGTGCTCCGTATTTGACTGGATTAAACCAACCTAAATACATTTCACTTTCTCTTCCAACCACACAAAGCTGCCATCCAAGGGTGTTCTCTGCTGGCTGTGCCAAGCACCCACTCACTCTACAGTATACCAATCGACACACACACACACACACACACACACACGCACACACACGCACACACACACACACACACGCACGCACACAGACACAGACACAGAAACTCCCTTCAAGCATCTTCTAATCTAAAGAGTACAAACTGACATAAGCATAGCTTAAGGCGCTGCATGGCAAATGTGTTGACAACACAGAACGCATGGGTCTCTAAGCATCACCAAAAAAAATAAAAACACACACTAAGAAACTGGGTCACACAAAAACGGCCTCTCAGCAGCATCACGCCCTGACACACACACACACACACACACACACACCCACACACACACAGGGGCGTCACACCAAATTCTGGGCCCTGGGTACAAGGATTCACTGCGGGCCCCCACATGAATGTTAACTATTGAAAAATAGCAGATATACAAGCTCACAGGGCGGCACCGAGTGCCGCGCTGCGAGCTTGTAGATCTGCTATTTTTGAAAAATCGTGAAAATGTGTGCCAAGAAACCTATGTTTCCATGTCAGTGATGCTCAAACGTTTTCATGTGAAGGACCCCCCATCTCAAAATATTTAGTTCCAGGGACCCCCCAGAAGCAAAATTTGAGTTACAAATGTTCACTTAAAAATTACATATATTCAAAGATTTGCGCAAATTTTCACGAGTTTTCAAAAATAGCAGATCTACAAGCTCGCAGCGCGGCACTCGGTGCCGCGCTGTGAACTTGTATATCTGCTATTTTTCAATAGATAAAGTTACTAGGGCCCCTCCACCTTGGGCCCTGGTAACTCAGTCCCACTTTCCTACCCCTTGTGACGCCCCTGCACACACACACACACACGCGCACACACGCGCACACACACACACACATTTTCATTGCAACATGGAGTCAAACACCACAGCATATGATCTCCCTGCTGCCTTAACCACGCGTCTCATGTGTGCCAAGATCACACTCAATTTGCTTTCTTTTTGGAACTCAACACATGCAGACAACATGTCCAAAGAACACGTCTAAACTCGTTATAAATCACTAGAACCACATTTCAGTTCCAGGCCTATTCCCCATATACGTATTCCCTACTGCACAAGGCTGACTTTTTAACCTCAACTAATTAAAAAACTACACAAACCAGGCTCCTGCCTGCTGTACATGAAATATATATCGTCACTGTCGGGCAGAAACCTTGTATCTCCAAGTTTGAAATTTGTACTTTTTTTTTTCGCAAAGTAAAGCCCTGCTTCATCAGGCCCGGCCGTCGCACAAAAGTAGTGAAAACAGGTGCGAGGCGTTGTGTGCTTGTAGATCTGCTGTTTTCACTAGTTTAAATCATTTTTAAAATGATAAATACAAAACAAACGGGTTTGGACAAACAAGGTTTCCACCCGACAACGATTAGCATAACCTCAACTAATCCAAGAATAAAAATAAAAAAAAGTTTGTTAACAACAAACCGCAATTACCAAACCGCAAAATGTATATTCCCCAATCCCCATGCATCCATATGTGGGGAAAGCTTATCATCCCACAGTAACAGAACACATAAAACACTATAGACTCACAGAGCCCTGAGGGAACAACCATAATGATATGGAGTCTAAGTGGTTAATAACAGGACCTTCCATCCATCCATTACAGGCTACTGTAAATTCAGCAACTATTTGTGCTGAAGTTGTGGCATTAAGACATCCCATGCAATGCATTCATGCTCCGGGGAAGTCTCCATGTATGCACACAGATGGCTCCACGAGAGCCATTGGTTCAGTCGTCCAACAGTATATAAAAGCCACCACACGCTCGGCTCTGTCATTATCATTCCAGGCAATACATGGCACTCAACGCAGCGCATCTGCAAAATGATGATCCCCTACAGTACATCTCTAAAGGCACAGGAACAGTGGAAGAAAAGGAACAGCACAGTGAATTGGGGAGAAAAGGAAAGAGAAGGAAGGCACGCACGGGACAGTCATCTCTAGCAGAGAGTGTGCGTAAACCTAAACCAAGAAAAACAAACAACCAATACCCACTTTGATTTAGGACAGTAGTGGTTCTCAAAGTTCAAGGATACTCTATCCTTTATGGGGGTCTAAAATTGACCCTTACAAGTCTGTAACTCTGACTTAAACTCTGACAGTGTACAAATGGAACCAAATGGACCCGTCAGAGTTCAAGGGGAGACCTTGAAATTTGACAGTTTTGAGACCCACCCGATTTTAGGATATAACAGTGCTTGAGCGCGTAAAGAAAAAACAAGAAAAACATAAAGAAAATAAAGGCACAAATCAAGATCTCTTACCTTCCACATGATTAAAATCCCATCGTCCAACTACAACCAGAGTGAAAAGGGGGGAGAGAGAGAGAGAGAGAGAGAGACCGGTCCGTATAAGCGGTAGGTAGAAAGGCACAGCTAGCGTACCGCCGTGCGCTCTCCTCCTAGGGCACAGTGAAACACGTACTGGCGGAGATCTGCGCTCTCCCGCTCTCTCTGACAGCAGCAGTCAGTGACGCGCACAGGGCAGCTCCCCTCCTCTCTCTCTCTCTCTCTCTCTGACTGTCTCTCTCTCTCACACACACACACACACAACAACATAGGAGCCAGGCAGCAGGCAGCCAGTCAGTGTGCAGCGGGGGTCTTTGGCTGTGTCATCACCTCCCGTGACATATTTTCCCCTCGCAGCCTTCCCTCCCCTACTCCTTCCCCCCCTTTAGCAGCACGCGTTGTTGCGCTTCCACTCGAGTTGAGTTGTCCCCTCGGGGGAGTTAGAACTGCGGGACAGAGCGTTGTGCAGAATGTGCACTGACTTGTGTGTGTGTGTGTGTGTGTGCTGTGTGCAACTGTGCATGAGGAACTAGCGATGTTGGCGACGCCCACTGTCATTATCTCTCCCCTCCCCTTCGTCCGCCCGGACCCGCCCACCGGCTCAATGTGGGCGGCCCTGGCTCTTAAATGGGCCAATCGCTGGACAAGCAGGGTATGCGTGTGTGTTTGATTGCAATTTAGAATTTAGACATTTTAGCAGACACTTTTAATCCAGAAATACGCAACATAATATGTCAGTACATCAACAACAATACAACAAATGCATAGGAATATCAATCTAGAAAAAACAATAGTAGACCTATAAACCACCCACCTAATCAGTAAAAAAAAAAAAAAAAAAGTTTCAAAAAATCTAAAGATTTGATTGATTGATTGATTGATTGATTGATTGAATACTTTATTAGAAGTTTTGCATAGGAAAAAGTTACAGAACAGTAGCCTACAGTTCACTGATACAAGGTCAATTAAAACGATGAAGACCACAAGAAAGCTTTTGGGCGTGTTTGAATTGGGGTACTTTTTTTTGGGGGGGGGGCGTGCGTGCGTGCGTGCGTGCGTGCGTGCGTGCGTGCGTGCATGCGTGCGTGTGTGTGTGTGTGTGTGCGTGCTGGCGTGTGTATGTGCAGTCCATTTTCAAATCAATTGAAAGGGGCTTTATTGGCATGGGAAACTAAAACAAGAAAAGTGAATGTGTGCAATAGAGGCCTGTAGAGAAATGAAATACAGTATAGTCCGCGAATATTTTTAGACACAGTTTTAGTCGACCAAAAAAAAAAAGAGAGAGAGATTACAGCCTTATATACAAGCTACAAGCTCACAATGCATCTCGATCTCGATGTGACACTTCTCAGTAGTTTGTCTTTCAGTTTTGTCTTTAAAAAGAAAAAATAAATATATATATAGGCGACATGCGACCTCTCCCTAAAGGGCCATCTGGCCTGTAGTTATACGCATATATGGAGACCCCAGCATGATAGTCAACAATAACGTCAGAACATGTCCATATATGGGCATGGGCATTACCAAATAGGAATTCCCAGACATGCCCTTAATATTGATGACATCGGGACAGGGATCTCCATATATGGGCATAAAACGGACAAGGACGTAATTAATTTGCAAGTGTGATCTGGGAATGCCCATATATGGGCATGTTCTGACATCACATTGTCGGCTATATATGGGCATAACATATATGGGCATAAAAGGGCCCTCTCTCTCTACCCAATGATTTCTTCATAGTTTTCGATCAGTCACACACTTCTAGCAAATAGCATTCCAACTGGTTATTTATTTATTTTTTCTTTTCTTTATTTTTATTTTTTTCCTAACCTCCATTACATGTTTTATTATAGTATATTATAGTGTCACCTGAAACTTGACCAATAATGGAGATTGGACCTTTTATAGTCTGGTTGGCTGAAATGTCATGTGAGGCTCACCAATCCACTAATCCCAAAGATTTACGTACATATGCCCGTTTATGCTCGTTCTGGTCAGCGCCATCTGGTGGACAACTCATTGGGGTGAAGTGTGGAGATGATGGTTTGTCATCAGAACATTTAACTGATTGAAGCTCTTATGTGGTGTGGACACGCTGGTGATGAACCTTCAGAGTTTCTAACCGAGTGAAACACTTTTCACACAGTTTACACACAAAGGGTTTTTCTCCACTGTGGACACGCTGGTGCCTCTTCAGAGACCCTAACTCACTGAAACTCTTGTCACACTGTTTACACACAAAGGGTTTTTCTCCAGTGTGGACGCGCTGATGTGTCTTCAGGTTACCTAACACACTGAAACCCTTGTCACACTGTATACACACAAAGGGTTTTTCTCCAGTGTGGATACGCTGGTGCTTCTTCAAATCACCCAACTCATTGAAACCCTTCTCACACTGTTTACATACAAAGGGTTTTTCTCCACTGTGGACACGCTGGTGCTTCTTCAGATACCCTAACTCACTGAAACCCTTGTTACACTGCTTACACACAAAGGGTTTTTCTCCGGTGTGGATACGCTGGTGTGTCTTCAGGTTACATAAGTGACTGAAACCCTTGTCACACTGTTTACACTGGAAAGGTTTTTCTTTGGTGTGGACATGCTGGACATGATGTGTCGATACCTCAATGAATCTCTTATCACATAAGAGGTTTTCTTTCCTGTGTGGGTCATCATCAAATGTTCCTTTACTTCTCCTGGCTGCGTTGAAGTCCTCGCAAGATCTCGGTTTGTCTGTGTCTCCTTGTTGCTGGCTGGTTACACAGCTGGTGATCGTCGGACAGGATGATGAGGGCAGCTGTCCATTGCTCATCATTTGACAGTAGAGGTTGTTGTGGCTCCTATTCATGTTTTCATGGAGGGTGACCAGAGACGTGAAGGCGCATGGACAGGACACCTGTATCTTGGAAGATTGACTCAAGGACACCCCTTCTGCTACTTGGACTGTAAATTAGAAGGCGTTTCTTTTGTCTCTTGCAGATTGGAAAGACTAATTGAAGTAGAGCTCGGCCTTGGCTCTGACGCAGGCTCGTTTCTAACCGGCAGAACCTCTGATGGATGTCTGATGGGACTCCTTCAATACTTAGCCCGATCTAACCCTTTGGGTATATTTCTCTACTAAGGTCTGTCGAGAGTGCTGGACTTAGATTAGTGCTATGCTTAGCTTAATGCTTCTTCCGGGAGTCGCTGGAGTCTGCCACCGATCTGGATGCGAAGCCTGTTTATATACGTTTATCTGATGTCATATTGATGACATCAGTCTGACACGTATGCCGTCCATGCCTGGTTGCCATTGACTCCGGCCTAACAATGGCTACTGTCTATGACGGTAGTCCCATATGACATGATGGACTGGACTATCTCCATATATAGTGTTCTCCAAATCTCCATGTTTAGGCCAAACAGGTTCGCTCCATTTCTCCATGTATAGGTCCAAATGCCCAACGTTGAGCATGACAACGAAACGTTCTGAACACAGCCGCCCCTAATATATTCCCTGTCAATCTCTTTGTCTATGTCTCTATATGTCCGTGACGCGTTATTTGGAATCGCACATGAGTTCTGGGCGGAGCCGTTTGTTTTCACGCCCGTCGGCAGGTTAGTTACTCACCAGCGTTAGTTTCACTGAGGTTAAGGTTAGGGTTAGTCTTAGGTTTAGGCATAGTTTTACTGAGGTTAAGATTAGGGTTAGGCTTAGGTTTAGGCATAGTTTTACTGAGGTTAAGGTTAGGGTTAGGGTTAGGCATAGTTTTACTGAGGTTAAGGTTAGGGTTAGGGTTAGGCATAGTTTTTGAATGGCTCTCAGAGCATTTTCAGCTGCAGTACCACCTTTGACCTGAACTTTTTTTAAATTTTTGAAATATTTCCGTCATCGACGGCAGCAAATCTGGACAGCCTGTTTTGAGAACCCGTGGGATGCTTTTAACCTCCGCCTTCCCAAAACCAGAGAAAGACACAACGGTCAGAAATGGGACTTGTGTGAGGATAGAAGGTGCTAGTGGGACCCCAAAAAAAAGCTGCAATTCATCCACCTGTGGATTTAGTTGAATCATTGAATCAAGTTGATGACCAAACCCGGAAGTAAAGGCTCAAGCTTATCAGACATATGCCCGTTTATGCCCATCAGATGAGAAATGTTGCAGCTTTTCTCCGTCTGTCTGTGTGTGTCTGTCAGTCAGTCAGTACATTTTTATACGGTCTATGGGTTTGTGTATGGTTCTATGGGTTTGTTGCTCTGACATCATGCTCTGATGTCACTGTTCAGGGGAACCACTCTTAACAGAATGGGTTTGCCACTCTGACATCACACTCTGGCTTGATGTCCCTTTTATGCCCATGATATATCTTATGCCCATGTATAGTCG
The DNA here is from genome assembly GCF_963921795.1 of Nannobrachium achirus. NCBI lineage: Eukaryota > Metazoa > Chordata > Actinopteri > Myctophiformes > Myctophidae > Nannobrachium > Nannobrachium achirus. The sequence continues at coordinate 16,305,566 of NC_137831.1, forward strand.
ACAATGTGATGTCAGAACATGCCCATATATGGGCATTCCCAGATCACACTTGCAAATTAATTACGTCCTTGTCCGTTTTATGCCCATATATGGAGATCCCTGTCCCGATGTCATCAATATCAAGGAATCTGGGAATGCCCATATTTGGTAATGCCCATATGGGCATGTTCTGACATCACATTGTTGACTATCATGCAGGAATCTCCATATATGGGTAACTGGTCTGATATACGTACCTGTATATCACTGGCCAGATGGTCAAGAATTGGCACAACCTCACCCTTTAGGGAGTCCCTTATTGGCAGACAGACAGACATTTTGTTGTTTAAAGGTGAAAAATCTTTTTGATTTTTTTTTTTGATTTTTGAAATATAAAAATCCATTATGCGTTAACATCAACGGAGAAAATATAACGTCGCAAAGGTAAGCCGCTTTTTGATGGCACCAGACCCAATAAATAAATAAATAATCTGGCAGTAATAGAGTTAACCTCCGCCTTCCCAAAACCAGAGAAAGACTTTTCCCCTGTTTATTGGTGACGTCACCAATAATGCTGGTCCCTGATTGGCTGAGGGTGACGGACAGACAGACATTTCATCATTTAATTGGATGATGATGATATATCATATCATATAAGATCTATGTGTCTGTGTGTCTGTGTTTATGGCCGTAGCCAATCACGGGCCAACGGCCATGGGCCTGTAGCCATTCAGAGAGGGTGACGTCATAATAGAGGCATATACAGAGCCAATCAGATGGGCATAAACAGGCATTTGTCCGATAAGCTTCAGGATTGGTGGATTGGTGAGCCATTTTGGACAGCCAGACTATTTAATATATACATGGGCCAATCTCCATGATTGGTCACGTTTCACGTGACATCATAATATCTTACTACTGTATACAACGGGTGGAGTGGGCGCAAGCTAAGCCTGTAGAATTGTTGGATCGTCATCATGCCATTTAATTTAACGCTGATCCCGAGTATACTCGTGAAAAATACTCGAGTATTTAGAGTGCCGATCCCGAGTATACTCGCGTAAAATACTGTATATAAAGTAACGCCGGCACCCTTACCCTACGGTCCGTTGGAAAGTCCTGGCACGATTGGACTCGCCGATTCATCATCATCACGGATCCACGTGCACAAAATAGTAATCCCTTAATATGGAGGCCGACGGTGGATCTCATCTTTAATGTCCATTTTCTCCAAACAACACTTTTAAAGCCAAGGATGGCATTAGATTCTCGCTACAATAACGTAATAACAAAGGCAACGATCGGCCATTTTAGCAACGGCATGGGGTGACGATCGCTTCCGTTGAATGACGTCATGACGTCAAACCGGAAGTGTTTACGCAATGGCCTTCTGACCTTCAAAATAAGAGAATGGCAGTGTATGGAGCCTGCGAGAGGCACGCTGGACATTTAACCCGTTCATGTCTGGAGCACTAAATGGGTTAAGAGACTTCATGTGTGCAGGAAGGTCCAAGTCAAAGCATCAAATGGCAAAATCAGGATCATCATGCACAAACTGCAGTAATGCCTGCACAAATTGATGTTGTTAAGTTTGAATGGCAACGGTTTGTGTTTTACTCTACATCAGCCCAGAGCTCTGGCCAACACATATAAGGTGTAGTAGCCTATATGGTAGGCCCATTTAGACTGCATTTTGTTCATGAGAGGTAGTGGGTAGAATCTTCCATCCCAAAGGAATTTTACTTTATTGATTCCCATCACAGTCTGTATAGAAGGCGATTTGATGATGGAAGGAAGGAGTGAGTCACAATATCTCCCGACTCAGGGCTCCTGTTCTGAGTGTCCGTATGCCTGTGCCTTCACCTTCCTCCGTGAACAAATGAAGACGTGCCCCAACAGCCCCTACTGCCAAACGCTGAGAAATGGACAGACCACTTCAGCAGCCAGTCGGAGAGTAAGCTGCTCTGTAACCGGACAGAAACCAGGAGGGACAGATGAACCAAAATCTGACAGTTTACTTTACTTTACTTTATTTGTTTATTTAGACGGGACAATGCATATTAATGAACACTACATGAAAGCAATGTAAATAAGCCGGAATTAGCAAGAATGCTAAATTTCATCCGTAGTCCCCACATGAAGACAAAACAATACATACCAACAAACAGTAACCCTACATTAGGAGAGGGCGCCTAAGAACATACATACAAATACTATTTTTCCTCAACCAAGAGAAAACAACAAAACAACACATATTACTAACAGTACCCTACATTAGAAAAGAAAAGTTAAAAATATCCGTACATGACATGAGCTGTACTCTTAAAACTATACATGGTCACAGGTTTGATTGTCAACTAACCATTTTTTTAGATTGAACTTGAAGGATGGAAATGACAAACAGTCTCTTATTGTTAGAGGTAGGTCATTCCAGATTGAACATCCCTGCACTGAAAGGGTGTTTTTTCCAAAAGCGGTTACCCGGTACGGTACTTCGCAATCCCCTCTAGTGATTGCTCTAGTATTGAGTCCTCTATCGGGCTTCCTTTTTATGAATTCCTTTAGGGGAGGTGGGCATAGACCATTTAGGGTCTTATATATGATACTGACCTGTTTAAATACCTTAAAATTAGCGAAACTCAAAATACGGTACCTCTGAAGAATATTACAATATTACAACAGTCATCAAAGAAAGAAAACCTACGTCTGTGAACAGTGTGACAAGAGTTTCAGTCGGTTAGCTATTATGAAACGGCATCAACGTGTGCACACCAGAGAAAAACCTTTCCATTGTCAACAGTGTGACAAGAGTTTCAGTCAGACGGGTCATCTGAAAAGACATCAACGTACGCACACTGGAGAAAAACCTTTTCATTGTCAACAGTGTGACAAGGGTTTCGCTGACTCAGGTGGTCTACGGAAACACCTGCGTCTCCACAGTGGGGAAAGACCTTTCTACTGTAAACTGTGTGACAAGAGTTTCAGTGAGTTAGGTAACCTAAAGAGACATCAGCGTACCCACACTGGAGAGAAACCGTACCACTGTAAACAATGTGGCCACAGTTTCAGTGTGTTAGATACTCTGAAGACACACCTACGCATCCACACCGGAGAAAAACCTTATCAATGCAAACAGTGTGACAAGAGTTTCAGTCAGTCAGGTACTCTGAAGGCACACCTGCGTCTCCACACTGGAGAAAAACCTTTCCATTGTCAACGGTGTGACAAGAGTTTCGCTGACTCAGGTAGTCTAAGGAAACACCTTCTTCTCCACAGTAGGGAAAAACCATACCCCTGCAAACCTTACCACTGCAACACAGAGTAACATGAAAACACACCAGCGTCGTCTCCACACAGGGGGAGAAACCTAAGCACTGTGAAAGTGTAACTCAGGGGTCTACTACATGGGGTCCTCCAGATCTTTGAGTGATAGAAACTTTTTTTCTCCTTTTTTTTTATATTAACCACTTGAAGCGTCCATATTCTGAGAACAAAGAGCTTTGGTGTAGAGGGGAAAAAGATTAGAGTGAAAGGTTAAGTTTAATTAAGTTAATATTTTAAAACACAAATTGACATAGGCTAATCCAAAATACACTGATGAGTGTGCTGCCAAACAATGAAACTATATGGAATCTATGAAAAGGTCGTGGGGTCCCCTTTAAAAAATCTAGTCAATTAAATTAAGTTCCCTCACATCTGTATGAAAATTACATCCCGCATATGATTTATTTATTAAAACAACTCTGACTGGGGAGGGAGTCTTGGATATAGGTGGGGTTATTCTAATTCTGATGTGAAAGAAAATATTCCAAAAGAAAAAACAATAAAGGTTGTTGTTATGTATACAGACAATCAAAAGGTATTGGACATATTTTGTTTCAATGTGGTGTCATAATTAAACTTAATGTTAACATGAATATCAAGAAAATAAAAAAAGTTTTCCGGCCCATGATGTGATGTCTCTGCTCTGTGGGCCGGTGCTGCTGAAGGACTACTGGCCCTCTCCACTTAGTGGCCACCCAGCCCAACTATCCTAAAATTCTGGTGGCAAAAACAATTGGTAAAAAAACATGGCCCACAGGCCCACTTGTATAATCGGCATGTATGCCAAATGCCAGTCCACCCCTGGTTGTCCATAATAACAGCTTCTATTCAACTCTTGTCTGCCCGACTGCCCCGGAAGGGGCAAAAGGAGCTTAAATTAATCTCTGAGATATGAGTCAAGGCATCTCTCTCTGTCTCTTGCTGCCACAAATCGCTGCAATTTGGGTGTTCCACGCCAAGTGAAACCCTGACTCTTTGATCAGAAATCTCCCTGCAGCTCTCTCCTAAATTAATCAGCTGTCTCTCTAGCTGAACCCCCCACCCCCCCCTTGTCATGTTTAATCCAGCACGGTCAAACACTCTGTCCTGGCAATTATGAGGAAAAAGAGCAGCAAAGTGCTGGCAGCAATCGGACTAAATGCCATCAAGCCCTAAACCCACACTGTGAAATGTACAGTGAGGCTCTCGAGACTATTTTCTACAGAGTCAGAGTTCAATCAATCCGAACTCTAATTGGGTGTAATGCTTTTCAGAAGATGCGAGCAATGTAATTTTGTTGTTGAACCGGACCTTTCAGACGAAAGGTTCGGTGGTCGGAGACAGTATGGACAGGCCTTTAAGTTAAGGCATAAGAGCTGGTACTTGAGACAATCAAAATAGAGCCCAGAGCTACAGTGTAAGGGTCCATTTGGTTACCAACTCTCCATCATTTAGCTGGGGACCACCTGGAAAAAGGACCACTGGTGGTCCCCGGACCACTGGTTGAAAACCATTGTCCTTGTCCTAAGGCCTCATGAACCTGCAAAGTGTCTAGAGCAGGAGTCTTCAACAGGGGGTCCGGGACCCCTAGGGGGTCCTCAGAGTTACTACAGGGGGTCCTCCAAATCTTCCAATCATTTTTTTATTAACAACTTGAACCCTAGTGTCCATATTCTGAGAACTGTAGCCAAAAATAGCAGATCTACAAGCTCACAACGCCTCGTAGATCGACTATTTTCGGCAACAAGGTTTGGTGTAGAGGGGAAAAAGAGCAGTACAGAGTAAAAGGTCAAGTGTATTAGGTAATGAGGCTCAAGTGGTTAAATATGAGAACACAAATTGAAATGAATCCAAAATAAACTGATGATTGTGCTGTCAAACGATGAAACTATATGGAATCTATGAAAAGGTTGTGGTGGGGGTCCCTGCTTCATCTCTCTCTCAACAAAGGGGTCCTTGGCCTGAAAACGTTGAAGACCCCTCGTTTGGAGTGACTTGGGAGCTACAGTATAGATGCAGAGGAATCCAGCTCGCTTGCCCCATGGGGGAAATGATGGAGCCTGTAGTTAGAATGAAGGGTGCAGTGCTTATAGCTGACACGCTGCCAGCGGTTAGGGAGTCGACGCCTGCCTATTATACACGCTGAAATTACTTGGACCGGGGAGTGACATTGCTAAATTAAAAAATGTCACTAATGAAATGAAGTATTTGGATTAGATCCAGCGTGCAGCCGGGGCGCTGTAAGGGCGCTGTAAAGGGGATTGTTCACGAGGCCAATGCTGGACAGAGGCCCTGGAAAATGCCAGGGACACCAGGTTAGAATAAACATATTTACCTATTTTTTTGTGTTGTTTGAGTGTCTGCCTTCGGCCAATTCTTTGTGTACAATATTTTGGCGATTAAGGGATTTAAAAAGGGCAAAAACTCGATATTCCCAGTAGTCTGGTTAGGGTTAGGTTTAGGGTTAAGGTTAGGGTTTAGGCTTAGCATTCACCAGCGTCGGGACTCGGCAGGTTAGCCTCGGACTACTTGGACCTCGAAACGACAGACCTCGGAATAGCGCTACGTGCCCTTTGAAATGTACCGGTAGGCCTACTACACCGTATATGTATTTGCCGCTTTGTGACCAGTAAAAACAACTTGAGCTGTGTTTAGAAGTGACGTTGTTTAACCGGAAGGGACTCGTGCATCTTTTTTTAAGTGACACAGTTCCCGCATACATGTCAGGACATGTTTGTGCCATTTCGAAGGGGGAAAATCCTGCTAAGCATGCCATTAAAGATAACATGCAAAAATGTTAAGACGGCTTAATATTATTGAAAACATTCGCACTGTAGTGTACTCTTGTGTTCTTGGTCATTAACAGTGGTAACTTAATTTATTTATTATGTGTCAGTTTAACTAATAATACGAGCCCAGGTGTCAGAGGGCCCGGGAATTCTAGCCGCACCCTCAGGGCTCCGATTAGATCTCATACTGAGGTCATTGTTTAAATGCATGTCCAAAACTGAAACAAATGCTTACATTGGACACTAACACTGGACTTTGTGCGTGCCTGCGTGCGTGCCAGGGGTGTCGCACCAAATTCTGGGCCCTGGTACTTTAACTATTGAAAAATAGCAGATATACAAGTACAGAGTGCCGTGCTGCAAGCTTGTAGATCTGCTATTTTTGAAAAATCGTGAACATTTGTGCAAGTCTTTTAATGTTTCAAATCCTTCTAAGGTTTTTTGAAAAACCTATGTTTCTATGTCAGTGGTGGTGCTCAAACTCTTTCATGTGAAGGACCTCCAAAATGATATGTATTGGGCCACGGACCCTCTCAAATATTTAGTTCCAGGGACCACCCCAGAAGCAAAATTTTAGTTGCAAATGCTCGCTTAAAAAATACATATATTCAAAGATTTGTACACATTTTCACGACTTTTCAAAAATAGCAGATCTACAAGCTCGCAGTGTGGCACTTGTATATCTGCTATTTTTCAATAGCTAAAGTATAAAATAATTAAGGCCCCTCCACCTTGGGTCCTAGTAACTGAGTCCCACTTTTCCCCCCCTTGTGACGCCACTGCGTGCGTGCGTGCGTGCGTGCGTGCGTGCGTGCGTGCGTGCGTGCGTGCGTGCGTGCGTGCGTGCCCTCTGAAGTGGTGTGGACTGTGGCTCTCTGTATTTTTGGCAGACGGAGGGAGCGGTGGGGTTTGAGGCTGCTCTGAAAGAATGTTCTCTTGGAAGGCGACAAGGAAAGTGTTTCCATCGCAGGGTCAGCTCTCGGCAAGAGAACACGCATATCGCGCCCACTTTCCCTACACTCTTTAGCACTTCGCCATCATCACGCAGGACAGAAGGACATGTCCAACCCCGCCCCAATCCTGAACATCACAGGATGAGGAAGATTAAAAATACCCAGCAGCAGTGGCGGAGGAGAGTAAAGTACGATTACTTGAGTACTGCACTTAGGTGTTTGAGTATCTGTCCTTTACTTGAGTATTTGTGTTTTTGGATATTTATCACTCCACTAATAGCCTACATTTCAAAGACGAATTTAGCATTTTCTTTTTTGACTCCACTACATTTCTAGGAAGGTAGCCTACTGAATAAAGTACATAATGAATGAACCCCTATTTCCGATATATGAAAATAGCTCACAAATGTGTGCAAGTCTTTGAATATTTTGACCCGATTCTGTCTTCTAAATCCTTCTATGTTTTTTTGAAAAACCTATGCTTCTATGTCAGTGGTGCTCAAACTTTTTCATGTGAAATGATATGTATTTGGCCACGGACCCCCATCTCAAAATATTTTGTTACAGTTATAAATGTTCGCTAAGATTTGCACACATTTTCACGACTTTAAAAAAAAGAGCAGATCGCAAGCTCGCTGTGAGCTTGTATATTTGCTATTTTTCAACAGCTTAAGTATAAAATAATTAAGGCCCCTCCACCTTGGGCCCTAGTAACTCAGTCCCACTCCCCCCCCCCCATCCCCCCCCTGACTGCATGCACTCTTTAGCACTTTGCCAGGACTAAAAGACATGTCTCTCCATCCTGAACATCACAGCACGAAGATGATAAAAAACCCCAGCAGTGCACAGTTAGTGAAACTCAAGGCACATGAAATGAGAGGGGAATATTGAAGAAATTACTTCCAAGCTGTCAAGGCCATGTATGAATAATAAAAGGGGTAAAAGGTTGAATATCTAAAAGGATGAAAAATAGATGTCGGGACACCTTCCAGAAGAAAGGGATTACATTATCTAAGGGATTCTTTTAAGATATAATTTTTATCAAGGATAACTTGAGGCTGTATTATTAATTATTATGACGCACACTGTACAATCATGCTAGACTAACATAGTCTAGTATTTCTTACAATGAAAACATAATTGTGACATCGCTTGCCAGACTGGAACTAATTTCATACTCCTCACTGATGGTTGAACAATAATATTTCAATGCAGAAACAATCCTTGTTTTGTTTACTCAACTCTATTCCATACTTTAGTCCAGTGATTCATATCAGTGGCAACTTATTTTGAGGGGTGATTAACTTAATGTTCAATATTTTCTCACTCAAAAGTAAACAAACCAACATAAAGTTTAACACATCTGTTGCCATGGCTTATTTCTGTCTGTACTGTGCTCTTGCCATGTTTTTGACCAACTTCGAAGACAGCCTCAGCATTCAGTTTTATCGTGACAAAATCACACAACACACCGAATGAAAGAGGAGATTCTCTAGTTTCACCCGGTCCAAGAACCATGTTTCTACGATGTTCGCTTCTGTATTTATAGGCCAGACAAAAAAAGAAAATCGGCCAAAAATGACCCCTTTTTAGACCTTGTTTTGAGAAAAACAGCTTTTAGTGAATGATACTGTATCAGGCTGGAAACTCACTTGATCTTTTTAGCTTTGACTTCAATGACTTCAATATTGTATTTACAGTATTTTTCCTTCAAAGAAATACAAAAGAATAAGACAAATAAGTGTTTTTTATTTTGTTTCTTTACCGTTTTCAATCAAGTGTATTCTTGCTAGTTCAGTGTTTCTCTGGCTTGTTCACATTGTTTCTCACATTGTGTGTGTGCGCGCGTGCATGCGTGCGCCTGTACGTGTGCACGTTCACAGTTCAGAGTCTGCATGCGTGCTCGTGTGCGTGTGCATGTTCACAGTTCAGAGGCTGCGTGCGTGTTCACAGTTCAGAGGCTGCGTGCGTGTTCACAGTTCAGAGGCTGCGTGCGTGTGCATGTTCACAGTTCAGAGGCTGCGTGCGTGCACGTGTGCATGTTCACAGTTCAGATGAGGCCGGTCAGAAACAGCAGGCCAAGGAAAGTTTTCAGTTCTCCAAAGGGAAGTCAGCAGGCTCCTCTGCACGAACCACTACCTATAAATATAGAAAAATAAAATCCATTTACAATACAATACAATGTGTCTCACACGCACGCACGCACGCAGGCACGCACGCAGGCACGCAGGCAGGCACGCACGCAGGCACGCAGGCACGCACGCAGGCAGGCAGGCAGGCAGGCAGGCAGGCAGGCAGGCACGCACGCACGCACGCACGCACGCACGCACGCACGCACGCACGCACGCACGCACGCACGCACGCACGCACGCACGCACGCACGCACGCACGCACGCACGCACGCACGCACGCACGCACGCACGCACGCACGCACGCACGCACGCACACACACACACACACACACACACACACACACACACACACACACACACACACACACACACACACACACACACACACACACACACACACACACACACTATTTCTCTCTCTCCCCTCCCTCTCTCTCTCACACACACACACAACAATAAAATACTTTTTCTCTCTCTCTCTTCCTCCTCCCTCTTTCTCTCACACACAATACATTCTCTCTCTCTCACTCACTCACACACACACACACACACACACACACACACACACACACACACACACACACACACACACACACACACACACACACACACACACACACACACACACACACACACACACACACACACACACAGGTTTCCACTGGTTTGTGAGGACAGTCTGAGGTTTGGTGGTTTGTAAGGACACCACTTTCCCGTGGTTGTATAGCCAAGTGGATGGTATCAAAAAATTCAATTCAGTCCACAGAACACAAATCTGGCTTCAGATTCTAGATACACCCAACAGAACTGAAAATACAAAATCCTACATTATGAGGACACTTTTAATGAGATCCATAAGCTCCACCCATGTATTATGAGGACTAATGTGGTTTGTAAGGACAGTACACACAAAATAACTACACCATGTATTATGAGGACTAATGGGGTTTGTAAGGACATTACACACAAAAATGTAAGGACAGTACACACAAAATAACTACAAACACTATAGGGAAGGTGTTGATGTTTTTATAAAGATACCAGATCCAGAGTAATTCAGCAAATGTCTAGTTATCAATTGCTTTTTACTTATATTTATTTGGGTTGTCCACGTCAGGGCTTCTCAACCTTTCTTATACCATGGACTGGCTGCCAGTTTGAATATGTCTGACCATAAAGGGCATATATGCCAGTTCTTGAATATTTCTGGCCATAAAGGACATATATTATGCAACATATGTTTATCATATACAGTCTGTGACATATTAGAAGTTGGCCACCTCCATATATGTCTACATATAGCCTATATCCATATATGTTAATATATTCCCGGAAGTCTTCTTGTGAACCGGTGATTGGGAACCTCTGGTCTCCATTACCTCAATCTTACTTATACTAACCACTTTAGGAATGGATGCTTCAATTCAACCCTCACAACAATACTTGCTTCATGTATGTCAGCATGTCTATGGTTAGGCCTATACTGTAACAGTAAATTACATTACATGGTAGCCACCGCCATCATTAAGGACCCCCACCATCCGACTCACAACCACAAGGAATCTCACCCCTCACAGTTCTCCTGCCATCAGGGAACTTTGGCTGTAGAATCAAAAGGATGAGAGACTACTTCCTTCCACAAGCTGTGAGGACAGCCAACACATTAACCCTCCATCCCCACATTCACTTCCCAACGCTCCCCTGTCAATAAACTCAAATCTGCTACAAATTAACTGTTGTATGACTGGTTGCAAAAATTACAGCTTTGTTTTACATGGTGCCATATTTTGTTAGTTTTCTGATTTTCATGTGTCTATGAGGTTGATAGTACTTCATCAGACCCCCTGGTGTGGTTGTTATGAGCAAATATGTATTCCCTTTGGGTTAGGGTTTCTTCCTGGAGGCTGCAACCATAGTGGTCAAAAGTGCCAATCCAAAATAAATAAACTGACGCAATATAATCGCACCCACCCACGCACCTCCCCTCATCATCATTTCATTATATTAGTACAACCTCTGTGGGCGGAGCTGGCCCAAACATAACATGTGCGAACAGGGAAGTGCGGAAGTGGCAGGTTGGTCTAGTCTGTTAGCCTGCTTCCAGACCAGAGACCCCGCCCACTCTCAGAGTGGACTCTTTCTCTGGTCTGGAGCTGAGTACAGGAATCACTTTTTATTTTCGGTTGCTCCAATGAGCGCGGGGGGTGGGGGTGGGTCTAACGATTATCCAATCCGCGCAGCAGTTGAAACGATTCAAACGAAGTTCACACACAGGCAGGCTGAGGAAGGCACACGCACACACACGCACTCGCTGAGTTCACCAAGCTGTTTATGTTGATTACATGTTTCTGGTCGCAGTTCTGTCACTGGCACAGACAGAGACACACACACAATCACACACACAGTCCGCGACCGTGCGTCGCGTCCACCGTGCGTCTCGATCACCGTGCATCGCGATCACTCGCGCGTGGATGCGCGCGTGCACACTCGCAAAAAAGTCCCTCCCTGTAAATCGCTTAGAATAGAGCACAGTTTCAGACTAAAGCGTGAGCTGAGTCTGAAATCAGGCTACTAGTCTGTGCCCAGATGTGGCTGACAGCTATCAAACAGTAATTTCACACTTTATCAGTTGACACTGACAAATGAGATCGATGGATTAATTTTATTTACATAGACAGGGTGATTTCCTCAGCCCTCTCCCCCAGACTTTGTGTATGTAGTTCACATTTCACTGATGACTGCTTCACTAACTTAGCCCAAGACAAGTACATTTAGGATGTCCAAAAACGAAAATATTGAAGCCATGCACTGTTCCAACAATCTATCCTGGTTATGCAGAAAGCAGCACCTGAAGAAAAACAAAACGTGAGCTTGTAGATCTGATATTTTCAAATTTTTCAAAATGTATTTTGGTTTCAACTGGTTACACTGCTTTTGACACTAAACTTTTGCTGTGGACCCTTTGGAACTCCCTCAAGGACCCCTGGGGGTCCCCAGACCCCAGTTTGACAATCACTGTTCTAGAGCATTTTGTAAACAACTGGGAAGAGCCATTGGCAATACTTTCATGAGGGTGAGGAGGGATTAGGAAACGTGGGTGGTCTTGTAGTGGTGAAAACCAGGTATACTTGTGAACTGGTGGGTCTTTCTGTACACTTTTTTGAAAACTCTTCCTCCTAATAATCAGTATAATCATAATACCTGGTGATCAAATTTTTGAAATGTCACGGCACTGCATCTGTAAAGCACTCTAGTGCTAGTCTATATGTACTGTATAAATTATCGATACATTTGTTGTTTTTGGGTCAGTTTTAAGTGCACTGCAATTAAGCAATGACATTGTTTTTATCCAGCGGGTAAATGCACAGGAAGGAAAAATTAAGTGAATCTTTAAAATATAGCAGATCCACAAGTCTAGGTATGCTGGTCGCCGGTTCGATTCCCGATCCGGACGACCTTTGCCACATGTCATTCCCCATCTCTCTCCCCATTTCCTGTCAGTCTACTATCCTAACAAATAAAGGCATAAAAAGCCCAAAAAACTAATCTTAAAAAAAAGAAAGTGCAGGTCTGAGATTTATCACCCAGCCCTACTTTAATGTTGAGTTACATGTTGTATGACATCATTTTTGTAGCTGCAAGGAATAATTATGGCAATTATAATTTGATAATTGATTTGCAGTATCTCATAAGCTACAGTGCTTTACTGCATCCCCATTATTCAGTTACCTGCAAATGTATAAATAGGCTACTTTTTCCAGAATTATGTTTAATACCAGCGTTAGTCCAGAAACCCCCACATTTACATAAATCAAAACATCTATTTTCAATAAAGTAGTAAATGAGGATCTCCCTCAATTGATCTTTTCGAGAAATTAAATAAAGGTTGAATGAATGCAAATCTTTTGTATTGCTAAATGCTCATGATGTCCCCGAACATGCCATGACAAGGCAAATGTTTTCTTTGGATATTAATGTTATCACCACCACCTAGATGGTTACTTTGTCAACTATCATTATTCTGATATTGCTACCATGCTGTTATGTAAAAATGTTCATATTCTGTTCACACAGTGGTTCTCAAAGTGAATTCCAGGTTGGAATCCACTTTGAGAACCACTGTTCAGGCCCAGGGACTCTGTTGTTTTTGACAACAAATTTTGAGCGTTGCGCGACACGTTGTGAGCTTGTAGATCTGCTATTTTCAGCACGCAACACTTGAGAGCAACCAAACATAAAATGACTCTCTACTCCACTAGTCCCTCCCTAACGTTTTAGTCTAGTTTTGATTCTGTTGACGAAATTGTCAATAGTTTTAGTCTTAGTTTTAGTCATCACAGCTTAGTTTTTATTTAGTTTTTGTCAGTGAAAAAAATGCAATCGACAAATACTTTTCGTCATAGTTTTAGTCAACAACATCTACACTGCTCTGACAGTACAAATGGAACCAAATGAACACTAAGTCTCATGATGCAAGGTTAAATTAACATTATCTGTCTGTCTGTCTGTCTGTCTGTCTGTCTGTCTGTCTGTCTGTCTGTCTGTCTGTCTGTCTGTCTGTCTGTCTGTCTGTCTGTCTGTCTGTCTGTCTGTCTGCCTGCCTGCCTGCCTGCCTGCCTGTTTGTCTGCCGATTGTTAACCAATTTGAGTTAAGCTCTCCTCCACTCTTTTCAAAGATAAACTATACATAATAGCCTATACATTTTCACCCTGTGCAGGGAAACCCTTTCACTCATTCTTTCCACTGTAGCCCACTTGCTGATTACTAGCTTGCAATGCAATCAGCCACTGATCAAATTCACCTGTGCTGCCTGCCCATCCCCCATCCCCCATCTCCCTCACTGCACTCACTCAAAACTGTGTGAGTGAGAAGCTGCCCCTCCCCCCACAGTCAACAGCAAACTGGCATGTTTGTTTGTATGCAGTCTGTACAAGGCAAGGCTTTAAATACTGTGAATATGTAAAGTAAATCCTACGTGTTTTTGACAACAAATTTTGAGCGTTGCGCGACACGTTGTGAGCTTGTAGATCTGCTATTTTCAGCACGCAACACTTGAGAGCAACCAAACATAAAATGACTCTCTACTCCACTAGTCCCTCCCTAACGTTTTAGTCTAGTTTTGATTTTGTTGACGAAATTGTCAATATATTTAGTCTTAGTTTTAGTCATCACAGCTTAGTTTTTATTTAGTTTTTGTCAGTGAAAAAAATGCAATCGACAAATACTTTTCCTCATAGTTTTAGTCAACAACATCTACACTGCTCTGACAGTACAAATGGAACCAAATGAACACTAAGTCTCATGATGCAGGGTTAAATTAACATTATCTGTCTGTCTGTCTGTCTGTCTGTCTGTCTGTCTGTCTGTCTGTCTGTCTGTCTGTCTGTCTGTCTGTCTGTCTGTCTGTCTGCCTGTTTGTCTGCCGATTGTTAACCAATTTGAGTTAAGCTCTCCTCCACTCTTTTCAAAGATAAACTATACATAATAGCCTATACATTTTCACCTTGTGCAGGGAAACCCTTTCACTCATTCTTTCCACTGTAGCCCACTTGCTGATTACTAGCTTGCAATGCAATCAGCCACTGATCAAATTCACCTGTGCTGCCTGCCCATCCCCCATCCCCCATCTCTCTCACTGCACTCACTCAAAACTGTGTGAGTGAGAAGCTGCCCCTCCCCCCACAGTCAACAGCAAACTGGCAGGTTTGTTTGTATGCAGTCTGTACAAGGCAAGGCTTTAAATACTGTGAATATGTAAAGTAAATCCTACGTGTTACTTTATGCTTAGGGTAGTCTTACTAGTGACTATATACAAATGGAACCAAATGGAACTCATAATCTGTGTAATCTATGCACATGGCTTATTTTTTTGTTCAGGTTAGCTAAAGCAGTGGTTCTCAACCTCTGGGTCAGGGAATTATTTTGGGGAGGGGGTCCCCAGATGATTATCTAAATGACTGTGCACCATTGCTTTCTCTCTGAACAGTAAACATACAGCATAAGGTTTAAGTGTAAGGGTATCTTCAGATTTCTAAAGTCCCCTTCCGTAATCAATGGGGGCAATTTACCCCTTTTTGTGCAGATATATGACCGATTTGTTGCATGTCTGAGTCATCATGACATCACTGAGATGCCATAGACTCCTACCTACCCACTGTCTGACGTGACCTAACTGCCGGATGCACGCACGCACACGCGCGCACCTCATCCCGGATTGTATAACAGATTTCTTAAGCCCGGTTCACAATGCAACATGCTAGCCCAGATGATCCTTTTGCCATCCTATAACCTAAAAGCCTAACATGGGTTGTGACAGCACTGAGAGTAGAGACGTGCTACAGCCAATCAGAGAACAGGACAGGTGGCTTGTTTGATTTAATTCACACATTATTTTCTTTTATATAATTAAAAGACTGTTTGTCTGTCTGGATCAATCCAGTGATATAACTTTATTAATTCTCGTGGGCGAATCCAGGTGTGACAGAACACTCTCAATGGAGCTATTGTAGTCCAGCCTGAGGATGCAGTAGCCTAGACTCCGAACCTCTTCAGGCGATAAAAGCAATATAGTTGCAAATTCTTTATCCTCACGTGCGTTGTGTCCCACTTGAGCTCCTCCTTATTGTGTACTTCAAGGAACTTGTGTACTTCAAGGAACTTTAAATCCCTGCTCCCTCAAGCAAGGAGGTGAGGATTAGATTTGAGTCTGGAGGAATCAAGCAGGTTAGACTGATTGTAGTCCGAGCATTTCAGGCAAAAATTGTCATGTCACCTAGTTTGACCCCTCACATGCTACTTAAAGCATATTTGTTTTTAGTATTATTTTACTGTATAGTAAAGTCTATGACAGCCCAACTTTGATTGGCTCCCACAAGTTTCCCAAGACAAATCTGTGATGGCCCTATAGCCAAAGAATTTCCATTTGGCATGTTCTAACTGTGTGCCAAATGTCATGCTTCAATTGTAAAGTGCGCGATTCCATCAAAATACTGCACAAAATGGCCGGACTATAGTAACATTGTGTCACATATGAGGAAATGGCATATTCGGGACAACCTTGGTAGTAGGCTAATAAGGCTATGCTTTATTCAAGCCAAACGAGACACTCTATTTGGTGCTTTATGATCCCACAGGGAATGCTACAATTTGTCAATCAGTGTCATCACTGATAGACAAACTTTTACTGCACTGTTTTTACAGTACAGTAAAAGTACAGACAGTACAGTACAGACAGTACAGTTCAGTGATAAAAGGTCAAGGTCACAAGCTTATTTAGAATAATTTGACCTTAGAATTGCAGTAAGCTACTTTGGTGTCATATACTGTATCTGAATGCTAGTGAAGTCACTGATCTACAAGATGTACACACAATTCGTAACACAATAATTTTGCCTATACTGTGTAATACTGTGTAGAGGAATACTTCTAGAATCAGTATCGGGATTTAAAGGGATATTCCATTTTCAAAAAACTCTGCCTTGCATGGGTCTGCCTCCCCAGGCTCAGGGACTCTCCCCACACACACCCATTGTAACTTCAAACTCCATTTTAACCATAATAGATTCATTAAAAACACCCATTATTTTTTTTCTGGTGACTCATACTACCCTTCTAATACATGAGCAGGCCGTGTTTTTTCGATACAATTTTTCATTTATTTGTAATAATTATATTTTGTATTTAATTTTTCAAATGTTCCCAAAGAATTATTAAAAATAAATGAAAAGGGTTATTGAGAAAACACGGCCTGCTCACGTATTAGGAGGGTAGTATGAGTCACCAGAAAAGAATAGTGTGTGTTTTTAATGAAGTTTGAAGTTACAATGGGTGCGTATGTGGAGAGGCCCTGAGCCTGGGGGGAAAGATAACATTTACATCAAATATCTAAATATTAAAAACTGTTCAGGGTGTTCATAAAAGCCTGATTAGATGATAAAGTGACCAAAATTATCTGTAGGCTTGAACTTAATTAGCATTTTTACCCAAGGGTAAAAATGGTGCCTGGGTGCCTGCCTACTCCTGTATGTCGGAGTTAACTTAAACTCATATGTACTGTACATGATGTCATGGTCATGATGTGATGTCATGTGATACTGTATATAGGAGCTACGCTGATCAGCATACATGACTGTGCAGAGCTGCTACCAGTGGTGCTTTGGGGTTTTCTTTTCAGGGCGGACGGTCATTTATTGACGTCACATGCACGCGCTCCTTTAGATGTGTGCGTGCTAACTAAAAGTTTGCTTTGAACAAATCTCATCTATCACAGTAATGGAGCCAGGTAGCCTGAGACACGCACAATGCACATACAGTCACCGCTGGAAACCTACAGTAGGTGTTAAAGTAGCCTATCCATATGAATAGGAGGGTATGTGCAAGCCCACTACTCACTGCCTGCCTGGTAAACCTGTTATGCGAATAGCCATTTGATTACCATGGTCGTCACTTGTATAGCCTATAACTCTATGGTTCTAGCACTGTTCCGTGCCTTCCTTGCCGTGCATGTGGGAAATATATTGGCCACACGGCGTCCAGCCCCGTCCGGCCCCAAAAGCGCTACTGGCTGCTACTAATCATAATTGGTAACTAGCAAACAGGCAAAATGTGTAATACTATAAACAAATACCTGTCCACAAGGTCAGCTTCTTGTGTTGTGAGGTGGGTGTAGATCAGTTAGACAGTGGTGGCACTGAAAAGTTGTGGCAGTTTCCTGGTCATTTGTTATTTGTTAATACTATGTTGAAATCTGGTTACAAACACACACACACACACACACACACACACACACACATTGTGGTTTATGAGGACATAATTGTGAATTATGAGGACATCCGGCCATCAGCCAATCAGCAGCCACTTGTGTGAATTATTCATGAGGGGTGCAATAGCACTCAACCGGCCACTGGGGGCACTAGTGAGATAGTCCTCACAATACAATTGTGGTTTATAAGGACATAGCTGAAACTTGGTATTTGGGCCTTTTAGAGGTATAGAAACACTTCTACACTGTTAGAATTATGAGGACTTTGTGTATGTCCTCACAATTCCAAAAGTCCTCATAGTGTTGCGTGTAATCAGGTTTATTGACCTCATAAACCACCAATACAAGAACACACACACACACACACACACACACACACACACACACACACACACACACACACAATAAACGCCCTCTCTCTCTCTCCCCCTCCCAGATGGGAGGAAAAAAAACACAAATCAATTTACACCTTTAGCCTAAAAGTTTTAGCAGACACATTTATCCTACCCAGAGCGATTTAGATTATAAAAAATACATTGATTCATCTGACGATTATATAGGCTATATATATATAAAATACAAACTCACTGGAAAGTTGTGGTCCGGGTCTCTGGGAATGGGATGTGTGCCTTCTCGATCTCGCTGTGGTTGCCACTCTTCACCGAGTCAGTCAGGGGACTACACAACGCCTCCCCATGCGAGGCGTTGTGTGCTTGTAGATCGGCTGGCGTTGTGTGCTTGTAGATCGGCTGTTTTAGACTGCGACTTCTGAGAGCTGAATGGACTCGCGTTCGCGACTGGTTCCGCGCACCACCGCGACTGCGACCAGCTGCTGTTGTTAGCGCCACTGTCTTTGAAGGAGGTGACATTGTTGTAATGAAATAGAACACTTTTTTTTGTCACAGTGACCCACTAACAGGACATAGCAGCCCGTGATAGACTAGAGTGTGTTGTGATGATGATGATGATGAGGAAGAATATGTTGTTTGTCACCGCGACCGACTAATTCTTGTGGGGGTCCGCTCACTATCCCGACGGGCCGCTGTTCCGGCTAGCGTCGGCAGGTTTTTAGTTACTGAGGTAAGGTTACTGAGGTTGTGATGATGATGATGATGATGATGATGATGAGTAAAATAGATAGTCCCGCTGCTGTTGTAGCGCAGCGTCGCCATCTTTGATGGTGAAGTAGAAATTACAGCGACCCACTAGTTTGTTTGATGTGATGATGATGAAGCTGCAGAATAATGTAACGATAGGCAGGCAGACTAGAGTTGTTGCGGTGGGTGATGATCATGAGTAGATTGTGTGTCACAAACACACACCCTGGCTTCAGTCCATTGGTTTCACTTCAGCAGGGGGTCCACTAATCTGACAATGGCGCCATCGTGTGTAATAAAGGTGGAATTGACTAGCCAGACGCACTGAAAGGCATTTCGTCATAGCGAGTTATTATGAATTTGATATTTGAGCCATTTGAGCCATGGTTTAGCAATATTGTGGTTCATGGGAAGCATTTGTCTTTGTTTTTGGTCACATCACTTGTTGAATATGTGATTTCTGACTTATTTTTTATCACAGAAGCACCAAACTTTGTCACAAGATGGGTGAGAGTGTAATTAACCTAATTAAGTAATTAAGGCCAAACTCGGGAAACTCGGGGTTGGCACAGCGGTCTATTAAGAATCAAATTCGGGAAACTCGGGGTTGGCACCAGATGTGTTAAGTGTATAGAGGGTATCTGCACATTTCTAAAGTGACAATTTAAGGACTTTTTAATACTGCACTTCTAAAATGACAAATACAAAATTGGCCTAATAGTCAAATATTAGAGGCAGAAATCGTGAAAATAGCCGATCTACATGCTCACAACGCCTCGCAACGCACGAGGCGTTGTGAGCATGTAGATCTTCTATTTTCACAAAAGAACCGTGTTATACAAAATGTAATACCTCAACTCTTAGTGCTCGTCAGGGTGGGGGGTACCCAGTTAAATAATTGTGGGGGTCGCGGCCTGAAAAGGTTGAGAACCACTGATTTATATCCCTTCATAGGTTTTTGCTGTAGCTCTCTTCAGGTCGACTGAACAGCCAATGTATTTGTTTTTGTATCAAGTTTAAATCAAACAGCCCAGTCAGACATCATTTCAGGGGTGAGGACCTGAAGGGTGCAAGGATCCCTCTGGCAGTGGTGTAAAGTAAATATTTACACAAGTACTGTACCACTAAGCAATTTGAACTAGAAGTCTAAGTTTATACGTATAAAAAAGGGTCTACCAGAGGTATAGATATGCAAGTTTTTTAGACGTCTAAACTTAGACTAGACGTCTAATATACGTCTAATAGACGTCTAAGTTTATACCTGGGTCTAAATTTAGACATCTAATAGACGTCTATATTTAGACCTTAACGGCCGGACGTCTATTAGAAGTCTAAATTTAGACCCAGGTATAATTTAGACGTATATTAGACGTCATGTCTAAGTTTAGACGTCTAAAAAACTTGCATATCTATACCTCTGGTAGACCATTTTTATACGTATAAACTTAGACGTCTAGTATAAGTTTAGACGTATATTAGACGTCTAATATACCTCAAAATGTTTGCTGGGGTACTTGTTTGCTGGGGTAGAATAGTAGAGTACAATTTGGAGGTATAGTTTACTGAAATATTTCCAGTTTTCAGTACTTCCACTCAACTACATCTCAGAGGCAAATAATTGTACTTTTACTCCACTACAATTATTTGAAAACGTATTGTTACTTACTTGATACTAATCACTTTGTAGATTGTGATAAATATTACAAAACCCACTTCAGCCCTACATCGTCCTCAGTCACGCGCTGAGATCAATTCACCTTTTATTTGCAGAGCTGCATATCCGGTAACATTTAAACCCTCTATAATAATTGGTAAAAGGTACTTATAATAATACTTGATACAGTCTTTTTTTCCCACTCTCTATCAAATGTCTCTCAAAAATATAGCCGATCTACAAGCTCACAACGCCCCAGGATAACAGATTTTTATTATCGCGATAATATCGTAAATTGCGTAAATTGGGTAAATCGTAAATTGCCATCCCTAGCAACAACGCTCCACATCCTCACCAGTCCAAAGTCAAGAGGAGGCCTCTCCTTGAAACCCTCTCTGCTGGTGAACGTGTCTTTGCCTCCAGCATGACATTGTGCAAAGGGGTGAGCGTGGGGATTTGGCATTTATCTAATTTTTTTTTGCGTAATTGGCGCAGGCAGGGCCATTAATGGACGATTAACAAGGCGACATCGTACATGAGCGCCTGCAGGGCATAGAACCGCACGCACAAACACACGCACGCACGCACGCACGCACGCACGCACGCACGCACGCACGCACGCACGCACGCACGCACGCACGCACGCACACACGCACACACACACACACACACACACACACACACACACACACACACACACACACACACACACACACACACACACACACACACACACACACACACATTGTACTTGAGTATTTCCAATTTCCAATACTTTTACTTTACTGACAAGAGGACAAAAAAATCTAGTTCCATTCCATTATATAAAAGATGCGTAGAGATAAGGTGGGGAACTTAGACAAGATCCAAGGCAACTCTGTTACCTGCAAGTGTAGAAAACTATTTTATTAAATCATGGCAGCAGGATTAAAAATGACCGACGCGTTTCAGCCTCGTATGGCCTTCATCAGGGTCCGCTCACTTTTACTTTACTACTCCACTACATCCCCGATCAAAATATTGTCGGCTATATGTCTATTTATAGAGCAGTGATGGCTGAGTGGTTAGTGTCCATACCTAGGACTCCGGAGACCCCAGAGGTCGCAGGTACGATTCCCCGCTCTAGCTATCACTGCTCCCCCCCTCGCGCTCCTTGTGGGCTGCACTGGGTTCAGCTGGGTTAAGCTGAAAAAAAAGCAGCTGGGTTGGGCTGCGATACCCGAATTTCCCTCGCGGGAGGAGTAGGTAACTATCATTACCATTATCATTATTTGGACACTTTAGTTAGGCTACTAGTTATGGTACACAATGGCTGATGTGTACCATTGCTTCCATAGATATCAGTATCAGAAGCTCATTCTTTGCATAACTACCAACTTTCCAACCTTGAAAACCTGATTGTAAGTGACGCTCTTAGGCTGTTCTCTGATCTTAGGACTATCACGTTCAGGTACGGGAGCTGGTCAACCCTATAACGCTATTTAGAACGGGTACACATTATGGTGTATCATTAGTTTATGCTTTAACTATTGAAAAATAGCAGATCTACAAGCTCACAGCGCGGCACCGAGTGCCGCGCTGCGAGCTTGTAGATCTGCTATTTTTGAAAAATCGTGAAAATATGAATTTTGACCCGATTCTATAAGTGTCTTTTGAATCCTTCTACGATTTTTTGAAAAACCCTATGTTTCTATGTCAGCAATCTGGCCAGCCATCATCAAAGAAAAGGTCCTTTTCACTTAACTGGAGCTCAGTTAGTCTGTTCTTGAGAGACTGCTATGTCAGTGGTTCTCAAACCTTTTCATGTCAAGGACCCCAAAAATGATATTTATTTGGCCACGGACCCCCCATCTCAAAATATCTAGTTCCAGGGACCACCCAGAAGCAAAATTTTAGTTATACAAACGTTCGCTTTAAAAATACCTATATTCAATTCTAAGATTTGCACATATTTTCACAACTTTTCAAAAACAGCAGATATACAAGCTCACAGCGCGGCACCGTGAGCTTGTATATCTGCTATTTTTCACTGGTTAAAGCATTCAATAATTCTAGGCCTAAATGGGTTAAACATAGCTTTTGAGCAGGCAGAAGCAAAGCAACCCATGATGAGTTTGAAGGAGCCATCTCTGGAATGAGTGGAATGTGGCAGAGGTTGTCTCCTCTCGCCATGCCAGAACATTATATGTGGATAAAGCGTGACAGGGTTACAGCCCCGGCCCGGACCCTACACAGGGCACAGCCACACTGGGTATACACAGGTCTGTGATTTATGGGCTGAATGCCACACACGTGCAACAGGACACTGTGACTTGAAACAGTGCGTGGTTCTCAACCTTTTCTGGCCGCGACCCCCAAAATAATCCTATTTTAACTGGGGACCCCCACCCTGACGAGCACTATAAGAGTTGAGGCATTACATTTTGTATAACACGGTTCTATTGTGAAAATAGCAGATCTACATGCTTACAACGCCTCACGTTGCGAGGCGTTATGAGTAGGGTTTTTCGATTAATCGTACAGGCAGCAAACAGAACAAACGCTGCTGAGCTGGTAAACGTACTTGTTGTTGTAGTTTGAAAGAAGCTTATTAATTCTGTGTTACCCACCTACTGTAGTCCTACTGTCCCTGTCACTGTGTTAATTTTGCGTCGGGAAGCGAAGCGCTTCGCCTCCGTTTACAATCAATCAACATCCGTGCATGAGCAGTGCAGGGGCGGCCTTAGCTATTTTTTCACCCTTTTCACCAGCCTCCAAGAGCTGGCTTGTTTTGGCTGTTTCGTCACTCACTATTGATAAGGAAACACTAAGGACGCTAAGTTAACTTCTGTATGTGATTGTTGCACAACTAAAGTTATTATTATTAGTATTACCCTTATTTTTTTATTACATTTTGCTACTTGGCTATATAAAAAAATAAAAAAATAAAACAATAATAAAATAAAAAAATCATTAACTTGCATTCGAAAATCGACTTTTCTGAGAAATAAATCGAGATTTTATTTTTAGGCCACATCGAACAACCCTATAGTTGTGAGCATGTAGATCGGCTATTTTCACAATTTCTGCCTCTAGAGGCAGAAATTAAAAAGTCCTTAATAGCCGGGGACCCAGTCACCAAAATGGGAGAGGACCTGTGATTTTATGCCGTACTTTTTATTTCTGTTTTATCTATTAGTTTGGTAATTAAAGGTTAAATGACATTCTGTTTTTACCAATCATAAAAGTCTTTGCCCTGGTCCTAAAAACATGTTTTAAAATGTTTAAACTTGAAAATCCACTCCATGGAGCCATGGTCTCTCTCTCTGTTTAGGTGTCATGAAAAACGGTCTGTCACCTGAAATACTCTATAATCACCACCAGGGGAGCCTCTCTCTCCCACTCAGCAGTTCTCAAACTGGTACCCAAAGTGGCCACTGGCCACACGCACGCACGCTCGCTCACACACACACACACACACACACACACACACACACACACACACACACACACACACACAGAGGTCCGCCCAGCTCCAACACAATGACCGAGAGATGCATGCTCGCAGACGCGATGCATGTGTTTCGCTGCTTTGCTTTGGTACAACAAGTCTTGTGTGTGTGTGTGTGTGTGTGTGTGTGTGTGTGTCACAGTGTGTCTTGTTGAACAAGACACACTGTGACACACACACACACACACACACACACACACACACACACACACACACAGAGGCTGAGCTGAGCCCTGACGAGGCACACACAAACAGCATCGAGAGTCGCGAGTGTTTTTTTCTTCCCCGGGACCGACGTTACCGGATCTCTGTGGTTACATCTGTACCCCCGCGGAGTTCAATTTAGACCGTACGCGGTAACGTTATAGCTCTGCTCCGCGCTGCAGAAACACTTCACGGTCCTTCTGTAGTTATTATAGTAACATATTTTGTCTAAATGCCTCCGTTTAGAGAACCACCTATTGCTTGTGTTATCATAGCGTTTTACTGTCTGCTCTCTGAGTCGCCGTGCCCGTGTGTGTGGAGGGAGGACAGAGGGCAGCGTGGAGTTATAGTCGGCTGCTCCACGGTCCACGGAGCTCTGCCCCCGGGAGAAGTGCGCTGTCCTCGGTGATGAGGAGGGAGGCGCTGCCCACGGACCCAGCCAGGGCGGAAAATACATAGCGATATATAGCGATTTTCATTATTTCACAAAAGCATAAACTGACTACTTGATATGAAGGATATTGATGTAAATATATCCGAATGGGTAAATATATTTTATATGCCCATATTTACAATTAAAGGATAATATAATGTAAGAGGTCACTTCCTCAAAACTTGGGCTGTGGAGAAATACAGACGGGGACACTGGGAGAGGGGAGAGAGGTGAATCGACTGACGACGTATGAGTCCAGTAGCCAATGAACTGCGCGTTTGAGACTCATTATGCAGAAACCAGCACAAACACACAGATAGCAGGAAAACCACTGCATGTCAAAAGTTGCGTTTTTTTTGGTGTAATTGAGGCCAGGAAACATTAAAAAAAGCATAAAAAACTCAAAATTTATTTTTGGATGTCACCACCCCTTTAAGGTCCACAGAATGAGAGGCCTGCTCTGCCGGAAACATCGCGAAAAAAGTTATGGCCATTTGTATATTCACTGTCCCATTGAATCTGCTTTAAGTAGCACGTGAGGGGTCAAACTAGGGGTTCTTCATGATTCTGAATCCATTGCAAGCATTTGTTTTGTATGAAAAACGTTCCTTGGGTTAACTTTCGGCAGCCCAAAACTGTGAAAAGTGGAAAAAAAAGTGATGACTCATTACTTTTCACAGTTTTGGGGTGCTGAGATTCAGCCCAAGGAATGTTTTTCATACAAAACAAATGCTTGCAATGGATTCAGAATCATGAAGAACCCCTAGTTTGACCCCTCACATGCTACTTAAAGTTATACTATGTAACTTTTTTTATAAAACATATCTTAAAATTATCCTAACTATTAAATCGCTAAAGTTTTAGAACCCCCACTCTGTTAATTTCAGCTCCCAAAGCCTTTTCTTTATATTTGTTCTACTGAGCCCTGGTGGCCATGACCGGGGCTGTTTTTCCCGGCAAAATTACGTCATATGCATCATTCTGTACACGTGTCTCCCTACTGGCCAATCAAAGCCCAGATCATACACTGCTGAGCTCTTCAGGAAGTACACTGCAGTGTTTACACTGGGCTAGGAGTCTAGCATGTAACTCCCCAACCGAGGCTCGTAGAGGGACACGAAAGACCTCGATGGATAGGTCTCGGCGAGGCGAGGCGGACGCGGTGGTCTGAATGCCCGGTCCGCGGCGAAAAACGTCCGAAAAAAGCAGACGCGACCGCGGTTTGCTCTACTGCTACTGACCACTAGTTGAGCAACTTACACAGTATAGCTTTAAAGCAGAGTATTTTAATTTTTGTAAATTTCTAGTGGAGTCAATGGGACAGTGAATATACAAATGGCCATAACTTTTTTTCGCGATGTTCCCAGCAGAGCAGGCCTCTCATTCTGTGGACCTTAATGACCAAACTAATAGATAAAACAGAAATAAAAAGTACGGCAGAAAATCACATCTGACCCTATTCCTTGAGCTTTTGGGCTTGTGGGTCCCCGGCTATAAGTTGTCACTTTAGAAATGTGCAGATACCCTCTATACTCTTAGATTTTAAGTTGGTTTGTTTACTGTTGAGTGAGAAGACAATGTTACACATTAAGTTAATCATCTCGGGACCCCCCTGGTGGTCCCAACCCACAGGTTGAGAACCACTGACTTAAAATATGTCCGTGTTTTTATTCAAATGGAAAAATAAATAAAATGAGACGCATGAACATCTTGTATCCTGTTAAGGCCAGACATATTTTATTCTGTATTACTATAGTATAATTATATATATTTCTTTCTTTCTTTCTATATCACAGTATTTGTGAGTTGTTTAAAGGACAACTTTGTTTTTTTACAACAAGGGTTCGTATTTTAGATTGTAATTAGAGAAAAGAAAAAGTGAGTGTTAAAATGTTTTCATTTGCTTCGATCTATTGTTTTATCGCGTTTACTGTGCTAAAATGTGGGGCATGCGTACGCATGGGGGCATGCGTACAAGTGGCTAAATATGTCTTTTTAGACACAATAAGCCAGCAGTTTCTTTATTGCTATTTACAGTAACACTTCTAGCTCCCATAAGTCACATCCAACCATGAAAGGTTGCGTTGTATCTTGGGAATGGGCTTATTCTGTGTAAAATTACACATTTAGCCACATGTACGCATGCCCCCAACCACTGAAATAAGATTCTCTAAAACAATAGAAAGAAGTAAATGAAATCATTTTAACACTCATCCTTTATATTCTTTAATTATCTAAAATATGAACCCTTGTTGTAAAAAACTAAAGTTGTCCTTTAAGTAAAGTAAAAGTAACTAAACGTGTACTTAAGTACAGTACTTGAGTACATCTACTTAGTTAGGCTACTTTACACCAACTACTTGGCGCCAGCGTACACATTTTATTTGCAGCTTTACTCTCGTGTTAGTTGAATGAAGGGCCTTTCTCTTTCATTATGATACTGACATTTTATAGTTGAGTCTCTTAATGCTTTCTTTTATTTCAGATTTAAAAAATGTCTTTTCTGGTTTATGTGACTTTGTTTTGAGAAGTGCTCTATAAATAAGGTTTATTATGGTTATATATTATATTATTATTTGCATGTGTTTGTTCAGCATGCAGCTGTATTACTCCAGTATACCAGACCAGTGTGTCTTAAAAGCCCCAGAATGATTCACTGATCCAATATGTGAAGCCTTCACCCCTATAGGTTTACACTTTACCAGTCCCCAGGGAGGGTGAAAGCAATTATTATAAGATATAGCGTATGGTTCATGGTATGTTTATGGAAGAGTGTCCACATCTTTCTCTGTGTGTGTGTGTGTGTGTGTGTGTGTGTGTGTGTGTGTGTGTGTGTGTGTGTGTGTGTGCGCGTGCGTGCGCGCGTGCGCGCGTGCGTGCGTGCGTGCGTGCGTGCGTGCGTGCGTGCGTGCCACATATGTCTCCATTCTCATTTGGGACGGCCATGCGTTATATTTCAACAACCACCATGCGTTACAGTTGGGTTTAGTTAACTGGGATTTAGTTAATCGAAATAATTAATATTTTGTGGGGGGGCAAGAATCATTCAAAATTGAAAATAGCATATCGTTGTTGTCGGGTGGAAACCTTGTATGTCCAAAACCATTCGTTTTAAAAACGATTTCAAATGTCGCTATTTTCACTAGTTTTGTGCGACAGTCTCGTATGATGAAGCAGGGCTTTACTTTGCGAAAAAATTTACATAATATCTGACACTTGTAGATACAAGGTTTCTGCCGGACAGTGACGATATACAAGCTCACAATGCCTCGCATCATGATGCATTGTGAAGTTGTAGATCTGCTTTTTCCGCCCCCATAATAACTTTTCTAACAACCATGATGCATTAATTACCACAGTGGGTTCCAAGGACCATAAGTGGTCCTCGAAGGTGTTCCAGGTGGTCCCCAGGTAAATGATGGAAAGTTGGTAACCAAATGGAATTTTACGCCCTCAAGAGTAAAATTATTGTTAAAGGACAACTTTGTTTTTCTTACAACAAGGGTATTTTAGATAGTCATTAGAGAAAATAAAATATGAGTGTTAAAAGGTTTTCATTTAATTATTTCTATCGTTTTAGTGATTTTAACAATTTTGATTTGCATGCAAGTGGCCAAATATGTATTTTTGTTTTTAGACACAATAAGCCCATTCCCAAGATGCACCGCAATCTTTCATGGGCAGATGCGACTTATGGGGGCTGGTGTAAATAGTAACAAAGAAATTGCTGTCTTATTGTGTCTAAAAAGACACATTTAGCCACTTGTACGCATGCCCCCACCCACTGAAATCAAAATACTAAAATCGCTAAAACGATAGAAAGCAGTAAATGAAAACCTTTTAACACTCATCTTTTCTTTTCTCTAATTGCAATCTAAAATATGAACCCTTGTTGTAAAAACAAAGTTGACCTGTAAATGATAAATACAAAACAAAGGGTTTTGGACATACAAGGTTTCCAGCACCCGACAACGGCGAAACGCCAAACACATTTGGCCTCTCGGTGACCTCCAGGTTGTGATGACAAGGGTTCACATGTGGCCAGTGAGGAGCCTAGAGCTGGTTTTAATCACGGTGATGTACTGCCAATGCCAGCTGACAGGGGCGTCACAGGGGGTAGGAAAGTGGGACTGAGTTACTGGGGCCCAAGGTGGAGGGGCCCTTTAGTAACTTTAGCTATTTAAAAATAGCAGATCTACAAGCTCACAGCGCGGCACTCGGTGCCGCGCTGCGAGCTTGTAGATCTGCTATTTTTGAAAAGTCGTGAAAATGTGCGCAAATCTTTGAATATGTATTTTTTTTAAGCTGACATTTGTAACTCAAATTTTGCTTCCGGGGGGTCCTTAGAACTAAATATTTTGAGATGGGTGTCCGTGGCCAAATTCATATAATTTTTTTGGGGGGTCCTTCACATGAAAAAGTTTGAGCATCACTGACATGGAAACACGGGTTTCTTTCTTGCACACTTTTTCACAATTTTTCAAAAATAGCTTGCGGTGCCGCGCTGTGAGCTTGCATATCTGCTATTTTTCAATAGTTAACATTCATGGTGGGGGCCCGCAGTGAATCCTTGTACCCATGGGGGCCCAGAATTTGGTGTGACGCCCCTGGCCAGCTGAACCAAACACGCTGGGCTGTAATTTCACTGAGCGACTCGCAGGGCTTTGGAGATGGTTGGGGGGGATAATGTCGGGAAAGGATGCGGAACGGGAACCTTCATTCCGCTTTAATGAAAACAAACATCGTCCTTGTAAACCTACTTAAGAGTTAAAAAAAAAAAAAACTCTCAAAATCACACCGAAAACACTGTGGTAAATAGAAAAGCATTTAAACCTGATGCGTATAGTCCAGTTCAATATGTCCAAACCCCCCTTTTAAATTGGTTTAACCCAGCAAATAAGGTTTCTTGGAGAGAGCTTGAGGAGAGTTTAGTGCAGCCTGTTGAATTGAGAGATCTTATCTATTCAAACATAACTACACATCAATGCAAAGTTCGCTTTGGACCTATCATTTCTCATTTAGTGGCAGTATGGAGGGCAGCTGAAAAGATGTGTAAGATTGATTGTAAATGGAACTTATTTTCCCCAGTGTTCAATAATCAAAGACTTTTAATCGAGGATCGCCCCATTCGCTTTCCAAGGTGGAGGGCTAAGGGGATTCGTACATTAGGGGACTTATTTGATAGAAATGGTTTACGACCTTTTCGAGATTTGTGTGACATCTTCAATCTGCCTGGAAATACCCTTTTTTTCTACTTCCAACTGAGAACGTCCATGAGGACCTATGGGGTCCCATGGCAAGCTCCCCTTAGATTGCACCCCTTCCATGAGTTTATCTGTGATGGTAACAGAACAAGAGGTTTGGTTTCCACCCTCTATGGTTTTTTATTAGACTGTAGTTATGGGCCCCTATCTGTTGATACTGTTTGGAGGAATGATGTACCAAATTTGGACCCTGACTTTTGTTGGGACACAGTATGGTCTAACATTAGGCTATCTTCTAGAAATCCAGACCATCAACAAATTCATTTAAATTTTGTTCATCGGACTTATTTAACTCCCCGCAGACTATGTGCTATGAGGATTTTGAATAATCCCAACTGCACTCTCTGCGCCTCAAATAGTATTGGTACCTTCCTTCACATGGTTTGGGAATGCCCAAATGTGTCGTCATTCTGGAATATGGTTGCCTCAAAACTTTCAACTATTTTTAGTATCAATATCAATATCATATCTTCTCCTTCTTTATTTTTATTAAATGACGTCTCACAGTTGCAACTAAACAATATACGCAAGCGCATCTTCTTTGCTGGTGTAACGGCGGCGAAGAAGATGGTAGCTACGCGGTGGAAACCTCCTCATACGTTAACGTTTCGCCAGTGGGCCTTAACCTTTCTAGATATAGTATATTTAGAGCAGTCGATAGCAAGGTTACACGGAGCAAAAGAAGAAAACATTAATATGTGGTCGGACATTGCAGATAAGCTTAAGGCTATGATTCAAGAAATCACTATATAGTGGTAACAGCCTAGCACAGGCATGCACTATTGTACATTCCGTGTTGGTCCGGGGAAAGGGGGTGGGTGGGTTTTCTTTTCCTTTTCTTGTTTTACTATTGTTTGTGTTGTTTGTCTGTTAATTGCATTTTTCTTTTGATTATGGAAAATAAAAATATTTGATAACAAAAAAAAAAAATATGTCCAAACATAAGGTTCATTCAAATTTTCGGGGGATTTGTAAAACTATACAATGTTGGAAACTTCAGCGTATAGCAAATCAGAAAATCCATGATTCCATTTGCAAAATCCCTAGAGGAATTTTTAACAGCTGCTGAAAGTTTGTGTCCCATCCACTTACTATATAACCTGACTTTCGCCAGATGGTTTGCAGCATTGCGTATGCCTGCATAACGCTCTGCTTCTACCATCTGGACTCGGTCCAGCACAACCGATGTAAGGGGCGGGCCATTTTTTAAAATTCTAAAGCAGGTGATTGGATATGGCCGTGCCAACTCCAACGACTCATATTGGCCTGTCTGCATGACGTTGCACCCAGAATCCGCCTCCTGGGTTTCCACGTGGTCTGCAATCAGACTCTATTGGCTCAGAGCCGCTCAGAGCCCGCCCATAGCTGCCGCTGATTGGTCCGGCCAGGGACATTCCGAAGGGAACCCCTCCTCCGCAAGTGAACCCAGATGGTAAAGCAATGCATAAGCAATGCTGCCACCATCTGGCGAAAGTCAGGTAACTTACTATACACTATAAAGGAAAAATGAAAATAGTAGATCTACAAGCACACAGCAGTAACGCAACTAGCCCTGCATCCTGAGTCCCTGACTCATACTTTAAAAAAAGGACTCATTAAACTAGCATCCCTGCATCCCCAGGATGCATACAACACTATCCTTCCTGCTATCAATCATTTCACTGCACCAGCTGAGCTGCATGCATGTGGTGGAGTCTCCACAGCTGTGCGTTCTGGCATTATTGAAGAGATGATTGAGATTGTCTTGTAAATCCATGCTTCTGTCCTTTATCAACTACATACAAGTAGCTATTTGCCACTATTTGTTTAAATTAAAGTCCTTTTTGATGTTTTCGCCGTTGATACATAAAGCGTGTGTCATCGCGGGACCCATAACATAATTCTGGGACCCATTTGAATGACCACCTGTGGGTCCCGGGACCCATTACATTGAAGACCTAGCAACATCACTGACACAGATTGTCTATTTTCACTATTTCAACTCGTTTTTAAAATAAGAAAAAGGGAAGGTTTTGGACAAGGTTTCCATCCGACAACGACTCCTTGTACGGGATAAATCTCACAAAAGGCTGGACTGGTCAGCATTAAATTTATTGTGCTGTTTGACTTTGACTTTGACCTCTTTAACGGCACATTTTCATATGCCATTATCAAAAAGGATAAAACGCAAGAAAGCCAGCGGCTTATTTCAATTCTGGTCCTTTCAAGGGTGCACGCTGCCACAGGGCCAAGGAAGTTAAGTTAATATATGTCTTTCTTTTTGACTTTGCTTTTTTTTTTTTTTATATAATGGAGACTGGATGGGGCTGAAGCCATCCATGCTCAAACATGTACATTATGTCACAGATGACTGGCGTCACAGATTGGCCATCACACAAAGTGCCAGATCCACATGGGAGCTACGGTACGCCACTATTAGACCCTCTAAGCATGGATACAGAATACAACAAAATACTGTAGTATAGGCCAGGGGTTTTCAAAGTGGGTGACGGGAAACCCTGGGGTGCCGCGACGGCAGTCCAGGGGTGCCGTGAGATCATTTGATAATATTTGGAAGTTATTTTCAGTCAGTTCTAACCAAAATGGCTATTATCTCAGCGTTTTCCTCGCAACATAATCACTAAAATATCGTCACTGTCGGGCAGAAACCTTGTATCTCCAAGTTTCAAATGTCAAATGTCTTTTGGTAAAGCAAAGCCCTGCTTCATCATACAAGACTGTCGCACAAAACTAGTGAAAAGAGCAGATCTACAAGCACACAACGCCTCGCGATGTGTCCCACAGAAAGAGAGAGAGAGAGGGGGGGGGGGGGGGGGGGGGGAGAGAGAGAGAGAGGGAATTGACCTATACTGTACAGTATGCTTTCATTTTCATTGGCTGTTAAAATCCACTTACTACGGTAAAAGGCTGTGGAAAATGTATCTGTTAAAGTGCTTAACGGAATAACACCAGACAACACTGGAAAGTACTTCAACGTAGAATAATGAAAAAAAAAGAACACTTAACTGCTAAACTAACAAGTGTATGAGACATTACAGGTGTCAGAGATGCAACCTCAGCATTTCCTAACTTTGCAATCATTTTATCACACTGTGGGGAGGCTTTAATCGGGGTATGATTCCCAATGTAGTAACTTCAGAGCACAACAAAACAAAACAGCAACAACATCTCAGGGTGGAAAAACAATGGTAACCACACCCAGGGGTGCCTGGGCCCTGGGTACAAGGATTCACTCACATTTTGTGCTTTAACTATTGAAAAATAGCAGATATACAAGCTCACAGCGCAGCACTCGGTGCTTGTAGATCTGCTATTTTTTTTAAAACCTTGAAGATTTGTGCAAGTCTTTGAATATTTCAAATCCTTCTGAGTTTTTCAAACCTATGTTTCTATATCAGTGGTGCTCAAACTTTTTCAAGTGAAGGACCCCAAAAAATGATATGCTTTTGGCCACGGACCCCCCATCTCAAAATATTTAGTTCCAGGGACCACCCAGAAGCAAAATTTGAGTTACAAATGTTCGCTTAAAAAATACACATATTCAAAGATTTGCACACATTTTCACGACTTGTAGATCTGCTATTTTTCAATATCTAAAGTATAAAATAATTAGGGCCCCAGCAAGTGCGACCTGATCCTACTAATAAACAACCGAATGTCTGTCTGTCTGATATAAACGTATGACATCACTGATACTGATACTGATACTACAGTGCCCAACTTTGGAGATGACTGGACATCACTGATACGCCTGCGTTCTCCAACATTACTTCTGAGACTCCTACATTCAATTAACGCGACGCGTTGTGAGCTTGTAGATCGGCTATTTCCAGTGTCAATGTTCTTTTTTAAAGTATAAAGTCAGTCAGTCATTTCTCGGTATATTTAGGCCACGTGTCACATCTGACATGTGCAACGTCAAAGCCTACAAGGCAAACAGAAATGTAACTGTCAACGACAAAAACACAATTAAATCGTTCATCGCAATTATTTGAGTGACAATAAATCGTCATGTAAAATGTCATGATAATCGTGACAGCCCTATACCGACGTCCGACGGCAGCTGTCGTCACATCCGACCAAATGGGTCGTTTCAGCAGTGAGATGGGGAGGAGTGCAACGACACTGACATGGTGACAACCTTCCCAGGGCAGTGGAGCTGTCACTGCCGCATCGCACCTTCCTCCTGTTCTCCCCACGGTTTTCCGCTCACGCTCCGCATCCGATGTTGACAGACACGTGCACACATAGACATCAAAGGGCCCCTGCCCTTTTATCCGTCAGTAAAAAGTGCTCCTCTCCAGACCATGAATGCAGTTTTTCACGATGGTGAAAAAAATTAAAATGCCCTCGCAGCATTCAAGAGAATTGCCTTGTCCAAACTCTCCTAAACTTGAATGCAGCATCTTATGTTGAAAGAATTGCCCTCTCTGTGTAGAAATCCATGCCGTGACACCACATCTCCAGAATTCACTTGATTATGCTTAATTCAGTGTGGTATCAAGCAGTGAAAATAGCCGACCTCCACCTCAGCTCAGAACGCGTCAAAGCGCAACGCGTTGTGAGCTCCGAGGTCTGCTATCTTCGATATTTCCACTAAAAGGCCCTTTTAGAAATGTCAGCCCCTGCCTCTCTAACATTCTCTGCACGTCCCTGAATGTTGTTGTCGTTGTTTTAGTGGCTGGAAGACTTTGCACGCACGCACGCATACACACACACATACACACACATTTGTATGCACCTAGTGTACTATATGTGCACAAACAAACAAACAAACAAATCCGTACATCCCGGGGGAATGTCACTGATGCATCACCGGCTCAAATTCTTCGCCTCTCATACCGGGGAGATTTACAGTGTCTAGACTGACACATACGCAAACACACACTGGCACTCACGCACGCACGTGCACACGCACGCACGTGCACACGCACGCACGTGCGTGTGATCACCTCAGGCTGATCGCAGTCCATAGGGATGGGCTTTCCACTTTCACGTGGGAGACCCGGGTTCGACTCCCGGGCATTACAATGGTGCTGTGACCCGTATCGGGTTTCCTCGTGGGAGGAGGTCAAAAGGAGGGTGGGTGTAGCACATCCTGATGGTGTCAAAAGTCTAGTATCTCCCCCAGTCCATAGGGATATATATATCCCTTTGGTCTGATGGTTAAGATGCTGGACTTTCACAGGGGAGACCCGGGTTCAAATCCAAGGTGTTACACATACACACACATGCTTGCAAATGCACACACATGCGCACCATCCGGCACTGTGCTCACATCGAGGTATAAGCACACAGACACACACACACACACACACACACACACACACACACACACACTTTCTTGACAAATTTGTTCAACCTAACCTAACCCAAACCATAACCCTAACTCTAACCTCAGTAACCATGACGCAAGTGAGTAGCTAACATGCCGAAACTCATAGTTGAAAGAATGACTCGTCGAAAGAGCGATATTTCCCCCCTGCAGAATAGGGACGTTGGGGGACCCGGCAACTTTGTTGAGTTTGCGTATGCTCCAAGCAGCAACACTGCACTGCCCCCATGGAAAGATGCACACACATGGATCCGGTTTCAAAGATGTTCGTATTCGGACACCCATAAGACACCGGCTCCGTGTGGCTAGAAAGGTCTACAAACTATTAATCGGAATCACCTAAATTCGTTTTTGTATGGCCGCCGCTTAAGTTTCCGAACATTTGATATTCCAGTGTGGTCAATGCCAATTCAATTGTTCATTGCAATTAATGTGTAGGAGGACAATTAATCGTCAGTGATAGAAATATTATTTGTACCCCTTATTCCCCTATGAGATACATTAATCCATCACACAGAAATAAGACAGGAGAGTGATTCAGAGTGAGAATGGAATGTTTACTGGAGAGAGAGAATTCAAGACAGGTACAGTACAGAAATAATGGTTGGTTCGTGCTCTCTCTGGCAAATGATGTTTTGACATGAGTTTAAGTATGGTAATTTGGTCAGTCAATGGATGACGTTTCAACAGTTCATAGGATGTTTCTTGTCCACAAGTGGGTTCCATATACGTGGCAAAGAGTTCATAGGTTCCTGAAGGGATGTCCTTCCAGGCTGAGCCCTATAAACCAAAACATTTCTCATTGTTTTAGTTACAGGCTCCATGGCAGTAGATAAGGCCTTTCTACCAGACAGGGACCTTGTGGGTACTGTACATGACATTATATGACACAGTCACTGTGCCTTAGGGTCAGGTGGTCAGTTGGTCATCAATATGAATTGATAAAAAGATGATATAAACCACAACAAAATACCTAACAGTCAGTGTCACGATCGTGACAGCCCTGCTCGTGGTCATAATCCTTGTCTGCAGTGTCTGCAAGGATTCTCTCTGCAATGTCGGCATGTCTCAAGGATGGGTTCACCTCCGGGAGAGAGCGACAACCTGAGAGGATGGGTTCACCAAGGATGGGTTCACCAAGGATGGGTTCACCTCCGGGAGAGAGCGACAACCTGAGAGGATGGGTTCACCAAGGATGGGTTCACCAAGGATGGGTTCACCTCCGGGAGAGAGCGACAACCTGTTTGGGTCTGCTGCCAGGCGTGTCGCACCAAATTCTGGGCCCTGGGTATACTTTAACTATTGAAAAATAGCAGATATACAAGCTCACAGCGCGGCACCGAGTGCCGCGCTGCGAGCTTGTATATCTGCTATTTTTGACAAATCGTGAACATTTGTGCAAGTCTTTGAATATTTCAAATCCTCCTAAGGTTTTTTGAAAAACCTATGTTTCTATGTCAGTGATGCTCAAACATATTCACGTCAAGGATCCCCAAAATAATATGTATTTGGCCACGGACCCCCCATCTCAAAATATTTAATTCCAGGGACCCCCCCAGAAGCAAAGTTTGAGTTACAAATGTTACAAAAATACATATATTCAAAGATTTGCACACATTTTCACGACTTTTCAAAAAATAGCAGAGCTCGAGCTTGTTTATCTGCTATTTTTCAATAGCTAAAGTATAACATAATTTAGGCCCCTCCACCTTGGGCCCTAGTAACTCAGTCCCACTCCCCCCCCTTGTGACGCCCCTGTCTGCTGCTGACCTTTCCCAGATCCCAAGGTGGTGCAGTGTGCCGCGCTTCTTCAGGAGTTCCTTCACACACACACCTACTTCTACATAAGAAAAATCTAAGGAATTCCATAATTTAGAAAACAACAATTGTTTATTAAGAGGTTGTGGAAATAGACAATCTACAAGCTCACAACGCGGCGCAAAGCAACGTGTTGTGAGCTTGTAGATCTGCTATTTTCACTAGTTTGGGTCCCGGTCAAACGTCTAATTTCTCTTTTTGGGTCTTGAGATCAAAAGTTTGGGAACCACTGCATGTACAGTACATGCACACACACACACACACACACACACATATACAATGTGCTATACTGTAATGTGCATAATACACATAGGCCTAATGTACACACATTCTTATTCAAGCATTCTTATTCATTATAGATGTACGTATATGATGAAAACACACACGCACACGCACGCACGCGCGCGCGCGCACGCATACACACACACACACACACACACACACACACACACACACACACACACACACACACGCACACACACACACACACACACACACACGGTTGTCAGGCAGCATCAGCATTAGCACTCAGAAGCCCCAGAAGTCCACATGCATGTGTCCTCAAAATGTCACAACAGGAGTTATGTCATCACAGAGCTTTACCTCGACTACCCCCCCCCTCCCCCTCCCCTCCCCTCCCCACACACACACATACAGATATATGGGCTTAATATTGATGACATCAGGGATCTCCATATATTGGCATAACATACAATACATGTTATGCCCATACATGGTGATCCCTGTCTGAACCAGCCACACCACTGTGATATGGAGATCCCTGCTCTGAGAATCTGACTGTGATGTCACCTGTGATGTCACAGTGATGTGTCAGGGGAACCACAGTATCAGGCGTTATCCCTGCTCTGAGCCTGTGATGTCACAGTGATGCGTCAGGGGAACCACAGTGTCAGGCGTAACATACATACAGACAGACAGAGATACGTGGACAAGATGTGCCGGTTTCCATAGTTACTGCGACCTACGGTTGCAAAAACACAAGACTTGCTGGCCGAGCAAAACACTGTTGGGAAGGCATTGCATAACTTTAGGCCTATTTACGTATCTGTTGGAGCTGGACATTCTGGTAATAATTAGTCACCATCTTCAAACTTCAAACGACTTCAAAACTAATTGCCCCCTGGTGGTATTAACGAACAGCACGCACATGCACAGTAACGCACAACAACACAGCCTAACACAAAACTAATGCTCTGAGGAGCGAAACGTGGAATAAGGTTATAGCTTAACTACTCAGACCTGAATGAGTCTTTGCTGTACGATGATGTTGGAAACATCACCCATCATCTCGTAACTGTCGGGCAGAAACCTCGCATCTCCATTTTTTTTATTTTTTTTGTAAAGACCCGCTTCACCATACAAGACTGTCGCACACAATTAGTGAAAATAGCATATCTACAAGCACCATATCTGCCTCATAACCTGATTGGTCCCTCACAACTTCGGAGGCAGTTAAATCCAATCACAGCCATAGACTGTAAACAAATATGGACAGTGGAAAGCCATTGGTTTCTATATGCTGTGCAAATGAAGCTTTTTTTGCCCTTGTATGGGTGTCGCCATCATTGTTTTAATGGTGCCAACGGTCACGTGCAACCGCAGGGATACATGAGACATTGTCTTGAGCTTGCCGAAAATAAAGCACATGGAGAAGAATCATCAATATGATCACAAGCCCCTCCTAAAGCATACCCTGCATCAAATATAACATAAATTGGACCATATTTTCACAAAACGCATATCATGGTGATTGAAATAAGGCTTTAAACTAGCGACAGGAAAATAAAAGTAAGAAAATCAAATGTAAAAGTTTGGGGGAAATGAATCCTATGGAAAACATGCTGGTACCAGAACAGCGCAACTAGCGGCAAATCATAGGAACTTGTTTGCTTCATTTTAACTCGGGACAACTACACCCCTGATCACAACTAAGCGGTGCCAGACCAAATCTGCAGAGGGCGTTTTTTTTTTTTTCTTTTTTTTTTTTACAGTTACAGACTTGTGCGGGTCGATTTAGACCTCCCGGACTAAAGGAACCCAAAGAGTCCCTGGAATCCACTTTGAGGACCACCGCTCTAGCTAGTGGTTGTGACTGCAGATGTTTGTTGTTGAAGTGCCGCATGAGCGCCTCGTGTGGGGACATCATCCATGGATGGACAACACGCATCGCTTGGTGTGCATTATGCATGTTCTGCAGTCAGTGTCACACTTAGGTTTGTCTTTGAGCTACTTTCAGCCGCTATGTCTAGCTAATACGGAGCGTTGGCTGCTGTGGGGGGAATCGCATGCTGTCAGCTTGAATATGATGATGGAGGCCTGCAATGGGGCAAAGGCATTGGGATAGAATAGATGATGTCTTCTTATGCTATATAGCAACTCTTGCATCTACCCTGGGCAGATAAATGTGTTGCAATGATCTGCTGCCTGAGATCTTGATTGCGACCGAAGGTCGCAGTTTACCATGCAAGCTTGTAGATCTGCTATACACATTTGGTGGTTGGTACACTGTCAGAGTTAAGGGGAGACCTTGAAATTTGAAAGTTTACTGCTGTAGATGTTTTAGACTTGTTTTAGCACTACTGCACTACTAAGTTAAAACCGTTAGTAAACCTGACCTTTTCACTCTCTGTACTGTGCTCGCCAGTGAGTGAGGTAAACTCTACCGCACAACTGTGTTGCAGCAGTGACAGTGCTGTGCAGTGTGCCGCTGTCAGCGCACCTGTACTTCACAACAACAACCAACGCATGGCGGGTAGCACTGTGGGTGGCAACACATCATGACAAGACGGCCTCATCCTGTCGGCTTTAAATGTGTCTCGCTCCCATCCTTCCTCGCCCTCCACTCTGTACATCACCCAAATACAGCACACACGCACACACAACACAGAATGGATATACAGTAGGTACCTCTTTCCTTAAGGTTGAACCCTTGGGTATTGTGTGTCTACAGACAAACATTGTCCATCATCTCTATCTGTGCTTCTGATCGAACAAACCGATAGTAATAGTGATTCATGGTGGTGGAAAAGGTCTCGAAATCACAGACACACGCACGCACGCACGCACGCACGCCCCCCACACACACACAGATAGAGGGAGGGGGAGAGAGAACGTGCACAGATGAAATAGATAAGATGACCTACAAGTATTTTTCTCTAACACATACCATCACTGTCGGGCAGAAACTCCAAGTTTCAAATTTGTACGTTTTTCCGTTAAAGTAAAGCCCTGCTTGCATCATACTAGACCGTCACACAAAACTAGTGAAAATAGCCCATCTACAAGCACGTTGTGTGCTTGTAGATCGTCTATTTTTACTAGGTTTTGGATTTAAAAACTTCTCACGTCCTGCCATTGGCAAGAAAGAACATTTTTTATGGCCTTCTCTGACTTTGAAGTTTAAATCTACCCATGAAGGTGGATTCTGCTTTTCAATAGGAATGGAGTGATTTCTTGCCATTTGCGAGTTTCTACAAAAATACGCTCCATTTCTCCCTAAAATTAAAGGCAAAACAGGGAAAGAAACCTGTGGGAAAAATGCATTTGCAAGACATTTTTAAGAAAAGAGCAGTAAAGCCTGAAGAGGTTTCCACCTGACAACAACGATATGGTACCCAGTCAGCAGATACAGTAGAACATTGGAAGAAAAGAAAAAAAAAAGGAGTCTGACGGGGAATCAAAACTAGTGGTTTTGAACAAGGGCAAGTATAGCCTTCACTTGCACTTTTCTTTTTCTGCATAACTTCTCGTTCTCAGCCCGCTCAAAAAGGCAAATGTACAGCAGACGCTAACAGACAGAGGAACGCCAATTAATACGCAGGTGGAAAAAGTACTGAAATGATTTACTTAAGTAAAAGTACCAATACTGCAATGTAGAAGTACTCTGTTAGGGTGCCCTCACACCAAAATACCTATGAGAGTGGAATCCGCGTTCCGCCAATGCATTTCAATGAGAAGGGAGCATTTTTAAAGAAATCCTCTGCTGGCATGAAACCGCTTCACTCTCATTGAAATGCATTGGCGGAACGCGGTTTCCACTCTCATGGGTACTTTGGTGTGAGGGCACCCTTACAAGTATAAGGCCTGTGTTCAAATGTTACTCGAGTAAAAGTACAAAAGTATTGGCATCAAAATATAGCTGAAGTACCAAAAGTACTAAAATGTTTGAAAATAGCTGATCTACAAGCTCACAAGTGAGCTTGTAGATCAGCTATTTTCAAATTTCCTACACATAAAATAGGGTTAACAAACATTGGACTGCATTATGCTGCAATGAGCCTTGCTGGAATGATAGGAGGTGACTGTATCCCAGGTGTGCAGGCTGAGCTGTGTGAACTCTGAATAAGTCATGAGTAGAAGTTAGTCTCCAAATCCCCTCTCTCGACAGCACCCTATGGTCCCTATCATCCCTATATGGCTGTCATGCATACTGTGTGTGTGTGCGTGCGTGCGCGTGCCGGCATTGACATTGACTATAAATCAGGGTGCCTCCACTGAGCAGGTGGAGTATGGTATCGTCGCTGTCGGGTGGAAACCTTGTATCTCCAAGTTTAAAATTGTGTATGTTTTTTCGCCAAGTAAAGCCCTGCTTCATCGTGCAAGTCCGTCGCACAAAAGTAGTGAAAACAGCAGATCTACAAGCACACAACGCCTCGCGATGCGAGGCGCTGTGTGCCTGTAGATCGGCTTTTTAAAATGAAAAAGGCAAAATGTTTTTTGGGCATACAAGGTTTTCACCCGACGACGACGATATGTGGCTCTGACAACTGCATTAACACTCTCGCCCCCACAAAAACATGCATGCACGTGCACGGCACGCACGCACACACACACACACACACACACACACACACACACACACACACACACACACACACACACACACACACACACACGCACAGAGCTACATTTAGACAGTGAGCTGCTCAGAGACATACACACACACGCGCGAGCGCACACACACACACACCACTTTCAGAACAGGAACATCTACTGCTGGTGGCTAAAATGAAAGTTATGTATGTGTGTTACCGTAGCAGTGGGCGCGAAGTGACAGACATACAAGGGGCGTCAGAACCCAAGTATAAAGGACACTGAGATGCACTATATCAGGGATGGGCAACTTTGATGATGGTGAGGGCCCCTATATTTCCACCTTCACTCCAGAGGGCCACATTGCATATTGCTACGTCGTACTTTGTCATTCTAGTATCGCATTCAATAGAAGCAAAAATAGCAGAGCTCAAAACGCATCGCGATGCGATGCGTTTTGAGCTTGTAGATCGGCTATTTTTGCTTCTTTTGAATTGGAATCCTGAATTCTTTTTTGATATTTCTTAATTGGAATCCTGAAAATGTTACATTTTGATTTAATTTCAAACGCATTTGGTTATATACTCATGTTAACTTTATGAACCTAAATACAAATACATTGGACATAAAAGACATTTTAATACTACCGTACAAGTCATTAAGCTGCTAATATAGACTGACGGAATTAAAGCAGGTCATGTTTGGAATTGAAACAGCTGAAATCAATAATATATTCAGTATTCCGGTATTAACCTGCGGGCAGCATTAAGTGAAGGCGGGGGGCCGCATGTGGCCCCCGGGCCGCCAGTTGCCCATGTACAGGGACGTGCTGGCCATTGGGAAAAGTGGGACAACTCCCGAACGGCCGGTTCATTCCCGGCCGGTCCAGGCCGGCCATTAGGAAAAAATTCTAAATAAAATGTCGGCCTTCGTTACATTTTGGGGGACTGGGCGGCCAACAAAGTAAATCGTCACTGTTGGGCAGAAACCTCGTATCTCCAAGTTTCAAATTTATGTTTTTTTTTTGTAAAGCAAAGCCCTGCTTCATCGTACAAGGCCGTTGCACAAAAGTAGTGAAAACAGCAGATCTACAAGCACAACGCCTCGCGGTGCGAGGCGTTGTGTGCTTGTAGATCGGCTGTTTTCACTAGTTTAAATCATTTTTTAAATGGTTTTGGACATACAAGGTTTCCACCCGACAACGACGAAATATAACTCATGTAAAGTAATTGGCCCACTGGCTTGTCACTTGTCATGATCTGAAATGGCAAATCTTTGA
Source organism: Nannobrachium achirus (assembly GCF_963921795.1). Classification (NCBI taxonomy): domain Eukaryota; kingdom Metazoa; phylum Chordata; class Actinopteri; order Myctophiformes; family Myctophidae; genus Nannobrachium; species Nannobrachium achirus. The sequence continues at coordinate 16,348,891 of NC_137831.1, forward strand.
GTAGCAGCAGCAGCAGCGCTATAGAGAGAGATCTCTCTCTATAGCGCGCAATGAGGGCCTCTCCAACTCTTTTTCCCGGGCTGAATCAGGGGCCCAGCATGTCCCTGCCCATGTATGCGCTACATGATGGGGGTGTTGGAATGTTCATTAAGAGGACCTGCATTTTGCATGAGGATGGGTGAAGAGTTTAATAGGAGGGCACACAGGAGGGCAATACATTATGAATAGGGGGAGAAAAAATAGTACGACGATCTCCAGTGGATCATTAGTGAAGTGAATTATTGATAATACCCACTGGGCGGAGGTGTGGCACCCTATACTGTATAATGGCCTGATCACAATTCTAGATTGTGGTTCTTTCCTTCTTAACCCTCTAAGGCCCACGGTTGTAATATTACAACGTTTGTATTTTATCCAAAAAAAGGTTTAAATCATTTTATTTTAGCTCCCCCTACCACCTAAACACCACCATTGGATTCTATTGTTTAGTATTACAATGCCATTGGCCACAATATTTGCATATAAATACCCCCCACAGGGGCTGACATTCACACCCGCCACACCCGCTGAAATTCCAGAGTTTTGACAAACAACATCTCACTTTTTCATGGAAGCTATACCTCACAAAAACATAAGTAAAATGCCTGTACTATTTTTTTTGGTGATCATTAGAATGTCTAGAACATGTACATATGTTATTATTGTGAAAAATATCCCCCATATGTAAATTAGAGCATGATTTATGATTTTTGATTTATGGCTATAAAATCTTACAAAAACATTTTTTTGAAAAAAACATTACATTTTCCTCTTAATAGGACTCCTACAACACCATCTGATTGTTTTCAATTTTTTATTTCAAGTATTTCTTAATGCGGGCCTTAGAGGGTTAAAACACTCGCATTCAGATAGATTTGTTTTCAATTACAGGTAAAAAAAAGAAAAATACAGGGGGGGGCGCCTGCTGGCCTACTGGTCCGGGTGCATACCACATTGGCATTGCCACATATAGGCAGGCATGGATGCCTGGCGGTGTCGCAGGTTCAATTCCCGATCTGGACGACCTTTGCCGCGTGTCACGCCCCGTCTCTCCTCCCATTTCCTGTCAGTCCTATCAATAAAGGCATAAAAGCCCAAAAACAAATCGTAAAAAAAAAAATACAGCAGGCTAAAAGCATTCACAATAAAGAGCGATATTCCCTTTCCTTGTCCATGGGCAGTGGACCTTTTCAGGCCGCAACCCCCAAAATAATCATATTTTAACTTGGGACCCCCCACCCTGACGAGCACTAAGAGTTGAGGCATTTCTTTATTTTGTACCTCACGGTTCTATTGTGAAAATAGCAGATCTACATGCTCATAACGCCTTGCAATTTCTGCCTCTAACATTTGACAATTTGGCCAATGTTTAATTTGTCATTTCAGAGGTACTAAAAAGTCCATGAATTGTCACTTTAGAAATGTGCAGATACCCAATATACACTTAAACTTTATGTTGGTTTGTTTACTGTTGAGCGACAAAACAATGTTGCACATTAAATTAATCATCTGGGGATCCCCCCAAAATAAATTGGGGACGCCCCCTGGGGGTCCCGACCCACAGGTTGAGAACCACTGTGATAGTGAGTCTTCAGGCCACGGCGGAAGCTAGGGAGTGAGTCTGTAGTTCTAAGTGCGACAGGGAGTTGATTCCACAGTTCGGGGGCCATTAGGGCGAATTCTGTATCATGTTTTTTTGTTTTGTTTTTCTTTTCCAAGTTTCAAAATCCCCCAAACTAAAAGCGCAGCTTAAGGCATAATACTTTCAAGTGAATACAAATTGCAGTCGACCAGTGTCAACATGGTCCCTTTGCCCTCTGTACGTGTCTTGTTTCTTTATACGTGAACTGGAGGCCAAGTCAACAGTTTTACTTTAACCAACCCACGCACGCACGCACGCACGCACGCACACACACACACACACACGTAATATGCCATCCCCGTAGTCTAGGAATTGGCCTTCGGGGGTTAGGGAGGGATATGACATGAGGAGAGGATTGTGTGACTCAATGTGTGTGTGTGTGTGTGTGTGTGTGTGTGCGTCTGCGTGTGTGTGTGTGTGTGTGAGACGTGTGTGTGTGTGTGTGTGTGTGTGTGTGTGTGTGTGTGTGTGTGCGCGCGTGTGCGTGCGTGTGCGTTTGTCTTATGTTTTGCCCCAGCAAAACAAACAATGAAATCCATAGAGCCAACAGGGATATCGCGTTGCCCTCGCCTTAGTCTGCTTACATGGAGGAATTCATTTGGGAACAAACGGTCCCAGCGCTTCTGTTCAGAGTTAGTTGGCTCCCATCCTCGGAGAACGTACGTTCTTCCCTTTAAAACCCATTTAGGCCTAGAATTATTGAATGCTTTAACCAGTGAAAAATAGCAGATATACAAGCTCACAGCGCGGCACCGAGTGCCGCGCTGCGAGCTTGTAGATCTGCTATTTTTGAAAAAGTCGTGAAAATGTGTGCAAATCTTTGAATATATGTATTTTCAAAGCGAACGTTTGTAAATCAAATTTTGATTCTGGGTGGTCCCTGGAACTAAATATTTTGAGATGGGGGTCCGTGGCCAAATACATATCAGTTTGAGGGTCCTTCACATGAAAAGGTATTAGAACCACTGACATAGTAGTCTCTCAAGAACAGACTAACTGAGCTCCAGTTAAATGAAAAGGACCTTTTCTTTGACGATGGCTATAGCCAGATTGCTGACATAGAAACATAGGTTTTTCAAAAAATCTTAGAAGGATTCAAAAGACACTTATGGAATCGGGTCAAAATAGTAATTTTCAAGATTTTTCAAAAATAGCACTCGGTGCCGCGCTGTGAGCTTGTATATCTGTGATTTTTCAATAGTTAAAGCATAAAATAATGATAAGCAATAATGTGTACCCGTTCTGAATGAGTTAAATGCATATCACATTATCGGACAGCTTTTATTGAGCCGACCGCATGCTGTAGCGATTGTGTCATGCGAGTCGATGCAAATCCAGCTGGCTGTGAACCAGAAGTGTTTTCTCTTTCACTGTTGGCTTTTGGTGATTTGCAGCCCAGATTATCAGCTTTGCTGAATGGCCATAGTTGCAGTGCAGACCCTTAAAATCGCTCGTGGTGTTTTCAGATCGAGCAAGCTGCAGAAATGCACATAAGCAGTTCTGCAACTTTCTGCGGCTAATTTGTGCCACTGTGTTTGTCTCATTGTACTTTGAAACCTTTCGACTCCACTTGAGATCTTAGTAAAAGCAGGGGCGACAATTGCGTATGGCAGGGGTATGCAACTGCCATCTCCAGGGGGGAGAATAAAAGTTACTTTTAAATATAAATCCATGAATGTCTCTTTGTCTATCTGTTCTGGTTATTATGTTGTTAAATTACATTAAAATAACTACAAATGCAAAATTTAACAAAATGGTCACCTTAACAAGGTATTATAATTATATTATCCAAACTTGTATTCTCCCCATCTTGACAAAATGGTATATTCCTAGGTTCCGCAGGTCAGCTGCACAGGTGCATTTCATTATTGTTAATTTTGGCACGTTTACTAACATGCTGCACTTGAACAACCGTTCCAGGCTGCCATAATCCAGCCCAAGAAACCGTAGAAACGGGGGAAAAAAACAAAATGTACTTCTTAAAATAAATGTATCATGCCTGTTGCTAAGGTATGGCAACATGACTGGTGACATACCTTAGCTTTTTCTGAACTGACGCCACTGAGTAAAGGCCTCAGTGACAAATACGTCTATGATTTTCTGAGAATCCCCCGACAATCTGGGGAAATCATGGCAGGAAGAATGACGATGCCACATTGATCAAGGCATATAATATAATTACAGCTCAACTGCTTAAAAAGTGTGATTAGATGATAAAATGACCAAACGTTTATTTGAAAGTGAAATATCCCTTTAATTATATTCATCCAGGTTATAGTTTCATTTGCACTTTATTGTTGGGATAAGAATGTGTGACTGTGTGTGCGACTGTGTGTGCGACTGTGTGTGCGCCGTGTGTGCGTGTGCCTGTGGGCTGGGGTGTCGCACCAAATTCTGGGCCCTGGGTACAAGGATTCACTGTGGGCCCCCCATGAATGTTCTTCATAGGGGAGGGGGTTTAACCAATTTAGACTGGGAAGTGGGAACGCATTATTACGCATTATTTTGTGCTTATAGATAGCAGATATACAAGCTCACAGTGCGGCACCGAGTGCAGCGCTGCAAGCCTGAATATTTCAAATCCTTCTTAGGTTTTTTGAAAAAACTGTGTTTCCCATCTCAAAATATTTTGTTCCAGGGACCCCCCCCCCCCCCCCCCCTCTTCAAAGATTTGCACACATTTTCACAACTTTTCAAAAATAGCAGATCTACAAGCTTGCAGCGCGGCACTCTGTGCCGTGCTGTGAGCTTGTATATCTGCAATTTTTCAATAGCTAAAATATTAAATAATGAAGGCCCTTCCACCTTGGGCCCTAGTAACTCCTAGTCCCACTTTTCACCCCCTTGTGACGCCCCTGCGGGCACAAAGACAGTGCATCCAGGGGCATGAATGTCTCTTTGTCTATCTGTGCTGGTTATTATGTTGTTAAATTACAGTAAAATAAAGTGCAAAATTTAACAAAATGGTCACTTTGTGACGGCCCCTATGGCCTTATAGGAATGAGTGGGTCTGTGCCTTTAACAATCCTGTTGCAGTGCTGGTTGGAGGGCAGAGCTGGAGATGATCAGGAGAAGAGGAAACACCTGGCCAGTGTCTCCTACTATAAAAGCCCTGCTAAACATTGTTCTTTCTCCCCTCAGTCCTCTCCAGGCCACTGGAGTGGCAGGCTATCCCAGAGCCGCTGTTCCTTTTTTCGTTATGTTGATTTAGTTAGGTTCAGTTAAATGATGGGCAGTTAGTTTCCCTGCCTGTTTGTTTTGGAAACTGTTTTTGCATCGATTTTCTTAATTATTCACTTTATAAATAAACTTTAAACGTATTATTGCATTGAACCTCTGTGTCGTCTCCCCTTTTTTGTGGTGGTCCCAGAGCCAGACCATCACAAATGGGGGCTCGTCTAAAGTCAACATTCGGTAAGAAATAGAGCTTAACTATTTAAGTGCTCGCGTTTGGGGCGTGGTCAAGCTGAGGCTCACCTTCCCTTGGTGGTAGCAAGGTGGTGGAGCTGTTGAACTGGGGAATCTCCCAAGTGTTGTCACTGTTGGGAATTCCCTGTTCAGGCTTGTTGGGGAGCGTTCAGAGGTCTAAGAGGTGTGTTAAAGGGTCACCGGACTTAAAAACGTAAGTCACTTTTTTTTGCATATCAGTTTGTTGGGCCAACCCTAGTCTTTTTTGTACTACTGGTTAAGTAAAATAACGTTTCCTGGCTGGTTAAATATAATTGTTATTATTATATAAGTGTCCCTGTGAGGTGCGTGGGGCTACTGGGGTTAAATAAGCGTTTAGGCCAGGGGTGGTTTTAGGTGCTAGGTGCGGCTGGCAGATTGCGAGTGCGCACCGGCGTGTGCGTACTCCGTCTCGGGGGCACGGCTAGAGAGTAGATGTGGGTCACCAGACACTGGTTGCTCTTCCTACTCCTAGTATAAGCTAGGCCTTTGCGGTGGCCTTCAGTGCATCAATACCCACCGCTACCCAAGCACAGGCAGTTGGGTGGAGTTAGCGTGGGGGGTTTAAAAGAGAGGGGCACTTATATTTTCGTTTTCCAGCTGGGATAGTTATAACCTGAAGACTACTGTACCGTTGGGATTTTAAGTTTTTTGCAGTTAAAGGGGAGGCTCAATGTAATTGGTTTGCATTTTGGCTTTTTTGCATTTGGCTTTTTTGCAATTGGCTCTTTTTTTGTGTGTGCAGTTAAAGGCCCTACTATTTTGCATTGGTGGCTTTGTCCATTTTGTTCTCTCTTGTTTGGGGTTCATGATGGAGGTGGTTGTGGAGGAGAGTGTGCCCTCTGTGGCTGGCTTAACATTTGAGCAGCAAAAAGAACTGCTAAACTTACAGTTACATGTTCAAATGCAGTTGAAAGAAAAGGAAGTGCAGTTGAAAGAAAAGCAGTTGGAGATGGAGGTGCAGTTGAAAGAGAAGGAGTTGGAGATGGAAAGGATGAGGCACAGAGCAGAAATGGCAAGACTAGATGTTGAGACGGCAAGGCTCAGTCTAGTGAGAGATGGAAAATTAAAGGAAGCAAAGAAGGAGGAATCAGGTGACAAGGATAACATCGTAAATAGTTTACGCTTGGTCCCCAGGTTTAGTGAAAAGGAAGTGGATGTGTTTTTTACTCTGTTCGAGCGGGTGGCAGACGCTCGGAACTGGAGTGACTTGGACTGCACGGTCCTGTTGCAGTGTGTTCTCACTGGTCGGGCTCAGGAGGCATTTGCCTCATTGTCAAAACGGGACTGTACAAACTACAAGTTGGTCAAAGCGGCAGTGCTCAAAGCCTACGAGTTGGTGCCTGAGGCTTACCGCCAGCGTTTTAGAACCTGGCAGCGAGGAAATAAGTCTTATCTGGAGTTTGCTCGCGATTTAACAATGCACTTTAATCGTTGGTGTGTAGCTTCAGGAGTAGAAAACTATGGTGACCTGTCTGACTTGATTGCACTTGAGCAATTCAAGAACTCAATCCCTGAGAATGTGGCTGTGTACATATGTGAGCAGAAGGCTCAGACTGCTGCTGAAGCGGCGGCGCTGGCTGACGATTATGCATTGACGCACAAAAGTGTAGCTCCGGACAACCGGGGTTATGCTGGTGGATCTGGGAGTAGAGTGGCAGGACAGGTTGTTGGGGGAAAGTATTTTCCTGGCAGGGCCAATGGGGCTGGGAGCGGACCTAGTGGCCATGCTGGAGGCGTACAGAACCCTGATAATGTCTGTCATTATTGTCACCAACCAGGACACTGGAAAAAGCAGTGTGCAATGCTTGAGGCACGTAATGAGAACACCTCAGGTGGGCCAAGTCCGTCTGCGTTTGCTGTGTCACTTTCAGGTGGCATGGTGGGTCAGCCTGGTGCTGAGGAGGTGTCCAGTGCCTTTTTGCCATTTGTGTCAAAGGGACATGTGTCGTTGATTGGTAATCCGGAGAAGGTGCCAGTAACTATTTTGCGAGACACGGGCTCGTTTAATTCATTTATCCTTGCCTCTGTTCTGCCATTTTCTGGAGTGACCAATACTGGTTCGTTCATTCCTGTGTTGGGCATGGAAATGTCAGTTTTTCATTGTCCTGTACACAAGTTCATGCTCTGCTCTGATCTGTTTGTAGGTGAAGTGCGAATGGGCGTGCGTCCAGCTCTACCTGTTAATGGGGTGACTATAGTGCTGGGGAATGATGTAGCAGGGGAGAGGGTCTTTGCTCATCGACCAGTGGTTCAGCCTATTCAAACAAAAGTTGATGATGTGAAGTGCCAGCATGAAACTGACTATCTGTGCAATCTTCCTAGGTCCATTTCGCAGTCTGAGTTGGTGCGGGAGCAGAAAGCCGATCCCACACTGAAAGAGCTGTTCAATCTCGTTCTCCCCAAAAGTGAGGTGAAAAATCTGTCACAGGGCTACTTCATGGAGAATGGAGTGCTGCTACGCAAGTGTGGGCCACGTGGCCAAGGGTTCATTGGAGACCCTGTTTTCCAGATTGTCATTCCTTCCAAGTTCCAAGAGGTCATTTTGCGCATTGCTCACTATGAGTCGGGGCATATGGGTGTGCGTAGAACGTACAATCGGGTTTTGGAAAAGTTCTTTTGGCCCCGGGTGAAAAGAAGCGTGGCAGAGTACATAAAAAATTGTACTACTTGCCAAAGAGCTGGAAAACAGAATCAGTCCGTAAAAGTGCCTGCTCTGTTTCCTAGTTTGGAAAGGTCTCGGCCTGAAGCAAAGGTTAAAAAGTCTGATTTGTGTGCCCATGTTCCTGTGCGTGATGTGTTCGGCCTAAATGGTGGCATTGCGTTTTCAGAGCGTGATAGACGCAAACGCAATAACAGCTTTGAGAGATCTTGTGCTTGTGTGTCACAGTCGCACATTGCTCTAAGTTCTTCTCATCCTGTCTGCATTTGTAATGCACACAGGAAGGAAAAACATGGAAAAAGTCATTGGAAAGAGCATAATGTGCCGTGTGGATGCTCATGACTTACTTAGTGCTCTATAAATTAACTCTGTGTTCAATATCTATTTTGTGTATGCTTTAACCTTCTCTTAAAAGCTACAAGGTACCAGTTGCTGAGAGGGTGGGGCAGAAGCTGAATGGTATTGAGCTGGGGGGGTTCATATGTGGTTATTGGTGGCACAAGTTAGGCCAGGGTTCCCTGTGGGACCCTGTCTTGAAGGGGGGGAGTGTGACGGCCCCTATGGCCTTATAGGAATGAGTGGGTCTGTGCCTTTAACAATCCTGTTGCAGTGCTGGTTGGAGGGCAGAGCTGGAGATGATCAGGAGAAGAGGAAACACCTGGCCAGTGTCTCCTACTATAAAAGCCCTGCTAAACATTGTTCTTTCTCCCCTCAGTCCTCTCCAGGCCACTGGAGTGGCAGGCTATCCCAGAGCCGCTGTTCCTTTTTTCGTTATGTTGATTTAGTTAGGTTCAGTTAAATGATGGGCAGTTAGTTTCCCTGCCTGTTTGTTTTGGAAACTGTTTTTGCATCGATTTTCTTAATTATTCACTTTATAAATAAACTTTAAACGTATTATTGCATTGAACCTCTGTGTCGTCTCCCCTTTTTTGTGGTGGTCCCAGAGCCAGACCATCACAAATGGGGGCTCGTCTAAAGTCAACATTCGGTAAGAAATAGAGCTTAACTATTTAAGTGCTCGCGTTTGGGGCGTGGTCAAGCTGAGGCTCACCTTCCCTTGGTGGTAGCAAGGTGGTGGAGCTGTTGAACTGGGGAATCTCCCAAGTGTTGTCACTGTTGGGAATTCCCTGTTCAGGCTTGTTGGGGAGCGTTCAGAGGTCTAAGAGGTGTGTTAAAGGGTCACCGGACTTAAAAACGTAAGTCACTTTTTTTTGCATATCAGTTTGTTGGGCCAACCCTAGTCTTTTTTGTACTACTGGTTAAGTAAAATAACGTTTCCTGGCTGGTTAAATATAATTGTTATTATTATATAAGTGTCCCTGTGAGGTGCGTGGGGCTACTGGGGTTAAATAAGCGTTTAGGCCAGGGGTGGTTTTAGGTGCTAGGTGCGGCTGGCAGATTGCGAGTGCGCACCGGCGTGTGCGTACTCCGTCTCGGGGGCACGGCTAGAGAGTAGATGTGGGTCACCAGACACTGGTTGCTCTTCCTACTCCTAGTATAAGCTAGGCCTTTGCGGTGGCCTTCAGTGCATCAATACCCACCGCTACCCAAGCACAGGCAGTTGGGTGGAGTTAGCGTGGGGGGTTTAAAAGAGAGGGGCACTTATATTTTCGTTTTCCAGCTGGGATAGTTATAACCTGAAGACTACTGTACCGTTGGGATTTTAAGTTTTTTGCAGTTAAAGGGGAGGCTCAATGTAATTGGTTTGCATTTTGGCTTTTTTGCATTTGGCTTTTTTGCAATTGGCTCTTTTTTTGTGTGTGCAGTTAAAGGCCCTACTATTTTGCATTGGTGGCTTTGTCCATTTTGTTCTCTCTTGTTTGGGGTTCATGATGGAGGTGGTTGTGGAGGAGAGTGTGCCCTCTGTGGCTGGCTTAACATTTGAGCAGCAAAAAGAACTGCTAAACTTACAGTTACATGTTCAAATGCAGTTGAAAGAAAAGGAAGTGCAGTTGAAAGAAAAGCAGTTGGAGATGGAGGTGCAGTTGAAAGAGAAGGAGTTGGAGATGGAAAGGATGAGGCACAGAGCAGAAATGGCAAGACTAGATGTTGAGACGGCAAGGCTCAGTCTAGTGAGAGATGGAAAATTAAAGGAAGCAAAGAAGGAGGAATCAGGTGACAAGGATAACATCGTAAATAGTTTACGCTTGGTCCCCAGGTTTAGTGAAAAGGAAGTGGATGTGTTTTTTACTCTGTTCGAGCGGGTGGCAGACGCTCGGAACTGGAGTGACTTGGACTGCACGGTCCTGTTGCAGTGTGTTCTCACTGGTCGGGCTCAGGAGGCATTTGCCTCATTGTCAAAACGGGACTGTACAAACTACAAGTTGGTCAAAGCGGCAGTGCTCAAAGCCTACGAGTTGGTGCCTGAGGCTTACCGCCAGCGTTTTAGAACCTGGCAGCGAGGAAATAAGTCTTATCTGGAGTTTGCTCGCGATTTAACAATGCACTTTAATCGTTGGTGTGTAGCTTCAGGAGTAGAAAACTATGGTGACCTGTCTGACTTGATTGCACTTGAGCAATTCAAGAACTCAATCCCTGAGAATGTGGCTGTGTACATATGTGAGCAGAAGGCTCAGACTGCTGCTGAAGCGGCGGCGCTGGCTGACGATTATGCATTGACGCACAAAAGTGTAGCTCCGGACAACCGGGGTTATGCTGGTGGATCTGGGAGTAGAGTGGCAGGACAGGTTGTTGGGGGAAAGTATTTTCCTGGCAGGGCCAATGGGGCTGGGAGCGGACCTAGTGGCCATGCTGGAGGCGTACAGAACCCTGATAATGTCTGTCATTATTGTCACCAACCAGGACACTGGAAAAAGCAGTGTGCAATGCTTGAGGCACGTAATGAGAACACCTCAGGTGGGCCAAGTCCGTCTGCGTTTGCTGTGTCACTTTCAGGTGGCATGGTGGGTCAGCCTGGTGCTGAGGAGGTGTCCAGTGCCTTTTTGCCATTTGTGTCAAAGGGACATGTGTCGTTGATTGGTAATCCGGAGAAGGTGCCAGTAACTATTTTGCGAGACACGGGCTCGTTTAATTCATTTATCCTTGCCTCTGTTCTGCCATTTTCTGGAGTGACCAATACTGGTTCGTTCATTCCTGTGTTGGGCATGGAAATGTCAGTTTTTCATTGTCCTGTACACAAGTTCATGCTCTGCTCTGATCTGTTTGTAGGTGAAGTGCGAATGGGCGTGCGTCCAGCTCTACCTGTTAATGGGGTGACTATAGTGCTGGGGAATGATGTAGCAGGGGAGAGGGTCTTTGCTCATCGACCAGTGGTTCAGCCTATTCAAACAAAAGTTGATGATGTGAAGTGCCAGCATGAAACTGACTATCTGTGCAATCTTCCTAGGTCCATTTCGCAGTCTGAGTTGGTGCGGGAGCAGAAAGCCGATCCCACACTGAAAGAGCTGTTCAATCTCGTTCTCCCCAAAAGTGAGGTGAAAAATCTGTCACAGGGCTACTTCATGGAGAATGGAGTGCTGCTACGCAAGTGTGGGCCACGTGGCCAAGGGTTCATTGGAGACCCTGTTTTCCAGATTGTCATTCCTTCCAAGTTCCAAGAGGTCATTTTGCGCATTGCTCACTATGAGTCGGGGCATATGGGTGTGCGTAGAACGTACAATCGGGTTTTGGAAAAGTTCTTTTGGCCCCGGGTGAAAAGAAGCGTGGCAGAGTACATAAAAAATTGTACTACTTGCCAAAGAGCTGGAAAACAGAATCAGTCCGTAAAAGTGCCTGCTCTGTTTCCTAGTTTGGAAAGGTCTCGGCCTGAAGCAAAGGTTAAAAAGTCTGATTTGTGTGCCCATGTTCCTGTGCGTGATGTGTTCGGCCTAAATGGTGGCATTGCGTTTTCAGAGCGTGATAGACGCAAACGCAATAACAGCTTTGAGAGATCTTGTGCTTGTGTGTCACAGTCGCACATTGCTCTAAGTTCTTCTCATCCTGTCTGCATTTGTAATGCACACAGGAAGGAAAAACATGGAAAAAGTCATTGGAAAGAGCATAATGTGCCGTGTGGATGCTCATGACTTACTTAGTGCTCTATAAATTAACTCTGTGTTCAATATCTATTTTGTGTATGCTTTAACCTTCTCTTAAAAGCTACAAGGTACCAGTTGCTGAGAGGGTGGGGCAGAAGCTGAATGGTATTGAGCTGGGGGGGTTCATATGTGGTTATTGGTGGCACAAGTTAGGCCAGGGTTCCCTGTGGGACCCTGTCTTGAAGGGGGGGAGTGTGACGGCCCCTATGGCCTTATAGGAATGAGTGGGTCTGTGCCTTTAACAATCCTGTTGCAGTGCTGGTTGGAGGGCAGAGCTGGAGATGATCAGGAGAAGAGGAAACACCTGGCCAGTGTCTCCTACTATAAAAGCCCTGCTAAACATTGTTCTTTCTCCCCTCAGTCCTCTCCAGGCCACTGGAGTGGCAGGCTATCCCAGAGCCGCTGTTCCTTTTTTCGTTATGTTGATTTAGTTAGGTTCAGTTAAATGATGGGCAGTTAGTTTCCCTGCCTGTTTGTTTTGGAAACTGTTTTTGCATCGATTTTCTTAATTATTCACTTTATAAATAAACTTTAAACGTATTATTGCATTGAACCTCTGTGTCGTCTCCCCTTTTTTGTGGTGGTCCCAGAGCCAGACCATCACAACTTTAACAAGGTATTATAATGATTTTCTCCACACTTGTATTCTCCTCATCTTGACAAGATTGTATATTTCCAGGTTCCGAAGGTCAGCTGCACAGGTGCTGGTGCAATGCATTATTGTTAATTGTGGCACTTTTACTAACATGCCAAGTTTAGCTGCACTTGAACAACCATTCCAGGCTGCCATATCCAGCCCAAGAAATCGTAGAAACAGGGGAAAAAATTAAATGTACATCTTAAAATAAATGTATCATGCCTCTTGCTAAGGTATGGCAACATGACTGGTGTCTTGCACACGCGCGACAGAGACTACAGAGACGCCACTGAGTGCATCTCTGTAGTGACACACTGCTCCATATCACTGATGCCTAATTCTCCTTGAGGACCCATTGATCTGCTGCTCCTGCCAGGCCACTGTCATCCACTGTTGGCTTCACGTAATCGAAAAGCGAATTAGCGTGGACACAAGTGCACAAAACTCCCCGCTCTTTTGTTTTTAATCAATGAGACTAGTGGGTTTTGTAAACCAGATATAGCATCTGTCATTGTCAGCTGTAGTTAGATGAAGCCTTTTCTCTAGAGCCTGATAATTGAGATGATGTCTATAATCTTCTGCATGCTGGGGTGAGGCATATTCCACTGTCTGTATCACATTCTATTTTTCTGTCAGGGCCATATCGGTGGCAATTATCCAAAGCTCTGCGTGTGGTATCGATCTCAGGGAAGTAACTGGAAAATGTCCGCCTCACATTGTGCCTTATATCCTTGGGACTTGAATGCGTGAATCAAAACGCTGTCTAACTTCAGTTAAGGGAGCGCTTGTTTTCGGTGGAGGCGCGCCGTCTCAGGCGACCTTGAGCCACGCGAGACACCGCCAAGCGAGCAGTGGCGAGCGAGTCGCCGTGTCGATGTCGCATGAGCCGGCTCAGCGCTGTTAGAAGTAGTAAATTAACCAGGGGGCCAGAATATAAATCTTCGTCCCCTCGACTTTCGGCACCTCCGCACGGTCCAAGTGAACACAACGGAGCACTCCCTACCTCCGGTTCAGCCAATCACAAGCTTCCGCGGGCGAGTCTTAACTGAAGTTAGACGGCTAAAATGTCCGGCCTATACATCCTGGCACAAACAGTTCAAAGTTTGTTGTCGGGTGGAAAACCGGGGGGGAAAAGGTGTTAAGAAAATGTCCGGGGCCAAAGTTTGTTGTACGCCGGGATCCCATTGGCCAAGCTTTGCAGGACGCACTGTGATTGGCTAGCCGGACGCTTGATGAAATTAACTCATAAATCGAGGGTCTTCAACAGGGGGTCCGGGACCCCTAGTGGGTCCTCAGAGTTACTACAGGGGGTCCTCCAAATCGTTGTGTGATAGAAAGAAAAAAGGAAAATCTCCTTTTTAGCCAGATTCTTAACCAGATTCTGAGAACTTTGGCCAAAAATAGCCGATCTACAAGCTCACAACGCCTCGCGCTGCGAGGCGTTGTGAGCTTGTAGAGCGGCTATTTTCGGCAAAGAGGTTTGGGGTAGAGGGGAGAAGTATTTACAGTTCAAGTGGTTAAACATCTGAAAACACAAATTGACATGAATCCAAAATACACTGAGGATTGTGCTGTCAAACGAACTGCTTGAGGAAATCACAAATAACTCACAAATAACACCGCTCACTTCAAACTAGGTGTGATTTTCCCTAACAGGCCCTGAAGGTTCCCAGGAAAATGAAGAATGGTCTACAATTCCACCGTTATGTCAGCAGTCCGACCACACAGCGATTCTATGGGGGAGACGTGGTGGGACCCCATGACCGCATCCCAGGCCCAAGCTGTGTGAGTCCAGAGATGGAGAACAGAATGTGGGCACTTGACTTAGTTCACGGTCAATCCCTGTGGCCCTTTTGTTTTCCTCGCAAGCTCTCGGCTTTGTCCCCTGGCCGCACATTCAAGTGCCATGTTTGGTCACCCGCAGAACAAACTGAGCCATTCACACCGGCCAAATCCCCCCTCCCCCCTGTGGAGTGAAAAAAAGAGGCATCCAGGGACGTGCTGGGCCCCTGATTCAGCCCGGGAAAAAGAGTTGGAGGCCCTCATTGTGCGCTATAGAGAGAGATCTCTCTATAGCGCTCCTGCTACTCAAAGATTTGCCATTTCAGATCATGACAAGTGACAACCCAGTGGGCCAATTACATAAGTTATATTTTGTCGTTGTCGGGTGGAAACCTTGTATGTCCAAGACCGTTTGTTTAGTATTTATCATTTAAAAAATGATTTAAACTAGTAAAAACAGCCGATCTACAAGCACACAACGCCTCGCGGTGCGAGGCGTTGTGTGCTTGTAGATCTGCTGTTTTCACTACTTTTGTGCAACGGCCTTGTATGATGAAGCAGGGCTTTACTTTGCGACAAAATGTATAAATTTGAAACTTGGAGATACAAGGTTTCAGTGACAATTTACTTTGTTGGCCGCACAGCCCCCAAAATGGAACGAAGGCCGACATTTTATTTATTTATTTTTCCTAATGGCCGGCCTGGACCGGCCGGGAATGAACCGGCCGTTCGGGAGTTGTCCCGCTTTTCCCAATGGCCAGCACGTCCCTGAAAAGAGGCATCACTAAACATAATGCCTCTCTCTGCTTCCTTTCTCAAAACTCAGCCCTGCGGGTCTATTCAGAACCATTCCACCCCGCGGACTCGTTCCCCCTGGGGAGAGAGAGAGATCCCGTCTCTCTCCCCTCACACTCATCGTCTTTGTATTAATACCTCGGTGTTCCTGAAAGACAAGGAGGTGGCGACGATCCAGAGCCCGAGTGCCAAGCTCTTGACACATGAGAAAAGAACGCAACCGCGAGAGCGAGAGAGAGAGAGAGAGAGAGAGAGAGAGAGAGAGAGAGAGAGAGAGAGAGAGAGAGAAAGAGATGGGATGGGATTTTGGAGCTGGAATGTGTAGGAGGCCTGGCCGAGCATGAATAGAATGGAGACGTTTAGCGTGTGCTGATGCCAAGGCCTCCTTTTACCAGGATCCCGCCGCGCTCTCCAAATATGGCAACGACAGGGCGGTGGGAATGGAAAATAATTTGGGCCTCATACCGTGTAGAAGAGACAGAAAAACTGCGAATGGGAGGCAGCGTGTCAGTGGATTCACATTACACGCACATTGTTTAGCGGCGCTCTTACGGTGTGCGTTTTTCTCCACTTAAACCCTATATCAGGGGTCTTCAACCATTCTTTTTGCCCTGGACCATTCTTTGTCTTTGACAGTTTGTTCATGTGCCTGATTGTTTGTGGAAACCTCACCCTAAAGGTCTTTGCACACTGCTGCGTTTTTCGGGCCGAATATCGGGGGTGAATTTCGGATGGGCTTAATAGAAAAATCAACCCCACTTTATGTCAATCACGTTTGCACACTGCCCGCCTGTTTCGTATTTATTTTCGGACCAGGGTTGATATTTTTTTCCGATTTTCGCAAGTGTTGCCACTGGGTCCTTTGCTCTCTCTCTCTCCTCTCTCTCTTCTTGGCCTGAGAAATGCTTTAGAGGATTTCGGATTTCCAAAACGTAACGAGAAAACGCAGTGCAGTGTGCAACCAGCTTAACCCTAACCCTAACCACCGTCGGAGTAATGAGATGTCGGACGTATGGGCAGTCAGACTTACAGTATAGTGCAGTCCCCAAATAGGGACACTAAAGCAGGGGTTTTCAAAGTGGGTGACGGGGCACCCTGGGGTGCCGCGACGGCAGTCCAGGGGTGCCGCGAGATCAATCGATAATATTTGGAATTTATTTGGACACTTGAAGAAATATTTAGTATCATTTTAAACTTGAAGTACAAAGTTATTTTCAGTCAGTTCTAACCAAAATGGCTATTATCTCAACGTTTTCCTCCCAACATAATCACTAAAATATCGTCACTGTCAGGCAGAAAACAAGTGAAAACAGCCGATCTACAATCACACAACGCCTCGCATCGCGAGGCGCTGTGTGCTTGTAGATCTGCTGTTTTCACTAGTTTTGTACATTTTATAGATGATAAATACAAAACGAACGGTTTTGGAATACAAGGTTTCCACCCGACAACGATGATATGCTATAAATTTAAGGTGCTGGGAGTGAAAATTATAATGTAGGGGTGCCTCGGATTAAAAAAATATTCATGGGGTGCCCTGAGACAAAAAAGTTTGGGAACCCCTGCACTAAAGGAATTCATTCTTCCCTCTTGTGACCATCTGTAACCAGCTGAAGGATCCTTCAGGTTCCCCCCCCCCCCCCGTCCCCCCGTCCCGCATGGCCACACTTCACTTCCCTTTAGCGCCGCGCCAGTATAGCTCCAGGTAATAAACAGCTGTCACAGCGGCCCGACTTCAACAGATGACGACGGAACCGAGCGATTCGGTGTCAGCGAAAGGTCGGAGGCAAACTGAGGGTCGCACAGTCTATAAAGGCGTACTTCCACTCATGACCCCCCCGGCGATTTTCCTTTTTTTTCCTCCCTTTCCCCACAGCTTCTCTTGTCAGCTCATGAAGTGCCGAGTTAAAATGCTTTGTTGATCCCGAAACAAAGGGGTCATCACACATGGCCGAGAGGCTCCTGACAGCCCTTTACCGGCCCGCGCTTTGGATGCGCCTGCCTGAGCATCCATGAATAAAATAAGACAGTTCCTCAAAGAGACAGCGTCATACAGTACAGTACAGTACATACGCTCGTTATGTCTTCCTCTTCAGCGAGATTTCTTATTAATGTGACCTTTTCCATCCCTCGAGGAGACCTAATGCCTGCCCTGTACAGAAGTGTGCTGTGCACTAGGGTTGCTGTGATATGCGGTGTTACAGTTTATGGTTTGCAAACAGGGACGTGCTGGGCCCCTGATTCAGCCCGGGAAAAAGAGTTGTAGAGGCCCTCATTGCACGCTATAGAGAGAGATCTCTCTCTATAGCGCTAGCGCTGCTGCTACTCAAAGATTTGCCATTTCAGATCATGACAAGTGACAAGCCAGTGGGCCAACTACATGAGTCCCTAGTTCAAAAATGATTATTTTGGGGGTCGCGGCCTGAAAAGGTTGAGAACCACTGGTCTAGTTAATGCCCTCAAGTTTGGATGAGGAACGTCCTCATCTCCACATTGTGTTAAATACAGCATTCCCTGCCTTTCGCTGCAGCGCGGGCTTGTCCATTATTAATGGTGGCATGTATACTATTTGTATTATTCATTGACCACGTCAGTTGCGATTTGTCTCCGAGTGACTCATGTGGGTGCGCTGAATGCCAAAAGCATAACAGCCGTTCACACACAGAACCTGAAGGAATTTAACCCATTTAGAACGGGTACACAGTACTGTGTATTATTATTTTATGCTTTAACTAGCAGATATACAAGCTCACTGCGAGCTTGTAGATCTGCAATTTTTGAAAAGTCGTGAAAATTAGAATTTTGACCCGATTCCATAAGTGTCTTTTGAATCCTTCTAAGATTTTTTTGAAAAACCTATGTTTCTGTGTCAGCAATCTGGCCAGCCATCGTCAAAGAAAAGGTCCTTTTCACTGGAGCTCAGTTAGTCTGTTCTTGAGAGACTACTATGTCAGTGGTTCTCAAACCTTTTCACGCGAAGGACCCCCAAAATGATATTTATTTGGCCACGGACCCCCATCTCAAAATATTTCGTTCCAGGGACCACCCAGAAGCAAAATTTGAGTTACAAACGTTCGCTTTGAAAATACATATATTCAAAGATTTGCACACATTTTCACGACTTTTTCCAAAAATAGCAGATCTACAAGCTCACAGCTTGGCACTCAGTGCCGTGCTGTGAGCTTGTATATCTGCTATTTTTCACTGGTTAAAGCATTCAATAATTCTAGGCCTAAATGGGTTTTAAACTGCTTATGTGCGGCAGTATATTTAATCTCCCGCGGGGTGAAAGCTCCGTATTAGCATTCAGCGGGGGATTCCTCGCAGGCACAACGAAGTCGGCGTAACAAGTTTGTCGGGGGAAAAGTCTCCCAAGGAACAGCACCGTCTTATTGGTGTGGTCCGCCGATCGATTCCAACCACATCAATCCACCCCTGAATCCTTATTCCGTCTCACATAGCATTAATAATTCATCCCACTTTTTTTTTTTCTTCAAAGGTGCATGCCCTTGTCAGGGCTTGTGAGCTTGCAAGTATAACCCTGCAAGGCCCAGCGTTGCTTTTTGGCAACATTTTTTAAATTTTACGTTTTCCTGTTCTTTTTTCACATTAACATCGCCATTAAAGGAGCAATAGTCAACTTTTTCATTGTAGGGCCGACACTTTGTTTACATCCTAGTCTATAGACTAGAATGTAAACAAAGTGTCTGACAATGGCCAAAATGATTATTTTATCATTATTTTACGCTTTTTGTGGTCATTTTTGAATAGAAACACATATATGAAGCTTATTTTTTTATAAAATATTTTCGAAACATTATTTTTATTTTAGCATCCGTTTTTCAAGAAAAAGTTGACTATAGCTCCTTTAAATCCTATTGTTTAGTATTACAATGCCATTGGCCACGATATTTGCATATAAATACCCCCCACAGAGAATGACATTCACACCTCCCACTAGAGAAGTTGAAATTCCAGCGTCTGGACGAACAACATCTCACTCTTTAACTGAAGCTATTCCTCACTAAAACATAAGTAAAATGCCTGTAATATTGTTTTTCGTGATCATTAGAATGTCTAGAACATGTACATGTGTTATTATTGTGAAAAATATCCCCAAAATGCAAATTAGAGCATGATTTATGATTTATGATTTATGGCTATAAAACCTTACAAAAACATTATTATTTTTTTAACATTACATTCTCCTGTGATTAGGACTCCTACAACAGCATTTGATTTTTTTTAATTTTTTGGGGCCAGTAGAAATTAATACGGTTCTTGCAGGGATAAAGCGTCTTCTACACCCACACAATGGTTTGGAGACAGCGACTTAAACTTTAGCTGTCTCGTAGCCAAACTCGATCGTGCTCGTACCGGCTTTCCACAGTCCTCAAACATGATTCAAAAGTCTGATCTCAGACACATAAAGCAGGATCTTCAACGTTTTCAGGCCAAGGACCCCTTAGCTGAGAGAGAGATATGAATCAGGGACTCCCACTACATATTGTATAGAATTGTGTTGGAGATTAAAAATGTTCATAGATTTCTTAGATTTCTTGTTTGACAGCACTGTCAGACACACTTGAATGTCAAATACTTAGTCTGCTCTTCTTCTCCCCTCTACAAACCTCTATGCCAAAAATAGCCAATCTTGGCTAATGTTCGATTCAGAATAGGGATGCTAGGGTTCAAGTGGTTAACAACTCATTCAGTGCCAATGACGTCTTTGACGTCTTTTGTGTTTTTTGTATAGATTTTTTTTTTTTTTTTTTTTTTTAAAGATGTCAAAATGACCTGAGATCAGAGAGATGGTTTTCTCTGTTTGTGTGTTGGCTCCCTCGTTTAGCTGATTGAGAAAATGTGTGTCCATTCTAGTGGATGGACACTTTTTTTCATTCAAACAGCTCTGGAACCATTTGTCTGATTGACAAAATTCTTTTTGCCACTGAATCACAACAACTGTGTCTGTTTCTGTGGGGAAAAAAATTATATAAAAAAAAAACATTTCTTTTCATTGCATAGTAAAGAAAAACATACAAAATCGTGGCACATCTACCTTGGAGCCATTTTGGCACTTGGCATTGGGTGAGTTTGTAAAAAACATCAACATTAACAAAAGATTTGGCGGCCGCCCTGTAGTAACTCTGAGGACCCCCCAGGGGTCCCGTACCCCCAGTTGAAGACTCTTGACATAAAGGCATAAAGGCCAGATGGAAGAGCAGTAATATATTCTTTCTGTTTGTATTCCATACCAGATGGAACCACGTTGCTCCGGGAGCTCAAAACAACTTAAACTAAAGAATGCGTTGTTGTTTCAACTCAAACAAAGACCCAGTATGTTGACTTATTAAATGGCCAGTGATTTAAGGTCTGCAGGATACCTTCAGTGCAGATATACCGTATAAGACAAATATGTCCACATCCTGTAATAGCCTATGGATATTGGTCTAATGGGGCAATTTGTCCATCCAGGTACAGTAAACATGGACTACATGGGGTATATCCTGGTTGCTACTTGGGCAGTGGACACAGCTAACGAGCTAATCTGATACAGATACAACGTTGCATCAGTTCTACCATGGTAGAGACAGCATAATAGTCGGGCAGAAACCTTGTTTCTCCAAGTTTCAAGTGTGTATGTTTTTTGGTAAATTAAAACCCTACTTCATCATACAAGAGTGTGTCGCACAAGAGTAGTGAAAACAGCAGATCTACAAGCACACGCTGTGCGAGGCGTTGTGTGCTTGTAGATCGGCTGTTTTCACTATTTTAAATCGTTTTCACATGACAACCACAAAACGAACGGTTTTAGGACGATTTGAGAAGACACTATTTTGTATATTGCATAGTACTATAGAAACAGGGCAGTATAACATTCTCCACATTGTGATGCTGAGAATAAAGACTTGTAAAGTCTGATGTGTTTGGTTTTATTTAAACAATTATATAACCACGCAAACTATTCATGATCGGGGTCTTCCAGGGGTCCATCCTCGGACCCTCCCTTTTCCCCTCTACACAAAAAAACTCTTCGCCCTAGAATCACTCATCAAATGCAAATACTGTACATTCAGAAACAAGAAATCTAAATCAAATAGTTGCAGGCCAAGTTTAAAACCCACATGAAAACTGAAACACATGAAAGTTACAGACGGAGACGACAAGACAACAGTGCACACGTGCATTTTCGGAACCCCACGCCTTTGATTGAACAGCCAAACCACAGCCCTGAGACCTCCCCCTTTAAAGTGTCACACTGTTCAGGCCATGTGCTGTGGGGGGGGGGGGGGGGGGGGGGGACGCAGCAATAACAGAGCCATCTGCAATTGGCCCGTGAGGAGTCAGTTCCACTGAAGTGAATTAAACCCATTTAGCCTAGAATTATTGAATGCTTTAACTGTTGAAAAATAGCAGATATACAAGCTCACGAGCTTGTAGATCTGCTATTTTTGAAAAAAAATCTAAAATCTCAAAACTCAAATCTCTGGGGTCCCTGGAACAAAACATATTTTGAGATGGAGGTCCGCGGCCAAATACCTGTAATTTTGGGGGTCCTTGACATGAAAAAGTTTGAGAACCACTGATTCAGAGGAAGGATTTAGAAGTCGGGTCAAAGATCGGGGTCAAAGATATTCAAAGACTTGCACACATTTTCATGAATTTTCAAAAATCTACAAGCTCGCAGAGCGGCACTCGAGCTTGTAGATCTGCTATTTTTCAATAGTTAAAGCATAAAATAATGGTTAAAAAAAAGTTAAAATCTAACACGACGCGTTCCAGGTTCTCAAGGGTTAAACAACAAAAGGAAGCACTTACTGTACGCGTTAAAGAGCCCTCCCTCGCGTGGTCCTCCGACAGAGAAGAGAAGCGTGCGTTGATTCCACACAGAGAAAACAATGGGGAGTTAACCTTGACTGAACCATGGAGGTAAGGGAGCGAACGCAAGCGAGGAGAGAGAGAGAGAGAGAGAGAGAGAGAGAGAGAGAGAGAGAGAGAGAGAGAGAGAGAGAGAGAGATGTAGATGCACACGCATCCACATGGCCAGTAGCTGCCCACTCAAAACAAAACACTTAGGACCTTTTCCCTCGCATCTCTCTCTCTCGTGGCTCCCCCCTACCCCCTCCGTGCACCCTACAAACCTCCCCCCCCGCCTATACAAGCTTGCCTTCTTTGCCTTCAGGTTTAGCTTGTCATGTGTTCAAGCTCAGGGAAGCGGAAAAAGCAGGAGGCTGGGGAAGCAGTGCTTCCAAATGCTCCGTCCATTACATGGAACGTTGAGCTTCACCGGCAAAAAACAACCGTGGCTTCCCGTGGGTTTCATCCAGCGGGCCTGAAAGGGTGGTTGTTGAGCTGCATGGCATGAGGCAGGGATGGGGGCGCATACTGTATCTGGCATCTTGGTCGACCCCACTGCAATCTTCCTGGGATTTCATTTTGAAGAAACGTTCTTTACGGTTCCTTTTTTGTCGAAAAGCCTGTCTCCTCTCTTATCGTCGTCGTCGGGCAGAAACCTTGTATCTCCAAGTTTTCAAATTTGTACGTTCTTTCAAAAAGTAAAGCCCTGCTTCACCATACAAGGCCATTGCACAAAAGTAGTGAAAACAGCAGATCTACAAGCAATGTGTGCTTGTAGATCGGCTGTTTTCTCTAGTTTAAATCATTTTTAAAATGATAATGCAAAACGAACGGTTTTGGACATACACGGTTTTCATCGGACAACGACGCTATGCCTTAAATAAATCTCCCTTGAAAAAAACACTGAAGCTGCAAGTCAATGGGAACAATGATGAAAGCTCCCAGATGTCTTTGATAACTGAGATGCAAGTCTCACTGCCATTCACCTTGTAATGTGGCCTTTTTTAGTGTGCAGCTGTCAAACCAACTGGTGGTTTATTGATATCACACAAAGCTTTGTTGAATACTCATTTCCGACTGGCCTATCAAGCCACTCTGCGTTCAGTTATTACCTGATAGCAGAGCACATGGAGCATTCCTTTAAGGTCACAGGGCCAGGATAACAGAGTTTTTCTCTGCCCCAGCTGGCCAGGGGGAGGCATTATAAAGACCCCTTTTGTGAGGGTACCTACCCTAGGAGACACAGGGAGAACATGCAACCTCCACATACAGTAGAAAGGCTCTTCTGCCAATCACACCTACGGTATGGATACTGAAGACACAGAGTAGAGAACACGCCCACAGCGCCCACAGCGTCCCCCGGCGGGAATCGAATCCAGGACCTTCTAGCTGTGAGGCGACAGTGCTACCAACTGCACCACTTATAACATCTACAGATCCTTCTCGAAAAATTAGAATATTGTGTAAAAAAGCACTGCAGATGCCATAGCACCCCAAATCATAACTGACTTCGGAAACTTCCCACTGGACTTCAAGCAACTCTGACTTCAGAAGGTTGACATATCTATTATAAATCCTTTGAGTGGTCTCATGTAATATTGTAATATTTTGAAATGTGGACTTTTGTATGCCATACACATTCCAAGTTTTAACAAAAAAAGGTTTGGAATAATTCACTGAATGTCCAATGTATCTAGAGTTCTAGACTATATGAAAGTTTCAAGAAAATGTACTTTTACACAATATTCAAATTTTCCGAGAAAGATCTGTATCTATCCTTACCCTTACCCTTACCCTTACACTCACCATCTACGCTTACCCTTACAGTAACCTCAACCCCAGCCCTAAACTGAGGGAAAGATGAGGTTAACCCCTGTTAGAATAAACACACAGGCTATAATGCCATAGAATGTTTTGGATAATCCTTTGTAATTCAAACCGGCTTACTAACTCACTCACTGTACTTACGGTACTTACTAACAGAGTGAACATAATAATAATGTTCATACAGGCTGCATTCGTGGCCTCCAGGTCCAATGGCAGCACAGCTTAGAGAAGCCAACGATAGTTTGGACCAGGGACGTGAAGAGAATGTTAGAGAGGCAGGGGCTGCCTGAAATATCTAAAGGGGACTTTTGGTGAAAATATCGAAAATAGCAGCCCCCAAGCTCACAACGCGTGAGACGCGTTGTGAGCTTCGAGGTCAGCTATTTTCGGTGCTTCACTGAATTAGGCATAATCAAGATAATACTGGAGATGTGGCGTAAGGCATGGATTTCTACAGAGAGAGCAATTCTTTCAACATAAGACGTTGCATTCAAGTTCATGAGAGTTTGGACAAGGCAATTCTCTTGAAGGCTGCCTTCAGGTATGGCAAGGAAAGAGGGCATTTGCATTTCTTTCACCATAGTAAAAAACGCATTCATGGTCTGCACCTTTTACAGACTGATAGGGCTCAAGCCCCCTTTGATATGTGTGCACGTGCCTGGTTTGGACTCCCTGCGGGGAATTTGGAATTGGACGAGCTAAGCTGATCGCAAAGCCTTGACAACAAGATCAACAGCGAAGTCAAAGACCCGCGGGGTCTCTACAAAGACCTGCGGATCAGAGCAGGCAAGTTCAGCCATCTGGACACGATTACTGCCACACCTCCCCGGGCCGAAATAATAAGAATAATATACTGAACCTCAAGATTTATGGAGAAGTATACAGCATGTCTTCCTCATTAATGTCCACTCTATCTGTGTACATCTTCACTTCCCTTCAACCTGCATGTGGCTACGCAGTGGTGGGAAAAGTACTCAAATGTTCTACTTAAGTAAACGTATCAACGCTGCAATGTGGAAATACTCTGTCACAAGTGAAAGTCTGGTAATCAAAGTGTCTCTCTCTCTACGTCGTCCTCAGACGAGCCCTCCATCGTCGTTTCCAGTCATCTCGGTTCTCCATACATCTGGCCAGCTCGTTTGTGCTTTCTGCTCCAGCATCTTTCTTTAGTACGTCCACGTAGGTAGGTGTGGGACGTCCCCTTGGTCGGTGCCCGTGTGCTGGTTCCCACAGTACAAGCCTTTTGACTGGGAGTTCTTGGTGTCGATGGCAGTGTCCAGCTAGTCTCATCCTCCTGACTGTTATCTTCTCTGATACACTTGGCAGTTCCCCGTACAGACGCTTGTTGGTAATGTGCTCGTCCTGGTTGATGTTCAGCACTGTACTTTGAGTAAAAGTACAAAAGTATTGGCATCAAAATATACACTAGTATATAAGATATACTAGTGTTGTAGCTGCTCTTATACCACCATTATTACTGGGTTAGTGGGGGCCGCCAGACAGTAGCCCCCAGCGGGCCGCAAATGGCCCGCGGGCCGCCTATTGGGGAACCTTGCTATACACCTTCGCCAGAGGTGGCCAGGACAGGGTGATCAGCCCTGAACTTGCGTCAATCCCGATTAGTCATGAGAATGGCTGACTTCTCATGGGACTATGCAAGGCAGGGGCGTCCTTTTCCCTGAGTCAGGCCTAGGCTGACCGCATACCTTCTGGTTTGCTATACTTCGGGGCCCAGCAGGGATCTTTCCTTCTCATAAAAAAACACTGGCTGCTTCTTTCGGTTGTCTCCGATGCAGCTTTGATGGCTGAACGCTGGCTTTGGCCTCTGAAGGGCTTTGCACACAGGTGTGATTTTCAACAATTGCGTTTTTTCCGTTTTGCTGCATGATTAAAGTTATACTATGTAACTTTTTAAATAAAACAAATCTTAAACTTGTCCTAACTATTAAATCGCTAAAGTTTTAGAACACCCACTCCGTTAATTTCTGCCACTAAAGCCTTCTGTAAATATGTTTTCTATGATCCTGGCCGGCAAAATTACGTCATCTGCATCATCCGTATACGTTGTGTATACGTTGGCCAATCACATCGCGGATCATACACACATGATACACTACCGGCCAATCACAGTGTGTGCTGCGTCTCTTCAGGAAGTAGCCTCACTCAGCAACAGTGTTTACGATGGTGAAGGATTCTTGCCTCTTACTCCCCAAATCCTGGCCAGAAAATTACGTTCTACCCCTCTATGGATTCGTATCGGTCGCGGTGGTTTGCGGCGGTGGTTTGTGGCGGTGGTTTGCGGCCCCGCTCCGGTGGTCCGCGTCGACACCGGGCGAAAAACGTCCGAAAAAAGCAATACCGCTACTGACCACTAGTTTAGCAAATTACACAGTATAGCTTTAAAACGCATTGGATTTGGTGTGCAAGGCTGTGCAGAATCCACACTGCGGATCCGAAAAGGAGTCATAAAAGGAGTCAATGAGTTTTTACCGCATGCGACATAAGACGCACGAATCGAACTGGGTTCGATCGGGAAAAAAGCGCACAGCCGCAGCCACCTGCCGCATGTAAAATTCGGAGCCGGTGTGCATGAGGTCATAGAGAATCATTGTTTTCTTTAAAAAAAAATCGTCTGTGTGCAAAGTCCTTAATTCCCAAGAAAATTGTACTTGAGCAAATGTACTTACTTTCCACTGTACATGCACAGATCTGTGGAGTTAATCTGGCTGTGCACTAGATTGCCAGTAAACTGGTGGAATAATCTTACAAGGCACTACGGACCATGCTGTAATTGTATCATGGGTTTTATGTGAATGGGATTATGCTTGTGGTCCCTTTGGAGGTTTGCTGACAATAAATGAAGAAACGGCTGAAACGGCTCCTTTATGAGCTTTTGCTCTACTTAAGTGAATTAGGATCCTGTCCTAAGCTATGAAAACAACTTTAACAATTGCACGCATGCATTTATCACTTGAACACAGGCACGTGCACACATAGACATGAAAGGGGGCGTGAGCCTTGCCCTTTTATCCTTCTGTAAAAAGTGCCCTCTCCAGACCAGGAATGCAGTTTTTAATATGGTGAAAGAAACGCAAACGACCTATTTCCATGCCATACCTGAAGGCCTCTTTCAAGATAATTGCCTTGTCCAAACTCTCCTGAACTTGAATGCAGCATCTTATGTTGAAAGAATTGCCCTCGCTCTCTGTGTAGAAATGATCTCCAGTATTGGCTTGATTATGTTTAGTTCAGTGTGGTATCACGCACCGAAAATAGCCAACCTCCAAGCTCACAACGTGTCGCGCTGCAACGCGTTGTGAGCTTGGACTTGAGTTCTGCTATTTCAACCCCTGCCTCTCTAACATTCTCTGCACGTTCCTGTTTAGGTTTCTTGCGCAGGGACACTTCGACACATCGCTGGCCTGGCCAGGAATCGTACCTCCGACAACAAGGGTCTCTGGTTCCTATATGCTATGGCCGCCCCAAACTATTTAGCCTAAGGTTTAAGTTACTCTGATGCATGATTGTGCCCGTGTAGACACATTTACATCAATTCTCCAGATCTCAAGATGTGTCATAAAAATATTTTAACAATATTGACATCATGACATAATAAAACATGCCCTACATGCCCTACAACAGAAGTCCATGGAAGGGTAGCTACACCAGAATCAAACCTTCAAATCAAATCAAACTGTATTTGTATAGCACATTTACAACAGTCCAAAGCTGACCAAAGTGCTGAACATGGTAAAACATAAATAATAAATCAATCAATAAAAAACTATCAACAAATAATAAGCATTGCCATTGACACAGATCAAAATAATATGCAGAGTTATACAGGAGAGCTATGTACAACTAAAAGCAATAGAGAACAGATGGGTGATAAGTAAGGATTTAAAAGTCCCAGTCGACTGGGCAGATCTAATGGGGAGGGGCAACATTCCAGAGCCTTGGGCCCGCAGCCCGAAAAGCACGGTCACTCCTGCTCCTCTTCTGAGGCGGCGTCCATACCAAAACAAATGTGGGTGATTCTGCAGAAGTTCTTTATCGTTTAGACCATACATGGGCAACAGGCGGTCCGGGGGCCACAGGCGGCCCGGGGGCCACAGGCGGCCCCCACCCCCACTAATACCGGAATACTGATATATTATTGATTTCAGCTGTTACAATTCCAAACATGACCTGCTATAATTCCGTCAGTCTATATTAGTAGCTTATTAATGACTAGGATAGTAGTATAAAATGTATTTTTTTTATGTCCAATGAATTTGTATTTAGGTTCATAAAGTTAACCTGAGTATACAATATAACTAAATGTGTTTAAATCAAAATGTTACATTTCAGGATTCCAATTAAAAAATAACAAAAGATAATCCAGGATTCCAAAAGAAGCAAAAATAGCCGATCTACAAGCTCAAAAAGCATCACAGCTTTTGTATGAGATACTAGAATGACAAAGTAGGACGTAGCAATATGCAATGTGGCCCTCTGGAGTGAGTGTGAAAATATAGTGGCCCTCGCCATCATCAAAGTTGCCCACCCCTGGTTTAGACCTTACTGCCACACGGAGCCTGCTTCTTGGGTGACCGAATACGCATACCTGTGAAACCCGCTCCCACCGTCTGTCTGCATGCTGATATCACTGATAAAAGTGTTGCCACCATGGAAACCGCATGCATGGTAGTCGCATGCTGAAACAATGCCCAAATTTGGAGATGAGCGTGCTGACATCTATCTATAAATGCAACAAATCTCTGCGTGTGTGTCTGTCTGTGTGTATGTAATCCGCGTATCTCGAGAACCGTTCGTCCCACCGGCTTCAGATTCGGCACGCACGTTCCCCACCACGGCGCAGAGTGCAGTGCCGGGCTTCGACCCGACTCGATACGCGGTTTTCCCGAACGGGCACGAACCGTTCGGAATCTCCGTTTGCGGAGTTGATTGTTGACATCAGGCTGTTTCTGAAGAAACCGGCGCAAAAGCACTGACTCATTGTGACATCACGGAATCTCCTTATGCAGAGCTGATTGTTGACATCAGGCTGTTCCGGAGGAAATCGGCGCAAGCACTGACTCATTGTGACATCACTTCATAAAAGGCTCTGACATCACGTACGCCACATGAGTCAATGGGCATAAATGGACACAGGCAAACAGATGGTCAAAACGGGTCCTATGACAACAGGTATAATGGGGTTTGCATTAAAGGGGGAACCGGCACTGTGGCTGTCTGTCTGCATGTTGACATCATACACTGATGTCATAGAACTGTCATCACACTCTGATACAACGGGTATTGCACAACTGAACGTCAATGGTGACTGGGTCTGGGTTCTCCAACATTACTTCTGAGACTCCTACATTCAATCCCTAAATATACTGTGAGCGTGCACATCCCCCGGGCACGGGACTAGTAATCAAATTAGTATTTCTTAGGAATGCGACAAAAACTAAAAAGATATTCGTGAATTCAAGTCTCCACTGGGTGAGTAATCGACAGAAAAAAATCTCTTTAAGGCCCCTGGCTGGGACATAGGATTAAACCCGAGAGATAGGAGGGCAACAGGCCGTGAAGGGATTTAAAAAACGAATAAAAGAACCTTAAAATCTATTATGTATGGAGGATTGAGAAGACTGGGGAAGCTGAGGGAGGGCTTGCTCGTCCGAGGACGACCTAGAGGGATATGGAAGTATTTTAACAATCAAACCAACAAAGATATCTGAAAAGAGGTTATACAGAATACAGTAACAGCACACGAAAGGTAATTGTTTGGCCTGCCATAGTCGGGCTGTACTGTACTGTAGTTCAGTGGTTATCAACCTGTGGGTCGGGACCCCCAGGGGGGTCCCCAAATTATTTTGGGGGGTCCCCAGATGTTTAACTTAATGTGCAACATTGTTTTCTCACTCAACAGTAAACAAACCAACATGAAGTTTAAGTGTATAGACTCTATACACTACAACGTTATACTCTATACTATAGAGGGTATATGCACATTTCTAAAGTGACAATTTAAGGACTTTTTAATACCTCTAAAATGACAAATTAAACATTGGCCAAATTGTCATTAGAGACAGAAATTGTGAAAATAGCCGATCTACATTTGCGAGGCGTTGAGAGCATGTAGATCGTATATTTTACAATAGAACCGTGTTGTACAAAACGTAATTCCTCAACTCTTGGGTCCCCAGCTAAAATATGATTATTTTGGGGGTCGCAGCCTGAAAAGGTTGAGAACCACTGCTGTAGTTGACCAGTGTCTCCCAGGGGGCCGTTATGCTGGTAGGCTACCCAGTCCCCACTTGTTTCCCTCTACACCAAATCCCTTTGCCGAAAATGGACGATCAACAAGCTCACAATGTGTTGTGTTGCGATCTTGTAGATCACACACACACACACACACACACACACACACACACACACACACACACACACACACACACACACACACACACACACACACACACACACACACACACACAGCTGTGTTTCGGCCAACTGCTCGAAAGTGAAACGTAGCCAGTGGTGTAAAGTAACTAAGTACATTTACTTAAAGGGATATTCCACTTTCAACAGGGAGCAGTGGTAGGGCCTCTCTCCACATACACACCCATTGTAACTTCAAACTCCATTTGAACCATGATAGATTCATTAAAAACACCCATTATTTTTTCTGGTGACTCATTTTACCTTCCTAATACGATAACTTTTTTCATTTATTTTTAATAATTATTTGGGAAAATGGAAAAAATTAAATACAAACAAATAATTATTAAGAATAAAAGAAAATAGTTATCGAAAAAACACGGCCTGCTCACATATTAGGAGGGTATTTGTTTTTGTACTTTACTTTAAGTTTCCAATACTTTTAGTTCTACTCCACTACATATCGTACTTTTACTCCACTACATTTATTTGTTCACTTTCGTTACTCGTTACTTTGCAGGTATAAATAAAACTGCACTCTGTCGAGGTGCCAACTTGCGCCTGTGCACAAGTAGGCCATGTATGGCCTTCTTGTGCGCCATGAAGTGTGCTGTTAATGAAGACTTTACCAGGAATGCTCTTATGTACCAAACCCTGCTGACATCACCAGTGGCATCACCAGCAATGCTGGTCCCTCATTGGCTGTTAACTCATTCGTAGTTTACGGCCGTAAAGCCCGTTAATTTCTCTATGTCTTTCACTGCCGGCTTCTCCTACCTGTTAACGTGGGCGCTCGTCCAGTTCCCATCGTGCGTGATCGGACACTGCTTATGCATCGTGTGTTCGCGTATTCCATCAGCTTCTCAAATCCGTTGAAACTTTTTCAATTGATCAATAAGTTCTCCATCTGTAAGCTGCGGAGTGCAGACAGAAAGTTAACGGGCCAAAATAGAGGACGGACTTCCGCTTCCGGTTCAGGGACTCCAATGTTAAAGTTGTCCGCTCAATAATGTGTCTGTGTAGAAACCGATCACGGAGCATTAGTTCCGGCCTATTTTAGTTCGGTTCGATAAAAAAATGTTTTTTAATTCATTTTTATTACATTTACGGGCTCTACGGGCATGGCAGAGAAGGGGTACAAAGGGGTATTTTGATGGCAGAGTTTGAGTTAATGATGACGCTGCTAGAGATGCTGGTCCCTGATTGGGCTACGGTCTTCAACAAGGGGGTACACCGACATACATACTGTACATCAGGGTTCCCCAATAGGCGGCCCACGGGGGTCTACTGTCAGGCCCCCACCAACTTTGTCCGGTGGAAATCTCGTATCTCCAAATTTGTACGTTCTTTCGCAAATCATACAAGGCCGTCCCACAAAAGTAGTGAAAACAGCAGATCTACAAGCACACAACGGCTCGCGGTGCGAGGCGTTGTGTGCTTGTAGATCTGCTGTTTTCACTAGTTTAAGTAGCGGTTTTGGACATACAAGATTTTCACCCGACAACGACGATATCTCAACCGTCGCTGGAGTAGTGGGAACGCCACCGTCGCCCCCTGCAATGTTGTGGCCCTCGGCTTGGTACCCTAGACATGATTTGGCCCTTGGAAAACTAATTGGGGAACCCTGCAGTACATACATATGTACCCACTATTACCCAGCCGCAGTACTTGCGTGCTCTGCTTGCGCAAGTAATTATAATACAAAACATATATTAACCCGATTTTATACCTTGGCTATTTTCAAACATTTTGTACATTTTGATGCTTGTACTTTTATCATACTTTTACTCAAGTACATTCTGAATTCTGGACTTTTAATTGTAAGGGTATATGCATAGGCGATTTTGAGGGGTGTCCTAGGGTGCACGTGCACCCCCTGGCCGCCAGGCGGCCATTTTGATTTTTTTGATCATAATAAACATTAAGAAGAAGAACATCTCAAATTCGCCTTTTTTGACCCTTTGAAGCACCCATAGCATGGCTTCTAAGTTCTAAACCAATCACAGCGAATGGGGGGCGGGAGGTATAGGTCTACTGTGTTATATGCCAAGCCTGTGCCTTTAAGGGGGCGGGCTTAGGAGCAGTACGGGATGACGTTGCTGCTGTGTTTTGGGACCAGCGCGGAAGTGAATGTGCGGGTGTAATGCTGGGGAGAATATATTAGTGAGAAGTTAAGTTAATACAAGTGGATTAATAGTGAAAACATGACGTTTATGCTGTATGTTCCTGCCTGGCCCTGGAAGTAATAAATCATCGTTATCTACACAGAAGTTGTATGGACTATTTGAATAAGTTACCACATGACACGAGCCAAGTTATTGCTACAAACAGTGGAAAAGGTAACAACTGGTTTCTCAACCAATCAGTGACTGTCTGAACCTCGGCTGACAGAGCGCTGCACAACAACAAACATGGCATGCATGGCTTTATCTAAATAACAGAATGAAACAGTTGTTTCACAGTGGAATATGCTACCTGGGGTTAACTACAGACATCCATAGGACATGTGGATAGCTTTTACATTTACCATACGTGAACTAAAGTTTTCGGCGCTGCTCAACGAGGCTGGATTACACGATGTGTTCTGTGCCTCCAAGGAATAACACTTTCTTCTGGGCACCTCAATATAACATTGGATATTTTCTTGTCATTTTCTTAAGGTAAGACATGGCTTTATTTAACTATCTGTTCACTGTGGAGTTAGCCAGCCTGTTTTCTTCTCCTCCGTGTGTGTGTGTGTGTGTGTGTGTGTGTGTGTGTGTGTGCGCGCGCGAGCGAGCGCGCATGCTTGCTTCACTTGCTTGTAAATATTGGTAGCTGCTGGTTATGGATCTTTGGTGGTGTGGTTGTGCCACACCACCAATGTAAATGACTGCTTGATTGCTTGATGAATGATGATTAACTTGATGTTTGGCTTTATATGTCCTGGCTGTGCTGCCTCTGTCTGCAAAATAAGTAAATAAATCCTATAGATAGACATATGGTGTCTAGAAAAAGAAGCACCTGTTTTACACTTTTTTTTGTTTATATTGTGTTACATTTGGGTACAAAATTAACTGCAGAAATCCGCTAAAACAACATTACAAAACCGCTAATATCCGCAATTTTTTCGTCGTGCACGCGCGCGCGCGTGCATGAGGTAATAGAGGTCGTGCACCCCCTGCTGGAAGAGGCTAGAATCGCCTATGGGTATATGGTCACCAAACTACCTATGAGAGTCAAGTGGATTGTATTTCAATGGGAATGGAGCCGTTTACTGCCAGTAGAAGAGAAGAGAGAACAACAAACAAAAAAAAACGCTCCATTCTTATTGAAATGCATTGGCGGAATCGGATATTCTAAAGTATTTATTGCAGTATTGATACTTTTTACTTACACAATATGTGAGTACTTTTTTCCACCACTGAACGAAGCCAGCCCAGAGCTCTTTGTTTTGTCTTCTCCACGGCCTCACACAGCTGTGTGCCGCTGGGTCTGACGAGTCTCCGCAGAGAGCAGGCGGGGTCAACTGTGTATCGGTGAGTGAGTCATTGACAGGGGCGTTGCACCGAATCCTGGGCCCTGGGTACAAGGATTCACTGCGGGCCCCCGATGAATGTTCTTCATAAGGGGAGGGGGTTTAACCCATTTAGACTGGGAAAGGGTTAGGGTTATTTTGTGCTTCAACTATTGAAAAATAGCAGATATACAGGCTCAAGCTTGTAGATCTGCAATTTCTTCAAAATCGTGAAAATGTGTGCAAGTCTTTGAATATTTCAAATCCTTCTAAGGTTTTTTGAAAAACCTGCTGTATGTTTCTATGTCAGTGGTGCTCAAACTTTTTCATGTCAAGGACCCCCACAATTATATGTATTTGGCCACGGACCTCCACCTCAAAATATTTAGTTCCAGGGACCCCCCAGAAGCAAAATTTTAGTTACAAATATTTGCTTAAAATTACATATATTCAAAGATTTGCACACATTTTCATGACTTTTCAAAAATAGCAGATCTACAAGCTCGCAGCGCGGCACTGTGAGCTTGTATATCTGCTATTTTTCACTAGCTAAATAATTAAGGCCCCTCCACCTTGGGCCCCAGTAACTCACTCCCCCCCCCCCCCCCCCCCTTGTGACGCCCGTGCAGGGGGTGTCAACTGTGTATCGGTGAGTGACTCATTGACACGCATTGGTTCTGAGTCTGACATTCAAGGCCACTGTAGTTCATCGTGTCATCCCCTGGGGGCAGCACACGCCCCCTGCTACAGCAACTATTGCCATATAGCGTCGTCATCCATAGCATAATGAAAGCTGCTTAATATCTGATCATGTTAACAACGCATGAGCACAAGGTCTTGGGTCAAAGGCAGGTCAGGACAGGGCTGGTCTAATAGGCCAGAGGTTGCAACCACCGGTAGGTGGACCGGTGTCGGGACTGAAACGTTTATTGATTGTAAAAACATGCACAACTTGAGAAGTTTATTAAAGCATGGGTCTTCAACAGGGGGTCCTCAGTGTTACTACAGGGGGTCCTCCAAATCTTTGTTTGAAAAAAATATAATATTATATTAACCTCTTGAACTCTAGTGTCCATATTCTGAGAACTTTAGCCAAAAATAGCCGATCTACAAGCTTGTAGATCGGCTATTTTCGGCAAAGAGGTTTGGTGTAGGGGTGAAAAGAGCAGACTTAGTACAGAGTTAAAGGTCAAGTTTATTAGGTAATGACGTCTCGAGTGGTTAAATATCTGAAAACACAAACTGACATGAATCCACAATACACTGATGATTGTGCTGTCAAACAATGAAACTATATGGAATCTATGAAAAGGTTGTGGTTCATTTCTCGCTCAACTAAGGGGTCCTTGGCCTGAAAACGTTGAAGACCCCTGGTTTAAGGTATCGAAGGCAGCCTGGACGTGTGGATTTTGACAGGGCTGTGATAGGGACTACGGAGTGTTGTCACTTTGTCACAGTGAGGTATGGAAACCGCTCAGCCAGATGACAGGGAGGGAGCTTAACCCATTCAGAATGGGTACACTATATTGTGTATCATTATTTCATGTTTTAACTATTGAAAAATAGCAGATATACAAGCTCACAGCGCGCTGCGAGCTTGTAGATCTGCTATTTTTGAAAATTCTTGAAAATTTGAATTTGGACCCGATTCTATAAGTGTCTTTTGAATCCTGATTTTTTTGAAAAACCTATGTTAAAGAAAAGGTCCTTTTCAATTAATGGAGCTCAGTTAGTCTGTTCTTGAGAGACTACTATGTCAGTGGTTCTAAAACCTTTTCATGTGAAGGACCCCCAAAATGATATTTATTTCACTGGTTAAAGCATTCAATAATTCTAGGCCTAAATTTTAATAAGGCATAAAAAATGAATAAAAAGCCGTTGGTCAGGGATCTGCCAAGCAAGCATCTTGTGATATTTATAACACCCACCCGCGTCCTAATAAGGATGGGTCTGAAAAGAATCAGTGGCCGCTCTCGTCAGAGCCAATGTCCCACTTCCTTCAGGAAAATGCTTACGGAGAATTAAGACCAGAACTACTAGTTTCCATAACGGCACATATCCATTATCCAGCATAACATTGAGGATTGTTGGATTCAAAACAGTGGTGGAAAAAGTACACTTATAGGAGCTATAGTCAACTTGTTCTTGAAAAACGGATGCTAAAATAAAAATAATGTTTCGAAAATATTTTATAAAAAAATAAGCTTCATATATGTGTTTCTATTCAGAAATGACCACAAAAAGCGTAAAATAATGATAAAATAATTATTTTGGCCATTGTCAGACCGACACTTTGTTTACATTCTAGTCTATAGACTAGGATGTAAACAAAGTGTCGGCCCTACAATGAAAAGTTGACTATAGCTCCTTTAACACTAATAGTGCCTCTTAATCTGAAGGTTGCTTGGTGCCTCGGTGCCACGCCGTTTCCTCCATAGGCCGCCGCTATTATTTTGAAGGGCTGGAAGGGGGTTGTTTTTGTTTTTTTGGATTATCACTTGACGGCAACGATTACGTCATCTAGTCACATGACAGTGTGGGTCCAGAAGGGAAACATGGCTGCGCGCATCCCGTGTCTAGAGTGTGCAGAGTGGAGACCCCTTTTTGTATACAAATGTCTTTTTGCGACCGTCAGGGAGCAGTTTACTATGAAAACCTCCACCGGCCGTCCGTCCGTCCGTCGGTCGGTCGGTCGGTCGGTCACACGTCACACGTCACACCTTTGCCCTGCTCATATCTCCGCATCAGTATATAGGGCTTGTTTGTTTATTGTATGACATCACGCCACATCATCAGCTGTGGACTCTGTGATGTCATCGTATCGCATCAGTATATAGGGCTTGTTTGTTTATTGTATGACATCACGCCACATCATCAGCTGTGGACTCTGTGATGTCATCGTATCTCCATATATGGCCATCTCCGTATATGGAGATATAAGTCGTCCATGCCCAAGTATGGGCTGGTGAGGTCAGACTTTGTGTGATGCGTAGGTTATCTCCATATATGGAGATTCAACATTCCAGGCAATGCTCTCTTCCCTGGTGAGAATTGCCCCTTTATATAGGGCTTGTTTGTGTATTGTATGACATCACGCCACATCATCAGCTGTGGACTCTGTGATGTCATCGTATCTCCATATATGGCCATCTCCGTATATGGAGATATAAGTCGTCCATGCCCAAGTATGGGCTGGTAAAACAAACTTTTGGCCTATTTGTGGAGATAAGCGACCAACGGTCGCTTATCTCCCGATTAGGGAGTCTTACTGGTATTGCGACCGTCAGGGAGCAGTTTACTATGAAAACCTCCACCGGCCGTCCGTCCGTCCGTCGGTCGGTCGGTCGGTCGGTCACACGTCACACGTCACACCTTTGCCCTGCTCATATCTCCGCATCAGTATGACATCACACCACATGTGTACACAAACCTTTGTTGCGACCGTCAGGGAGCAGTTTACTATGAAAACCTCCACCGGCCGTCCGTCGGTCGGTCGGTCGGTCGGTCGGTCGGTCGGTCGGTCACACGTCACACGTCACACCTTTGCCCTGCTCATATCTCCGCATCAGTATATAGGGCTTGTTTGTTTATTGTATGACATCACGCCACATCATCAGCTGTGGACTCTGTGATGTCATCGTATCGCATCAGTATATAGGGCTTGTTTGTTTATTGTATGACATCACGCCACATCATCAGCTGTGGACTCTGTGATGTCATCGTATCTCCATATATGGCCATCTCCGTATATGGAGATATAAGTCGTCCATGCCCAAGTATGGGCTGGTGAGGTCAGACTTTGTGTGATGCGTAGGTTATCTCCATATATGGAGATTCAACATTCCAGGCAATGCTCTCTTCCCTGGTGAGAATTGCCCCTTTATATAGGGCTTGTTTGTGTATTGTATGACATCACGCCACATCATCAGCTGTGGACTCTGTGATGTCATCGTATCTCCATATATGGCCATCTCCGTATATGGAGATATAAGTCGTCCATGCCCAAGTATGGGCTGGTGAGGTCAGACTTTGTGTGATGCGTAGGTTATCTCCATATATGGAGATTCAACATTCCAGGTGTAACTATGGCTACCCGTATGACGTGAGAGGTGGAGGTTGTGATATTTGTGGAGATAATCTCCCGATTAGGGAGTCTTACTGGTTGCGACCGTCAGGGAGCAGCTTACTATGAAAACCTCCACCGGCCGTCCGTCGGTCGGTCGGTCGGTCGGTCGGTCGGTCACACGTCACACGTCACACCTTTGCCCTGCTCATATCTCCGCATCAGTATATAGGGCTTGTTTGTTTATTGTATGACATCACGCCACATCATCAGCTGTGGACTCTGTGATGTCATCGTATCGCATCAGTATATAGGGCTTGTTTGTTTATTGTATGACATCACGCCACATCATCAGCTGTGGACTCTGTGATGTCATCGTATCTCCATATATGGCCATCTCCGTATATGGAGATATAAGTCGTCCATGCCCAAGTATGGGCTGGTGAGGTCAGACTTTGTGTGATGCGTAGGTTATCTCCATATGGAGATTCAACATTCCAGGTGTAACTATGGCTACCTGTATGACGTGAGAGGTGGAGGTTGTGATATTTGTGGAGATAAGCGACCAACGGTCGCTTGTCTCCCGATTAGGGAGTCTTACTGGTGTACGTTGCTGTGGCAACAGTCTGTTGTTGCTGGTTTGTTGCGACCGTCAGGGAGCAGTTTACTATGAAAACCTCCACCGGCCGTCCGTCCGTCGGTCGGTCGGTCGGACGGTCGGTCGGTCACACGTCACACGTCACACCTTTGCCCTGCTCATATCTCCGCATCAGTATATAGGGCTTGTTTGTTAATTGTATGACATCACGCCACATCATCAGCTGTGGACTCTGTGATGTCATCGTATCGCATCAGTATATAGGGCTTGTTTGTTTATTGTATGACATCACGCCACATCATCAGCTGTGGACTCTGTGATGTCATCGTATCTCCATATATGGCCATCTCCGTATATGGAGATATAAGTCGTCCATGCCCAAGTATGGGCTGGTGAGGTCAGACTTTGTGTGATGCGGTTATCTCCATATATGGAGATTCAACATTCCAGGCAATGCTCTCTTCCCTGGTGAGAATTGCCCCTTTATATAGGGCTTGTTTGTGTATTGTATGACATCACGCCACATCATCAGCTGTGGACTCTGTGATGTCATCGTATCTCCATATATGGCCATCTCCGTATATGGAGATATAAGTCGTCCATGCCCAAGTATGGGCTGGTGAGGTCAGACTTTGTGTGATGCGTAGGTTATCTCCATATATGGAGATTCAACATTCCAGGTGTAACTATGGCTACCCGTATGACGTGAGAGGTGGAGGTTGTGATATTTGTGGAGATAAGCGACCAACGGTCGCTTATCTCCCGATTAGGGAGTCTTACTGGTTAGTGTACGTTAGCAACCACCTTAGCAACCATGGTTTTACCCTAGCAACCAACTGTTTACCCTAGCAACCAACTGTTTACCATAGCAACCATGTTTTTTTACCCTAGCAACCAACTGTTTACCATAGCAACCAGATACGCAGAGCAGGGATCTCCATATATGGGCATAAACAGGTGACATCACACTGATGTCAGATACTCAGAGCAGGGATTTCTCCATAATATATGGGCATAAAAGGGATTCTGTTAGGGATCTCCATATATGGGCATACAAGGGATTCTGTTAGGGATCTCCATATATGGGCATAAAAGGGATTCTGTTAGGGATCTCCATATATGGGCATAAAAGGGATTCTGTTAGGGATCTCCATATATGGGCATAAAAGGGATTCTGTTAGGGATCTCCATATATGGGCATAAAAGGGATTCTGTTAGCTGTTAGTGATCTCCATATATGGGCATAAAAGGGATGCTGTTAGGGATCTCCATATATGGGCATAAAGGGATTCTGTTAGGGATCTCCATATATGGGCATGAAAGGGATTCTGTTAGGGATCTCCATATATGGGCATAAAAGGGATTGTATCCCAGATGATGCCCTGTTAGGAGATCCACACTAACAGAATCCATATATGGTCCTACCGACAGCTGCTATAAGCCAACCCTGGCGATAAGGTCTGAGTCGAAGAAATGCTTCTTTCCTGGCAAGAATTGCCCCTTTATACTGTAGGGCTCGTTTGTGTATTGTATGACATCACGCCACATCATCGGCTGAGGACTGTGTGATGTCATCATATCTCCATATATGGAGACATAAGTTGCTCATGCCCAAATATGGGCTGGTGAGGTCAGACTTAGTGTGATGCGTAGGTTATCTCTATATATGGAGATTCAACTTCAATGAGTAACCATGGCAAACTGTCAACTGCCCGTATGTCTTGATAATTGGTAAAACAAACGTTTGGCCTATTTGTGGAGATAAGCGACCAACGGTCGCTTATCTCCCGATTAGGGAGTCTTACTGGTGAGTTATTGAAGTTTCTTTATGGGCCTCTCAATGGATTTACTATGGAGGAGCTTCACTTCGCGTGCACGCCCGACGTGCGTTGTAAACAAATCGCGGACATTACCGATGCGGGCGGGACCGGAGCGATGTACAGTAAGTAATAATATCTTTACTGTATATACAGTAAGATTGACAGTCCTCACCGTCAACGGCGCCATGGTATTAACCCTTTCAATGACGGTGAGCGTCGTCAACAGCAGCAGAACAGTTAAAGGAGTAGTTCACCCACAAAAATACTTTTTTTCTATTGATTACTCATGCCATGGAGAGTAGAGTTCAATAATATTTTTAGTTTTTTGTCACATTCCTAAGACAAAAATGTGATCAAAATAAATGTACCCCCATTCGTTCCGGATGGCCATCCGGAATCAATGGGGGTACATTTACTCGAATCAAAATTTTGTCTTAGGAATGTGACAAAAAACTAAAAATATTATTGAACTCTACTCTCCATGGCATGAGTAATCAATAGAAAAAAAAAGTCATTTTGGGGGTGAACTACTCCTTTAAGTAAAAGTATCAATAGTACTGCAATATACAGTACAGAGGGGAGAGTTGTAGATCTGACTTTTCTAACATGCAAATTCAGTTTGGAGCCAGTAGGAGGGGATTGTGCTGAGCCATTCGAAGGAATAAAAATTCCCCAGAAAGGGGCAGAGGAGTCATCCGTTGTATTAATAGTGTTGGTTTAAGACATTGCCCTTTGGAGAATTCAACGGGCTTTAATTAAATTACAGCACACGCTGTGCGACGGAAAGAGCCATGCTACTGGTCTTGTAAGAAGAAGCCGAGCCACCATTCAATCCCCTGTTTAATGATAACAAGCACTGGGGCGCCTCAAGGGGGGGAAAAGTGGGACTGAATTACCAGGGCCCAAGGTGGAGGGGCCTTAATTAATTTTATATAGCTATTGAAAAATAGCAGATATACAAGCTCACAGCGCGGCACCGAGTGCCGCGCTGCGAGCTTGTAGATCTGCTATTTTTGAAAAAGTCGTGAAAATTTGTGCAAATCTTTGAATATATGTATTTTCAAAGCAAACGTTTGTAACTCAAATTTTGCTTCTGGGTGGTCCTTGGACCTAAATATTTTGAAATGGGGGTCCGTGGCAAAATAAATATCACTTTGGGGGTCCTTCACATGAAAAGGTTTGAGCACCACTGACATACAGTAGTCTCTCAAGAACAGACTAACTGAGCTCCAGTGAAGTGAAAAGGACCTTTTTTTTGACGATGGCTATAGCCAGATTGCTGACATAGAAACATAGGGTTTTTCAAAAAATCTTAGAAGGATTCAAAAGACACTTATAGAATCGGGTCAAAATTCAAATTTTCACGATTTTTCAAAAATAGCAGATATACAAGCTCGCAGCGCGGCTGTGAGCTTGTATATCTGCTGTTTTTCAATAGTTAAAGCATAAAATAATGATACACAGTAATGTGCACCCGTTAATGGGTTCATTAAATTACAGCACACGCTGTGCGGCGGAAAGAGACATGCTATTGGCCTTGTAAGAGGGGAGCCGGGCCACCATTCAATCCCCTGTTTAATGATAACAAGCACTACCTGGGGACGCTCTGAACCCCGAGTCCTGTGGTAAACACCAGGCACGTGCACACATAGACATCAAAGGAGGCTTGAGCCCCTGCCCTTTTTATCAGTCTGTAAAAAAGTGCCCTCTCCAGACCATGAATGCAGTTTTCACTGTGGTGAAAGAAATGCAAATTCCATGCCATACCTGAAGGCAGCATTCAAGAGAATTGCCTTGTCCAAACTCTCCTGAACGTGAATGCAGCATATTATGTTGAAAGAATTGCCCTCTCTGTGTAGAAATCCATGCTGTATGTCACTAGCCTGGTTAATGTGATAGAGGCTGGTTTACTAACCAGGCAAGTATGTCACCTCTCCACTAGTATTGCCTTTTTTATGCTCAGTTTAGTGTGGTATCAAGTACCGAAAATAGTCGACCTCCAAGCTCACAACGTGTTGCGCTGCGACGCGTTGTGAGCTTGGAGGTCAATATTTCCATCAAAAGGCCCTTTTAGAAATTGCAGCCCCTGCCTCTCTAACATTCTCTGCAAGGCCCTGGTAAACACTGTAGCGAGGTTAGATGGAAGAGTGTTTATTTTGCCAGAAATGTTTTATTTAGTCGTGGTCTTTTGAATAAAGATCCATTTAGCTTTAGTCACACTTTTGTCAACTGAAATGTTTTAGGTTTAGTCTAGTTTTAGTCGACTAAATGTCATAAGATTTTAGTCGAATAAATCTGCAGTTGATTTAGTCGACAAATTATGTATTTTGGCGGGCCTTGATGGCGTAGTAATGCCTGACTTTACAGCCGTTTCTTCTGCTGTTATCATCCCATTTCTTGGGCGATTATCAGTAATGGGCCAGGAGGGCCATGCTCTGCCGACTGAGTTGGTCAGAGTGTTAGTGTGCATGCGCAGACGTATTTTGACTCGAATAGTTATCTCCCCTCAGTGGGAGGCAAACCCGGTCCATGATAGTAGCCTAGCCTGGCGGGGCCTGACGTCATACTGCGTTCACTCACTCATTCCTTCCCCAGTATAACGTCTGGCCTTCCGGGTATAGGCAGCGGGCCAATCAGTGACTGCTGTCCGCACAACAAACGTAGTCTTCCTGACAGCAAGTGAAAAGCTTTCCCTGATTGGTCCATGTGTAGATGGTGACGTAGATGCTTGCCGCAGCATTTTCAACAATGGCTGCCCTCGCGATGCAACAAGTGTAACAGTTAACGATAAAACAAGCAATAAGTGCAGTTATTTCAGAGTTGGAATCAGTTACAACAATTAAAAAGGAACACGGGGAATGCACTAGTGGAGTTCATCGGCCGAAAAGACGTGTTTGTTTGCCGTTCGTCTGACTGGCTGAGAGATGTTTTGCTACGCTGATTGGTTAGAGGAGTCTGTCTGTCAAGGCAAGTCCTCCCGCCCACTTTTCAAGCTGCCAATAGGCCGAAGTCCAGACGTTATACTGTGGAAGGAATGAGTGAGTGAACGCAGTATGACGTCAGGCCCCGCCAGGCTAATAGTAGCCACCTTCCTCTACTCACTGAGCAAACCAGCGGCTGGCCAAACTCAGGTGACGTTCGCACCGATCGGCCCGGTGACTTGTTCGCTATACTACTCGCTCGGCGGTGTCTCGCGGGGCTCATCGTCGTGGATCATGTGGCGTGAGCAGAAGCGTCGGGTGGCTGAGAAACACAAGGTATTGGCTTCAATCATACTCGATTCCCTTTTTTTCTCAATTTTTTTGAGCGGTGGTAGACCGCTCCATAGAGTGGCTGTGTGTGTGTGTCTGTAGCCTGTACATGTCATGTTTTGCCATAGCAGTGTGTGTGCGTGTGTGTGTGTCTGTAGCCTGTACATCCGAGACCTAAATCCTAGTCTGAAGACGTTATGCAAGCACGACCACCGCTCACTTCACATTGGGTGTGATTTTTTTTTCTTTGATCTCTAGAAGGTGCAATAGCATTACTTATGAATGTGCTGATGACAGCCTACTGGAGTCGGCAGTTACTGTATATGGCATGACACATCCGAAAGAGGTGCATTTTACACGTGTTTGCATGCTGAACATATCTGATCTACAAACTCACAATTCGTCACGCTGCAACATGTTTTTTTTTTGTCTTTTTCTCTTATCTCTCTCTCTCTCTCTCGTCTTCATTTCAAAAGGGGGTTTTCAGAATAACGGCTCCCAACGAGCTCACACACAGAGAGAGAGAGAGAGAGAGAGAGAGCTGATGGAAGTTGGCATCACATCATCTGCATATAGAATGGCCTCTCACCCCCCATGGCACCAGGCGCTCCAGAGCAGAGGAATTCCTTTTCTTCCAGGTCAGCTGCTCTGCTCCTCGCAGCTGAACGACCCCCATGATCAACTCCCATCTGTGTCACTTAACCTTAGGCCCTGTACTGTACTTCACTGTACAGCGACTGTAGTGAAGATTAGCTGATCTGCCATCTCAAGGCGTGTTGCGATGCGTTGTGAGGGTGTAGATTGATTTCTTTAAATCTTTTTTTTTTTTGCCTGTACAAATTTGACTTTTTTTCACCCACAATGACATCAGGGGCATCATTTGCACTTGGTCAAAATTGTCAAAATTAGAGGCAGAAATTGTGAAAATAGACGATATTTTCACAATAGAACCGTGTTATGCAAAATGTAATGCCTCAACTCTTAGTGCTCGTCAAGGTGTGTTGTGATGCGTTGTTAGCTTTTAGGTTGATTTTTGCCTTTTACAATTTGACTTTTTTTCACCCGCAATGACATCAGGTGTTTTCATTTAACCTCAAATTTTGTTATTTTATGCATATTCTCTACGCTCCTTTTTCAGATTAATCCGATTTTAAATCAGCAAGTCGATTGCATCTCAATCCACACCCCTGTAATGTGACACACGTCGCATACATGTATGCAAAAATAGCAGATCTATGAGCTTGGCATATAGATGTCATATTTTTTTTCCTATTATTGAAATATGCTGAAGTGGTTCTTCTTCCACCCTCCAGTTATTATGAAATTACTTTTCCACAACCTGTCTGATTCTATGAAGAGAGCTGCTTTTTATAGATCAGTTATGCTATGGAATAGTCTTCCAAATGAACTTCGTAACACCAGAGAAAAAGCCTGTTTTAAAAGGAAACTTCATCTTATTATGCATACTTAAAACATAAAATAGCATTTTTTTTACTTAATTAAATTTGTTGTATACCGTACATGTTG
Source organism: Nannobrachium achirus (assembly GCF_963921795.1). Lineage (NCBI taxonomy): Eukaryota > Metazoa > Chordata > Actinopteri > Myctophiformes > Myctophidae > Nannobrachium > Nannobrachium achirus. Next base: position 16,393,804 of record NC_137831.1, read on the forward strand.
TTATTTTATTTTTAGGTGATACTTTTGTATAATGTATTTTTGCTGTTTATGTATTTCTTTGTAACACTCTGAACAACAGACCCAAAACAGAGACGGCGGATTGAAAGAGGTTCAAGCCAGTCTGAGGGGTCAAGAGGTTCGTGCGGGGACCAGAGGATGATACTTGTCACGGAGCGGTGAGTGTCCCTGGCACGCACGCTCGTCCAATCGTCCCTGACCGCACATGTTCTGAAAAGCCCCGAAGCGTCGCATGAGGGCCGAGTGTGGGCAAGACTGCGTGTATAATAATGATGGCAGAAGCAAACGGACAGAACGCACAGGATGCTGGGCAGCAGGGGCGGCACAATGGGGGGAAAAGTGGGACTGAGTTACTTTAGGGCCCAAGGTGGAGGGGCCTGGAATTATTTCATACTTTAGCTGTTGAAAAATAACAGATATACAAGCTCACAGCACCGCACCGAGTGCCACGCTGCGAGCTACAGTAGTAGACAATCGTGACAATGTGTGCAAATCTTTGAATATGTGTATTTTGTAACTCAAACTTTACTTCTGGGGGGTCCCTGGAGCTCTGCTTGAGAAGGGGGTCCGTGGCCAAGTACATATCATTTTGGGGGTCCTTCACATGCAAAAATGTTTGAGCACCACTGAAATAGAAACATAGGTTTATCAAAAAACCTTAGAAGGAGTTGAAATATTCAAAGACTTGAACAAATGTTCACGATTTTTAAAAAATAGCAGATCTACGAGCTCGCAGCGCGGCACTCGGTGCCGCGCTGTGAGCTTGTATATCTGCTATTTTTCAACAGTTAAAGCACAAAATAATTGAAGTGAATCATTGTACCCCGGGCCCAGGATTTGGTGCGACGCCCCTGAGTGCACAGACAGGATGCTGGGTGGAGAGAGAGAGGGACAAGCCGTTGTCTAAATGTCAGCTTCAGGCCGCGGCGTCAGCCTGGGTGTCAGACTGGGTGTCAGACTGGGTGTCAGACTGCTCCCCTCTGCTCGCTTTTATGGGATCGGAGTCTTTGGACAGAAACAAAAAGACAGACAGGGGGATGCTGCCAAGGCAGCAAGGAACCAGGGGGAAGCCAAGAGATAAATCATCCGTTCCCGCTTGGCGCAAGACAGAACTTTTACATGCATGCAGTTACAGTGCCTGCATTATATTACACCGTGATGGATGGATGTCGTGCCCCCTCCACTGGGTACTATTTTAGTGCAGAACGCCTTTTTTTTTTATTTCTGGGACTTGGGAGCAGGAGCCGGGCCGTCTGTAAAAGAGTGCCCTCTCCAGACCATGAATGCAGTTTTTACTTTGGTGAAAGAAATGCCAAATGCCCCTCTTTCCATGCCATACCTGAAGGCAGCATTCAAGATGGCCTTGTCCAAACTCTCCTAAACTGAATGCAGCACCCTATATTGAAAGAATTGCCCTCTATATGTAGAAATCCATGCCGCTACGCCACATCTCCAGTATTGACTTGATTATGTTTAGTTCAGTGTGGTATCAAGCACTGGAAATAGTCGACCTCCAAGCAGTTGTGAGCTTGGAGGTCTGCTATTTTTTATATTTCCACCAAAAGGCCCTTTTAGACATTTCAGCCCCTGCCTCTAACATTCTCTGCATGTCCCTGCTTTTGTGTGACACAGAGGAAAACACCAAGAGTTAGAATATGGAGATTGGAGGTTTCTGATAGACAGCGATGATTTGTAATTCAACAGTGCTTTTGCATTCAGACATCAAGAGAGACTCAAATGAACACAAACAGGACATTTAAAATAGGTCAGTTGTGTACTGTTTAGTGTATCACAGGGGCTACAGGCAACACAGGAGGAAAAAAAGGAGAAGAAAAAATAAAACAATGCAATTTCTATTTGACCTATTTGTCCTTGTGAAATGTTGCGAAATGATTGGTTATGACTATTCCCCCTAGGACACTGTGAATTTCTCTGTTCTTATACTGTAATGTTTCAGCTGTTGTTTTCCCTTTGGAATGAACCAGAGTTCACCTCTTTTGCGTTAAACAAGGACAAACATTTGGAGAAAGGATGAGGGTGGACGGGGGTCTGAAAAACCATTTAAATCCCCCTGGGGTCTATCCTTGGAACCCCCCTCGATTTACACCAAATGTTGTCACTGAATATAGCCGATCTACAAGTTCATAACACATCGCATAATGAAGGAATTATGACATGCCCAGGATTGGTACGCTGGGAAAATTTCACATCATATTTTTAATTGACCATATCACTTAATTATTATTTTTTTATTTTTTTATTTTTTTTTTCATTTTCAGTCAGTTCTAACCAAACCTGATATTATCTCAAGTTATCTCTGGGGAAAATGTTAGCATTTACAGTACGTACCCTAACCCTACAGTGTGTCTGGTCTGCAGAGAAAAGACACACATTGGACATAATAATTATGCTTTCATCCGGGTGCATTCATCGCTCCTGTTTGTCCATCTGCACGTGTCTTTAAACAGCTAATCTCTGGCACCATTGGGCTGATCGGTATGATTTTTCTCATTTTTTCATTTTCATTTCACTTTTCTCCCACTGTGAGACGTCAGCCAGACATGTAGGGCAGTGGTTCTCAATCTTTTCAGGCTGTGACCCCCAAAATAATCATATTTTAACTGGAGACCCCCTACCCTGACGAGCAGGCATTACATTTTGTACAACACGGTTTTATTGTGTTTTGTCTAGGTTTTGATTATTATTACAAAACATACATTAACCACTTCAGCCCTATATACATTTCTGCCATTTGAAAATAGCTGATCGGCAAGCTCACAATGCGTAGCATCATGATGCATTTTGAACTTGTAGATCTGCTTTTTTCGAATGATTTGTATACATTTTATACAACTTGAAATGGGACATTATGCTTAATGAGTACTTTCTACTTTTGGTACTTATACATTTTGATACTGTATACTTTTACTCAAGTAAATTTGGAATTCCGGACTATTACTTAACAGAGTATTTATTGCAGTATTGTTACATTTACTTGAGTAAAACATGTGAGTACTTTTTCCACCACTTGTTAAAGAATGCTTGCCTTTTTGTTGCGTGCTTGTACATGCACAGCTGCCTCTGAGCGTGTGTAGGTCCCGCCTTAATAAATGTGCATATTTAGTTGTTTGTCTGTTTGCGTGTGATCGTGTATGCACAGCTGCATCTGAATGGTCTCTGGGGAGGCTGTGCTCAGCCTTGTCGAGTGCCATCGCGTTAACTGCCTCTCCTGAAGTGACTTCTCCTTACCAGGGATGCCTCCCTTGCAGGGGTGTCACACCAAATTCTGGGCCCTGGGTACAAGGATTCACTGCGAGCCCCTCATGAATGTTCTTCATAGGGGGAGGAGGGGGTTTAACCCATTTAGACTGGGAACGCATTCTTTTGTGCTTTAACTATTGAAAAAAGCAGATAAGCTCACAGCGTGGCACCGCGCTGCGAGCTTGTAGATCTGCTATTTTATTTTATTTTATTTTATCGTGAAAATTTGTCTTTTAATATTTCAAATCCTTCTAAGGTTTATTTGGCCACGGACCCCCATCTCAAAATATTTAGTTGTTTGCTTAAAGATTTGCACACATTTTCACGACTTTTCAAAAATAGGAGATCTATCTGCTATTTTTGGAGTGGTGAAAGCACTCCCAATAGACAGGTATGGCAATACCTCTAGTGGCCACACACAACACACATGTTAAAGGAGGGGTGCTGTTTAGCAGGCCAGGCACACTCAACACACACACGTCACACACGCACGCACGCACGCACGCACGCACGCACGCACGCACGCACGCACGCACGTACGCACGCACGCACGCTCAGATTCACCACTCCACTTCGAACCGAGGTTTGATTTTTCAATAGCTAAAGCATAAAACAGTTACGGTCCTTCCACCTTGGGCCCTAGTAACTCAGTCCCACTTTTCCCCCCCTTGTGACACCCCTGCTCCCTTGAATGTGAGATCATTAGCTGGCTGAGTGAGTCACTCACAGATGGCTTTATAGGTTTCCCATTGGGCGGTTCAAAGTGTAACAGGGTTAATTAGCAACAACCCAAACCCCGCCCCCAAACAAAACGAGGTCTTCGGAGAAACAAGCAACCACACTCTGAAAAGAACCTGCCCTTTTCACAGCTGTAGGCTGCATGTTTTTGACGTCAACCAGTGGCTCAGAACATGCATGGAGGTTGCCGCTCGCGTGCCTCGCTTGAACCATCAGAGTTCCTCCGTTGTGTGTTTCAGGGCCCGTTTACACTGTGTTTTTGCAATGAGAATTCCGCAAAATGAAAAGTCAGATATGTTTTCCGTTCAGACGACAACGGCATTTTCGGGGGTTAAAAACGGAAGATAGTAAATCCGGATTTCTTTGTGAAATTCTGTGAAACGATCCTCCTTGCGTTTCCATCCAAACGGGCGAGTTACAGGGAAACCGCGAAATGTGTGATGTAATGAATGACGCTGCAAAGCTGACAGCAGCGGAACACATTGGAGCCAATCACAGTTCGCTTCTCCGCGCGAGCTCGTACGTTGCCATGGTGATTTTGTAAACAACTGCTGTGACAGGATATGTCACACACTTCCAGATAGCGACCTGAAGTGCACACTACATGGTTTTCAGTCTCCGTCTGAACACTGGATTAAAATGTGAGAACGCAATGACATGTTGCGTTCTCTCTACAGACCGTTGTCGAGTAAACGTGACCTCAGTTCCTTTGTGTCTCCTCAAGCCATGAATAATTATTTTACATTTATGCTTTGGCGGCAGTGTTTCCTTCAAGTTTGACACAGTGCGTTCCAATACAGTATGAGGCCAAGTGGCCACGCGTGGCAGTTTGGCCTACACTGGCAATTTACTGTATCTGAGTTGATTAGTCAGCTGACATATACTGTAACCTCTATAGAGTCTATAGGGGAAAGGGAAGTACAGCAGCTGACCAGGCAGCGCAAACTTGTCAAACACACACACACACACACGCACGCACGCACGCACGCACGCACGCACGCACGCACACACGCACACTGACCAAGGTCTAGCCTGAGCAGTGGTGGGAAAAGTACTCATATATTTTACTTAAGTAAAAGTCTCAATACTGCATTAGGGTGCACAGCACACACACCAAAGAGAGAGTGGATTCCCCATTCCGCCAATGCGTTTCAATGAGAATGGAGTGTTTTTTGCAGAAATCCTCTACTGGCACGAAACCGCACCAGTCTCATTGAAATGCATTGGCGGAATGGGGATTCCACTCTCATATAGGCTACTTTGGTGTGGGTGCAGCCTTAGGGTGCCCTCAAATCCAAATTGGCGGATTCCACTCTAGGTGTTTTGGTGTGAGGGCACCCTTATATAGAAATACTCAGTTACTGTACAAGTAAAAGTCAGGAATTCAAAATGTACTTGAGTAAAAGTATGAAAGTGTTCAAAACGCACAGTACTTAAGTACCAAAAGTAAAAGTACAAAATGTTAGAAAGTAGCAGATCTACAAGCTCACAGCGCACCTTGATGTGACGCGTTGTGAGCTTGTAGATTGGCTATTTTCAAAAAGCCAAGGTATAAAATAGGGCTAAAGTGGTTTAAATCTGCAAAGTAACTAGCAGCTAACATTTTCAAATAAATGAAGTGGAGTAATAGTAAAATGTTTGGATCCGAGATGAAGTGGGGTAGAACAAAAGTAGAAATTGGAAATACTCAAGTAAAGCACAAATACCTCAACATTGTACTTATGTACTTAGTTACTTACTACACCACTGAGCCTGAGTGTACATCAGGGTTCCCCAATTAGTTTTCCCCAAGGGCCGAATCATGTCTAGGGTACCAAGCCGAGGGCCACAACATTGCAGTGGGCGACGGTGGCGTTCCCGCTACTCCAGTGACAGTTCAGATATCGTCGTTGTCGGGTGAAAATCTTGTATGTCCAAAACCGTTCGTTTTGCATTTATCATTTTAAAAATGATTTAAACTAGTGAAAACAGCCGATCTACAAGCACACAGGCGTTGTGTGCTTGTAGATCTGCTGTTTTCACAACTTTTGTGAGACGGCCTTGAATGACGAAGCAGGGCTTTACTTTGCGAAAGAACATACAAATTTGGAGATACGAGGTTTCCACCTGACAACGACGATATACTAGTGTTGTTGCTGCTCTTATACCACCATTATTATTACTGGGGTTGGTGGGGGCCTGACAGTAGCCCCCCGCGGGCCGCCTATTGGGGAACCCTGGTGTACATTGTAGAGTCGCGGCTAGGACATGGCTGTCCCCGACAGCACTGACCCTGCAAAGGAAAGCAGAAAGGAATTTGTGTGTGGGTGTGCATGTGTGTGTAATTTGTGCATGTGGTGTGTGGATCTGTGAAAGTTATTCCATGGCATTAAATGACCTTGTTCTAATTGCCCTATATCTCATCTCACCGGGTTTGATACGGCCTGTGCAGCAGCATGTGCAGTCTGTGCATCAACGCCCGTGCCACGAACATTTGTCACGCCTGCATTTTCTGTGTACTCGTTCTGACCCCCCGTCCCTGTATGCAGGGGCGTCACAAGGGGGGGGGGAAGTGGGACTGAGTTACTAGGGCCCAAGGTGCAGGTGGCCTTAATTATTTTATACTTTAGCTATTGAAAAATAGCAGATATACAAGCTCACAGCGTGGCACTCGGTGCCGCGCTGTGAGCTTGTATATCTGCTATTTTTCAATAGTACAAATTAACGCGTAATAATGCGTTCCCAGTTCCCCCTGTGAAGAACATTCATGGGTGGCCCGCAGTGAATCCTTGTACCCAGGGCCCAGAATTTGGTGTGACACCCCTGCCTGTATGTCTGCCCGTACTGCATGCGTGCATGCATGCACTGTGCAACTGAGTGTAATGGCGCTACACCGCAAAGCATGTTGAGCAGAGTTATTGGTCTTTGAACCTCGCCGTGCACCAAACATCTGTTTTCCATCGCGTGTCTTGTATTGTGCATTTCCACCGCCTACACTTCAAACAGCCGGGGCCCAAACGCGCGTCGCTAGCATACGTATTGGTGTCAGCCCGAGCTCTACCTTTGGCGGTGCACCGGGAGTTCACTGCACCGTGCACTATAGCGTCTCTGTCGGGTGAAAGCCTCATTATGTATAAAAACCTTCAACGGCAGCGAAAGTAGCAGATCTACAAGCTCGGCGTGCAGATCTGCCACTTTTGATGCTATTTGTGACGCTGTAGTGCAGGGTTCCCCAATAGGCGGCCCGCAGGGGGGCTACTGTCTGGCCCCCACCAACCCCAGTAATAATGGTGGTATAAGAGCAGCAACAACACTAGAATATCGTCGTTGTCGGCTGGAAATCTCGTATCTCCAAATTTGTACGTTCTTTCGCAAATCATACAAGGCCGTCGCACAAAAGTAGTGAAAACAGCCGATCTACAAGCACACAACGCCTCGCGGTGCGAGGCGTTGTGTGCTTGTAGATCGGCTGTTTTCACTAGTTTAAATAATTTTAAAAATGATAAATTCAAAATGAACGGTTTTGGACATACAAGATTTTCACCCGACAACGACGATATCTGAACTGTCGCTGGAGTAGCAGGAACGCTGCCGTCGCCCCCTGCAATGTTGTGGCCCTTGGCTTGGTACCCTAGACATGATTCGGCCCTTGGGGAAAACTAATTGGGGAACCCTGCTGCAGTGTGATCTAGTGGGGTGTTAGTTCACGAAAACAACACAAAACGTTTACCAATTAGGGCCTGGAACGCATCGGTGTTGTGTTAGACTTGAACGGCTTTAACCATTATTTTATGCTTCAGCTATTAAAATATTGCAGAACTACAAGCTAGCTTGTGGATCTGCTATTTTTGAAAATATATTGCTTCTGGGGGGTCCCTGATACATAATATATTGAGATGGGGGTCGGGGGCCAAATACATATTATTGACATGAAATAGTTTGAGAACCAATCACGTAGAGACATTTATAGAATCGGGTCAAAAATATTTATTCATAAGACTTGCACGCATTTTCACGATTTTTCAAAAATAGCAGATCTACAAGCTCGCAGCGTGGCACTCGGTGCCGCGCTGTGAGCTTGTATATCTGCTATTTTTCAATAGCTAAAGTATTTTAAAAAATGGTTGAAGCGGTTCAAATCTATAAAGTGACAAAGATTTGCGTTCGAGGTCTTAAAACAGAGATAGGTTTCTGCCTGCCAGAGGCAACGTCGTGCTTCTGAGATACTCGAGAAGGCGCGAGTTCATTTGATCAGGAACGGCACGTCAACCGGCACTCGTTTAACGTCGGAGTTCAGAGTTAATCCGTAATAAAAATGTCTGTACACATTTTTTTGTATTTTGACGACTTGATTAGCTGCACATTCAGTGCAGCTAGATACATTGGGAAACCCACGAACGTACATTATTTGGTTTTCCGTCAAATCTTTTTTTCGAGGCACTGGAAATTAGGAACGATTTTAGTTTGGTGTTGCTTGGTTGAACTCCTCAACTCGGAGCAGAATAAGAGAGCAGATACTGTAGTGCACGGGTCTTCAACAGGGGATCCGGGACCCCTAGAAGGTCCTCAGAGTTACTACAGGGGGTCCTTCAAATCTTTGTGTGATAGAAACCTTTTTTCTCTTTTATATAACCCTTAAATCCATATTAACTAAGAACTAAGAACTTTAGCCAAAAATAGCAGATCTACAAGCTCACAACGCCTCGCGCTGTGAGGCGTTGTGAGCTTGTAGATCGGCTATTTTCGGCAAAGAGGTTTGGTGTAGAGGGGTAAAAGAGCAGACTAAGTACAGAGTGAAAGGTCAAGTTTTATAGGCCTATTGACGGTTCAAGTGGTTAAATATCTGATAACACAAATTGACATGAATCCAAAATACACTGACGATTGTGCTGTCAAACAATGAAACTATATGGAATCTATGAATAGGTTGTGGGGGTCCCTGCTTCATCTCTCTCAAATAAGGGGTCCTTGGCCTGAAAATGTTGAAGACATGCTGTAGTGTACAGGCAGATGCTCCGTCTGGAATTCCTAAATTGAGATTGTGTTGCGTCCTTGTTCGATTCCATTCCAAAGGCGAGAGCCATATTGCATCCACTCTTTTTCATGCATATTTCACATCCTGGGATTTCTATATTTCTACGTCTGTATAAATATATCTATATACGGTATATTACTTGGCCCAAGAAGATCCCTGAACAATGCTCTTAGGACGCATTAGTCCCCCCACGCTACCACACACACACACGTATACGTGCATGTGAGAGAGACACACACACACACACACACACACACACACACACACAAACCATCAGACGAATAGGAAAAAATCACATTGGAGAGGGAATGAAAAGCTTTCAGAAGACGCATGAAATCTTAAACACGTTTTCAGAGCTTCGCTCGTTTTCTTTTCCTTTTCTTTTCTTTTTTTTCCCCCGTCGGGGGGACAGTTGCAAACCAACTTATGTTCTGTTTTTCACTGGTTAGACTTACATGCTGCTCTCACTGTCAACAGCATTCTCCGACGATTCAAACACCCGGCCATCAACATGTCACGGCTGAGAATGGTGGAGTGTTTGGCACATTATTATTATTATTATTTTAACAAATAAATATGAGTTAGGTGCTTCCATTGTTCTTGTCATGGGAGAATGTTGATGGCTGAAATAAGAAACCAGGGTTTTTTGTTTGTTTTCGTTAGTTTTCCCAACTGTTTTTCTTTTTTTCTAGGTGGGGGGAGGGGGGGGGGTTGTTTTCTCGGTTTCTCTCCAATTATTCGCCCTGTGTGTGTGTCGTCCTGTCACTGCCAGGGTGGGTGCAGACATCCACATTATCTGGTGGAGGATCCCACCGCCACCTTTCAACCAGGGACGTGCAGGGCCCCTGATTCAGCCCGGGAAAAAGAGTTGGAGAGGCCCTCATTGCTGCTACTTAAAGATTTGTGACAAAGTGACAAGCCAGTGGGCCAATTACATGAGTTATATTTTGTCGTTGTCGGGTGGAAACCTTGTATGTCCAAAACCGTTTGTTTTGTATTTATCATTTTAAAAATGATTGCGACCGTAGGTCGCAGTTACTTTTACACTGTCATACTATCCAAACCTCCACCAGCTGTCAGTCCTTCCGTCACGTCACTCGTCACACGTCACACTTTCCCCCTACTCATATCTCTGCCACCGTTGCCCCGATCCATGCCAAAATTTCCACAGAAACTCCTTGCCTGCCAAACTACAACCTCCAAGGACCCCCGGAGCTCCAGGGACCCCCAGGTCCCTGGGGGACCCCCAGGTGTAAAAAATGACCAAATGTGCAAAAGTGACCACCCCAACGGGGCTGCTCACGGGGAATTCCCGGGGACCACCGACTCCTGGTGCTCCAGAACGGATGCAAAAGTGGTAGCGCCCCCAGTGGAGGACCCCCTCCACTGCAGCTCACATAAAATGCCTTAACTCGGGCTAGGAGCAACCGGGAGAGCCGGGACCAGTACCTATTCGTCCGCCTCGGCGGCGCGGAGACCCCACCCCTCATTTCTCACATGGCCCTCTTTTAGCGCCACCATGAGGCCGATTCTTGCCAAACACATTTTTGGACACTGCTCCTACAATTTTTGCCCTAAAATCACGCAAATCGGTAAACAATATGTCTACACTCATGTCATCAACTTGGATCTGTCCCATATAGCGCCACCTTCAGGCCGATTTTTTAAAACACATTTTTGGACACTGCTCCTACAATCTTTGCCCTAAAATCACACAAATCGCTACACAGTATGTCTACACTCATCTCATCAACATGGATCTGTCCCATATAGCGCCACCTTCAGGCCGATTTTTTAAAACACATTTTTGGACACTGCTCCTACAGATTTTGCCCTAAAATCACGCAAATCGCGACACAGTATGTCTACACTCATCTCATCAACATGGATCTGTCCCATTTAGCGCCACCTTCAGGCCGATTTTTTAAAACACATTTTTTGACACTGCTCCTACAGATTTTGCCCTAAAATCACACAAATCGCACAGTATCTCTACAGTCATGTAATCAAAACGCATCTGTCCCATCTAGCGCCACCATCAGGACGATTTTGGTAAAACAAACTTTTGGCCTATTTGTGGAGATAAGCGACCAACGGTCGCTTATCTCCTGATTAGGGAGTCTTACTGGTTTAAACTAGTTCTGCCCGCTGTTGATGAAGCATCCCAAAAGATCTGTAGTGACTTAGTGCCGGCTTCCCACCCGAGAACATGGCCGACTGCGCTCGCTGGTGCGCCAAGCTGAAAGCCCCATGGAGGAGTCGGTGCAGTCTCCACAGTGGTGGCAGGGAACATTACCCCTTGCACCACCCAGACCCACCAACAACACAGCTCTATGGATTGCAATATTGTTCATTTGGTTGCTGGGTCAGTTGGTCCCAATCAAGCTATCTCAAAAACTATATTGAATGCCCAGGAATAGGGTTGGGTACCGAAATTCGGTACCGGGACAGAACCGATAAGGACATGACGGTTCCTGGGTACCCAAAAATAATATTTACTTTCGGTACCGCTTATCGGTTCCTACACGCACCAGTAAAAAAAAAAGACTACTCATAAAAGGCTACATTACATTACGTGCACTTCACAGGACAAGCCCTACACGGGCTACACTACGAAGGGCGCACACTCTGAATTGGGAAGCGGCTCTTGTATTCCTCCAACACACATTAAGACACACAAGCGCACACACAATCGGGGAACAACTGCGTTGCCACTCAGTACTCAGTCAACAACAACAGCGATGCTAGCAAAATTAGCAGCCCATCCACCAGTACAGCTGAGCCCTGCACAGCCACAGAGAGACGTGAGATGGAGTCGAAACTTTTATGACAGCGTGGCATTCATCTGAAAACTGTACGGCAACAGCAACAGCTTGCGGACCCCCGCGTACGTCTCTGGGTTATGGTGCTACTGCGGGCTCAGCTCGCTGAGCTGTGTTAGTTTGTCAAATCTAAGCTGGCAAATCTAACACTTCCGGTAGCCGATCTTTTCAGAATAAGATATGTTGCGCTAGCCGCAATAAGACTTCCAGGCGGTGGTCATTTTCGTAATGCAATAATACTTCCAGACGGTGGTCGACTTCTTAATCTCTTCAGAATAAGAGTATCGCTGAAGACATTGAAATATGATTTCATTTGTCATAATTCATTAAAACTGTAATTAAACATTCAAATTCAATTAAAAAAATATGTTTTAAATGATTCATTAAAACTGTAAATTAAACATTAAAATTAAATTTAAACCAAACCATTTTGGAACCGAAATAGGAACCGTTTGGAACCGGAACCGATAAGCAGAACCGAAACCGGAACCGGAATCGTAAAAATCCAAACGATACCCAACCCTACCCAGGAAGGAGTAGCCTATATTCATGCTTCCCCGATTTGAGTGACCCCTCAAGTCATAACCATTTTTAGTTATTTCTGTTAAGTAAACTCAACTGGTTCGACAGTTATTTATTTCTACCACCAGTTTTCATCACTTTTAAAGGCAACAACTCAAGCATGTCAGGTGCAAAGTCCTCTAACACACAAACCTATTAGTAAGGTACACAAAAATAAAACATCCATTTTGAAACAAAAATAGGCTATATATTTTTTTGAAAGCCTCGAATGAACGGATCTGGCCAAAAAAACTAAAACAAAAAAATTAAAAGAAAATTCCACTAAACCAGCACTTTGAGAAGGCTTTTCCACCACTGTTGGTTTAACTACCCTGTATTTTGGCGTCCTTGGACCTCAGATGGAAATGACTTTGGCAGCTGGTGGACTGTATTTTCCCCAGGGATGCATAGCCAGCCATACAGTGTACTGTAGCGTGCTGCTCCCCTGCCACTGTGTGTATAGGAATCATGATGGCACGCACGCACGCACGCACACAAACACACAGAAAGAACCATTTGTACTGTAATTGCACACATGCCTGCCCCTCATGTCTCACAAACAGAAGCACACGGTATACATGATGCATTCCTACGCACACGCACACGTGCACAGGGGCGTCACAAGGGGTGGGGGAATGTGGGACTGAGTTACTAGGGCCCAAGGTGGGGGGGCCTTAATTATTTTATACTTTAGCTATTTAAAAATAGCAGATATACAAGCACAAAGTGTGGCACCGAGTGTCTTGCTGTGAGCTTGTAGTGAAAGTTGTGAAAATGTGTGCAAATCTTTGAATATATGTAATTTTTAAGCAAACATTTCTAACTCAAATTGGGGGTCCCTGGAACTAAATATTTTGAGATGGGGGTCTGTGGCCAAATACATATAATTTTGGGGGTCCTTCACATGAAAAGGTTTTAGCACCACAAACATATATATATATATATATATATTTTAAACCTTGAAATATTCAAAGACTTGCACACATTTTCAAGATTCTTCAAAATAATAATTGTGTGGCCCCTGCAGTGAATCTTTGTACCCAGAGCCCAGAATTTGTTGCGACACCCCTGCACGTGCACATGCACACGCCATGTGCACACACCCCAATACGCTTATGCACCAAGGCAGTAACATCTGAGTTTGGACACGGAGGAAGAGCACAGCGCGGAGCAGATGCGGTTTTCCTTTTGAAGTAAGGTTTCACGACCGAATTAGAACGCGGAAGCGATGTTCCTGTCCGATTGTGAACGAGGCAAAAACATCTGGTTCTCCATGCCAACTACCACAAGCCTTCTGCTCCAGCGAGCCTGTTTTTCCATGTTTATGTCTTTGTTCAGCCACGGTACCATACTGCGTTCAACACTTAGCATGTGGTGGAAGAAGTACTCAGAATTTTGTTTTTTTCAAGTAACAATGCCAAAGTGTAAAATATATATTACTATATTATTGCGACCGTAGATTGCAGATTAGTATGTAAACGGTCACAGCTTGTCCATATGCATGTATGTACCGGTATGTACCGCCAGTACCGGTATGTACCGGTATGTATGTATGTATGTATGTATCTCTGTCATGCCTGACACTGTGGTTCTATGGGTTTGTCGCTCTGACATCATGCTCTGATGTCACTGTGATGTCACACAATCAGAATGCCTTTTATGCCCACATATGGAGTTCCCTGAAATGTTTCAAATGAAACATTCAGTCTGAATCATCTACAGTGCCCTTTTAACCATCTGTAAAAAGTGCCCTCTCCAGACCATGAATAAGTACAGAAAATAGCCGACCTCCAAGCTTACAGCGCGTCGCGCTGCAACGCATTGTGAGCTTGGAGGTCTGCTTTTTTCAATATTTCCACCAAAAGGCCCTTTTAGAAATTTCAACCCCTGCCTCTCTAACATTCTCTGCACGTCCCTGGCGCCAGGTGCAGCTAAAAGCGGCCCTGGCCAATTCTTTATGCTACTTAACACTTAATCCAGTTCTTCACATGGCTGTAATGTTGGACTCAGACCCTCAACACACACACACACACACACACACACACACACACACACACACACACACACACACACACACACACACACACACACACACACACACACACACACACACAGAGTCACTTTTTCCCCCTTGCATTTTTTGCTAAGTCCAGCACTTCTCTGGTCTCGGTCCGGCTGAAACATCTGCTCCATCAAACACATGCACTCTCTTTTTCCACAGACTGTCCAGAGTCTAGATGTGCACCGTCTCCATTACTACTGTATATCCCAGCCAGGCATGTGCACACATAGACCGGGGTGTCTCACCAAATTCTGGGCCCTGCATGGGTACAAGGATTCACTCACATTTTGTGCTTTAACTATTGAAAAATAGCAGATCTACAAGCACACAGCATGGCACCGAGTGCCGCGCTGCGAGCTTGTATATCTGCTATTTTTGAAAAATCTTGAAAATTTGTGCAGGTCTTTGAATATAGTCTTTGAAGTTAGTTTTTGAAAAAACTATGTTTCTTTGTCAGTGGTGCTCAAACCTTTTCATGTGAAGGACCCCCAAAATGATATGTATATGGCCACCGACCCCATCTCAAAATATTTAGTTCCAGAGACCCCCCAGAAGCAAAATTTGATTTATAAATATTCGCTTAAAGGAGTCGTTTACGCCCAAAATTACTTTTTTTCTATTGATTACTCATGCCATGGAGAGTAGAGTTCAATAATATTTTTTGGTTTTTGTCACATTCCTAAGACAAAAATGTGATAACAATAAATTTACCCCCATTGATTCCGGATGGTGACCCGTTTCGAAACGGGTCACCATCCGGAATCAATGGGGGTAAATTTACTCGAATGAAAATTTTGTCTTAGGAATGTGACAAAAACCAAAAAATATTATTGATCTCTACTCTCCATGGCGTGACTAATCAATAGAAAAAAAGTAATTTTGGGGGTGAACTACTCCTTTAAAAATACATATATTCAAACATTTTCACACATTTTCACGACTTTTCCATAGATAAAGTATAAAATAATTAAGGCCCCTCCGCCTTGGGCCCAAGTAAGTCAGTCCCACTTTCCCCCCTCTTGTGACGCCCCTGCACATAGACATCAAAGGGGGCTTGAGCCCCTGCCCTTTTATCCGTCTGTATAAAGTCCCCTCTCCAGACCATGAATGCAGTTTTTACTGTGCTGATACCTGCCATATAATACCCAAAGGCAGCATTCAAGAGAATTGCCTTGTCCAAACTCTCCTGAACTTGAATGCAGCGTCTTATGTTGAAAGAATTGCCCTCTCTGTGTAGAAATCCATGCTCTATATGCCACATCTCCAGTATTGACTTGATTAGTTCAAGTTGTGGTATCAAGCAACAAAAATAGCCAACCTCCAAGCTCACAACATGTCGCAATGCCAAAGTGTTGTGAGCTTGGAGGTCGGCTATTTTTGATATTTTCAACAAAAGGCCCTTTTTTGACATTTCAGCCCCAGCGCCTCTAACATTCTCTGTACATCCCTGCTATATCCCTTTTTCTTCTAAAACAAGCGGAGCATTTCACAAATCTCATACCGCTATCTCTCTCTCTCTCTCTCTCTCTCTCTCTCTCTCTCTCTCTCTCTCTCTCTCTCTCTCTCTCTCTCTCTCTCTCTCTCTCTCTCTCTCTCTCTCTCTCTCTCTCTCTCTCTCTCTCTCTCTCTCTCTCTCTCTCTCTCTGTCTCATTGGGTGATTGCCTAACAACACATGCTGTTGTGTCTGTATCATTACTCTTCACACTGTAACCTCCCGCCAAAATAATCATAATTGGACCCCCCAGCCCTGGTCCCGCATAGCCAGACAATATCTCAGCAATTCTTCCTTGCAATGGCAAATAGCTACAGTATGTGAGGCTACCCCCACCCTTGACAAGCACTTGGAATTGTAGGAGTTATGGCATTACATATAGTTTGACTCGGTTTGACATAGATATGCTGTGAATGTGAAAATAGACCAGGGGTCTTCAACAGGGGGTCCAGGACCCCTAGTGGGTCCTCAGAGTTACTACAGGGGGTCCAAATCTTTGTGTAATAAAACCTTTTTTCCACTTTTTTATATTAACCACTTCAAATCTAGTGTCCATATTCTGAGAACTTTAATAAGCCAAAAATAGCAGATCTAGCTTGTAGATCGGCTATTTTCGGCAAAGAGGTTTGGTGTAGAGAGAAAAAGAGCAGACTAAGTACAGAATGAAAGGTCTAGTTTATTAAGTATTGATGGTTAAGTGGTTAAATATCTGAAAACACAAATTGACATGAATCCAAAATACACTGATGATAGTGCTGTCAAACAATGAAACTATGGAATCTATGAAAAGGTTGTGGGGGTCTCTCCCTCAACTAAAGGGACTACAAGCTCACAACTCTTCAAATTGATATTTTTTTTACAATTTGGCCAATGTTTGACCATTCTTTAGTATAGTTTTATTTATTTATGTATTTATTTAATTGTTGGTATTAACACATACACAGCCATTTACAATATGCTTTTGCGCCTATACTGCCAGGAATATTATTAATTTTTCAGAGTCACAGTAGATCTCCCTTATATGCATGCCATTTTGGTAGGCTGTAGTCTATATAGTGTACACTAGATGTCGCCAGCGATTAAGGTCTCTGGCGATTGCTAGAAGGCCTCAAATTAGCAACCAGTCCATTCACTTAGCATTAGCGTTAGCATGGAACGGCCCGGGACCCGTGCACGCCATCCGCGCGCCGTATTCTCTTAAAAAATGATCGACTATGTGCCTTAGATGCCCAATTGACGCACAGAGCCTTCAAACCGGATCAAGATCCGACGTTTTGAACGTGAGATAGAGCCGAGTTGCTGTAATGGCTTCCAATGTAAAAATATGTTTGTGTACATGTTTGACACGCTCGATTTCCGGTTTCCGGCGATGACGTCACTTCCATCGCAAAATCCTTGCTGAAGCTTATATGAAGCTAGAATGGTCATTTATAGCTCAAAAAATGTCAAAAAAATACCAAAATAATCAGAAAATGATCCCCAAGGCGACGTTTGGCGATCTGGCACGGTTTGGCGTCCTCAAAATGGCGATGAAAGGCGATTTGGCTAAGAAAAAAATATTAAAAGTCCTTAAATTGTCTCTTTAGAAATGTGCAGACACCCTGTGTACACTTATACTGTAACTGTATTTTGGTTTGTTTACTGTTGAGTGAGAAAACAATATTCATTAGGCTAATCTGGGGACCCCCAAAAATCATTTGGGAGTTTGGGGTTTTGGGAATCCATGATCATGTCAATTAGACCGTCTTCCCTTGCAAAATCGACAGAACCATTAATGCAAAATCCGATGTATGTCTTCAGTGAGTTAGATCTTTGTTTATTTTTGATTCATTGACATCGGGCACATGGCCCAAGAACTACAGTACACTGTGTACGGTACTGTGAGTCAGCAATGCATTATTCAACGCGTTTAACGTTATTTAGAACGCAAAGAGCAGACCCGCTAATGCAGAGTGGACAAATGGATATTTTGAAAGGTTTACTTCTCGCATGAAATAATCGAGTTTGGAAAAAGTTATATCCCTCACACTCTGCAGAGAGAGAAAGAGAAGGGCAAGGGAGGAAGAATTGGGTGATGGTGATGGCGAGAGAGGGCAGGGGCGTCACAAGGGGGGGAAAAGTGGGACTGAGTTACTAGGGCCCAAGGTGGAGAGGCCGGAGCCTGGAATTCTTTTATACATTAGCTATAAAAAATAGCAGATATACAAGCTCGCAGCGCGGCACTCGTAGATCTGCTATTTTTGAAAAGTCGTGAAAATGTGTGCAAATCTTTGAATATATGTATTTTTTTAAGCGAACATTTGTAACTCAAATGTTGCTTCAATCTGGGGGGTCCCTGGAACTAAATATTTTGAGATGGAGGTCCGTGGCCAAATACATATCATTTTGGGGGTCCTTCACATGAAAACAGTTTGAGCACTACTGACATAGAAACTGACATAGAAAGAAGGATTTGATATATTCAAAGGCTTGCACACATTTTCACGATTTTTTCGATAATAGCAGATCTACAAGCTCGCAGCGCGGCACGTGAGCTTGTAGATCTGCTATTTTTCAATGGTTAGTACCCAGGGCCCAGAATTTGGTGCGACACCCTGAGAGAGAGAGAGAGGAACAGAGGAAGAAAAGAGTGAGAGAGAGAGAAACAGAGAGAATGGAACAGAAAGTGAATGAGAGTAAAAGGATGAATTATGCATGACAGGCTGCTATTGTTTGGAGAAGCCCTCCGGAGACACTGTAAAATATTGATTGACTATACTTAAAAGTTGTTGCTTAGCGTGTAGGACATGCAAGGGGAGATTTTACTTCAACTGAGAAAAGGAGAGAAGTGGAATACACAAGAAATATACGTTTTGGGCAGAATAGCGTCCTTCAAACTATTATTATTTTTTTTGCTAAAGGTCAATACAGTGCTTTGACGACATCCCTTGCATCCCTATTCTGGGCACGTAATGTCAATTTGGCAAAAATAGACAAATATTTGGCAAAAATAGATCCACTTGCTCACGGAAGAGCGTCGATATTGCGATCATAGCATCTGTGCGACGTGTCATACTTTCGACACGGGTGAATGTTAAACTGGTGAAAATGCTAACCTACCGACGTGGGTGAATGTTAACCTCTACAGTATGCCTAAACCTAACTCAAACCCTAACCCTAACCTCAGTAACCATGACGCAGGTGATTAGCTAACCTGCCGAAGCTCATAGTCGAAAGAATGACTCGTCGAAAGAGCGAGATTTGATTTCCCCCCTGCTCCCAACACGGATTGTTTCCTATTTTAGTTGTCTAGTACGTTGCAATTTTTATGATGCGTTTATTATTGATTTTATTTTTCTTTGTCTCTGCTACTTGGCTTAGGAATGCAACAGAAACAGAACAAATATCCATGAATTCAAGTCTTCATGGGGTGAGTAATCGTAAACAAAGGGGGGAAAATTTACATTTTGGTGGTGAACTATCCCTTTAACAGCCAAATGGATGCTGTGAATGTGAATTGGAGTCATTCGTCAGGCGGCAATTTCAGAGTAGGTGTCAGGGGGGGGCTGGCCTTCTGGCATACAGGACATTTGCCCGGTGGGCCGTTTGGCTAGGGGGCCGGGGGGCTCGTGGCCCAAAAAAAAAAGAAAAAAAAGGAAAAATATCTGTAAAGATATCTGTAAAAAATATCGGTCAAAATTAGCCAAAGTTCTGACACATTTTGGCATTAATCATGTTCATACTCCGCTTGTTGGTGCTGAGAACTGTACGTTAACTTATACAATTTATGGATTGTGTAGTTGTGTAGTCATTTACTGTATGTTGTCTGTAAAAGTTGTGGTATTAAAAGCTTGTGTATTATGTGCCGCCCTTGACCCAACAAGTCGGTAGAGTATCTGCGCACGCGCTGGTTGTGGGGGCTGGTCTGGCCAAGATGCCAGGACAGAATTTTAGTCCCAGTCCGTCCCTGGTAGGTGTGCAAATGGTCATAGAGATGTGTGTGTTTTTATCTTACAGTTTTACATTCATTACTGCCATTATCTCAAGGCGAAAGAATTGGAACTGGAGAAAAGCTTTCGATTCACTTCAGATGAGCATGCAGTAGAAATTCCCAGAAACAGATGAAAGTAAAATGCAGCAGTGCTATATATGGTGCATATTATTTACTCCTTTAAAACAGTGGCACCTGATGAAGGCCCTTCATGGCAGAAATGTTGTTCCTTTTTAAGTTGTTGTCGAAGCACAGCGTTCATTCTGGCATCTCTTATCTTTATCTCTTTGTTGTTGCATCTGTGCCTTAAGGCATTCAGAGCGGGTGCACATTTTGTGTATCATTATTTTATGCTTTAACTGTTGAGAAATAGCAGATATACAAGCTCACAGCGCGGCACCGAGTGCCGCACTGTGAGCTTGTAGATCTGCTATTTTTGAAAAATCGTGAAAATTTGAATTTTGACCCGATTCTATAAGTGTCTTTTGAATCCTTCTAAGGTTTTTTTTTTTTTTTAAACCTATGTTTCTACGTCAGCAATCTGGCCAGCCATCGTCAAAGAAAAGGTCCTTTTCACTTAAAAGGAGCTCAGTTAGTCTGTTCTTTGAGAGACTACTATGTCAGTGGTTCTCAAACCTTTTCATTTGAAGGACCCCCAAAATGACATGCATTTGGCCACGGACCCCCCATCTCAAAATATTTAGTCCCAGAGACCCCCCCAGATGCAAAATTTGAGTTACAAAAGTTTGCTTTGAAAAATACATATATTCAAAGATTTGCACACATTTTCACGACTTTTTCAAAAATAGCAGATCTACAAGCTCGCAGCGCGGCACTCGGTGCCACGCTGTGAGCTTGTATATCTGCTATTTTTCACTGGTTAAAGCATTCAATAATTCTAGGCCTAAATGCCTTAAGGCTGGACAGACACGTCTGTAGATATCTCACTATACTGTTATCTGGCTTTGTCAGGTGGCTTCAAAAGCCATCAGGCTTTTTCACCATGGCTTTTATTCCTGTCTGGAAGTAAATAATTAAAACGTGTTGTCTTGTGGCTTTTCATTGGAATTATACATCACCCGCTAAATAAAATAAAAAAGTCATATACGTATACACAACTTTGTCAGTTTTGTCAGCAGAGATTTTTCGTTTCATTTCATTTCAACAGTGTGCAAACAGCAAGCTGCCAGGCACTTGTCATTGCAGTGGTGGTTTTGTGCGATGAAATGACAAATACCGTTGTCAATGTGGGACACACAGTTATGGGAAAATCTTTGAATATATATGTATACATATATATATATATATATATATATATTGAGAGATTTTCCCTGTCTTCACTTAACTGTCAGGCAGAAACCTCGTATCTCCAAGTTTCAAATTTGTATATTTTTTCGCAAAGCAAAGCCCTGCTTCATCATACAAGGCTGTCGCACAAAAGTTGTGAAAACAGCTGATCTACAAGCACACAACGCCTCGCGGTGCGAGGCGTTGTGTGCTTGTAGATCGGCTGTTTTCACAAATCATTCACAATCATTTTCAAATTGATAAATACAAAACAAACGGTCTTGGACATACAAGGTCTCCACCCGACAACGACGATATTAATATTTAAAGTGAAAACTTTTGCTTTCTGTGGGTCCCTGGCAAGAAATATTTCTGAAATAGGGTTCCGTAGCCAAAAGGTTGAGAAACACTGAGCTACAGCCAGGCCTGGAAGTTTGTAGTTTTAGGGGCAAGGCAACTTGGCCTTTGGTGTTGTCCGCTTTTTTTTGGCACAAAGGCCAAATGCCACTAGTACAGGAAGGCCATCAAATAAAACACAATTTCAGTCCGTTGAAAGAATTTGTTAGGGATGATAACCTAATCTGCAGTGAAATAGATAAATTATGGTATTTACAATCTGATCCATGCTCAGCCCTGCACCAATCAAAGTCACTGGATTGTTTAGAAGATGGGGACTCTGGGGAGTTAAGATTTCAGAATCTCAACTAAAGACACTGGTGTCTACATGACAAGAAAGAGACACTTGTGTCTACTGTCTACATGTTGACAAGAAAGAGACACTTGTGTCTACTGTCTACATGTTGACAAGAAAGAGACAGAGGAGAACACGTTACTGTCAGCTGGGGCATTAAGGCCACTGTGGCCTTATAGCCAGGGACCCACAAGCCCAGAATGGGAGATGACCTGTGATGTCATGCCGTACTTTTTATTTCTGTTTTATCTATTAGTTTGGTCATTAAGGTCCACAGAATGAGAGGCCTGCTCTGCCGGAAACATCGCTTAAAAACAGTTGTGGTCATTTGTATATTCACTGTCCCATTGACTCCAGTATACAGGAAAAGAAAAATATTTAAAAAAGATAGGAAATCTGATTTAAGTAGCATTCGAGGGGTCGAACTAGGGGTTCTTCATGATTCTGAATCCATTGCAAGCATTTGTTTTGCATGAAAAACATTCCTAGGGCAAAATGTAAGACCCCCAAAACTGTGAAAAGTGATAATGTTTTTAATGACTCATCACTTTTCACAATTTTGGGGGCCCAAAATTTTGCCCAAGGAATATTTTTCATGCAAACCAAATGCTTGCAATGGAAGAACCCCTAGTTTGACCCCTCACATGTTACTTAAAGAAGATTCTTCTGACTATTAGGTCATGCCATTAATTGGTTTGATGGGCACAAGGCCAAACTGAGGGGCAACGGCGGCCATGGCCTTCATGGCCTCCATGAAATTCCTGCCCTGGCTACAGCACTGGGCCATTCTACGGACGGGAGCAAAAAGTCAAGTGGCCCAACCCAGACCTCTCAATTACATAGCAGCAGAGCAAAACTATGAGAGTGGGACAGAGATGACAGATGAGCAAGGGAGAGGAGGAGAGGAGAGAGAGAGAGACAGAGACAGAGAGAGAGACATGACAGCAGAGGAGGTGACGGTGGTGATATAATTACAGTCTATATAACAGGATCCAGGCAGAGTGCTGTCTCCAGTGTCAACAGAGCTCTGCTTTTAGCACAGCGTTTTGCTCCCATGCATGCAGTCTCCCACTGCGGTACCGCAGCCCCCAACCTCACCTTCCCCTCACCCTCATACGTCCAGGGTGGAAGACAGGGCAAAGCAAATACCAATGGGGTTGGTATTTAGGATTGCCCTCACACAAGTTCAAGTTCAAGTTCATGTATTTGTTTGTCCCCGAGGGGCGATTTGGTTGCAGCAATATAAAAGCAGACATCAATCACAAAGAACACACAAAACACATAACAATAAAAATGAACAGTAGCAGTTCAAGGTATCAGGTATCAGTGTACTAGTGCAGTTAACCCCAGGGTCTAGCTAAACTTAAAAGTTAAAAGCAGCAATCTATAGGCCAGACAGGACCTATAGACTACATTAGCAACATTAGCAATTCCAAGAAACGTATCTACCTACTGCATATTACCTCCTCATCTCAAGGGCGTTTAAAGCCTACCCTCTCATTAGCTCTGGTCCATCGTGTACCTCCAGTGACGCTCTGACAGACCCGTCGGCAAATGAATAAACCGTGTTTTCTCAGTCCCTACCAGCGCTCAACTTGAGTCAAAATAAACAAAACTACTTCACTACTCACCAAACCAAAGGTAGTTTTGCGTTGTTGAAAGTCTATTCTCTGCGGTGGTGAACCTCTCAGCACCCCACCTATTCTGTAAAATACATTATTTTTGTCATGAAATAAAACGCACCCACCTCGAGCCACCCAGCGGCCACCGCAGATACAATGGTTCACAACCCGGAAATAAGTGGCGGTCGAGTTGGATGCACTTTATTTCATGCCAAAAATAGAGCTCTGCTTTTAGCACAGCGTTTTGCTCCCATGCATGCAGTCTCCCACTGCGGTTATTTTGACTGAAGTTGAGCGCTGGTAGGGGCTGAGAAAACGCGGTCTATTCATTTGCCGACGGGTCTGTCAGAGCGCCACTGCAAGTGACGCGATGGACCAGAGCTACCCTCTCATGCATGTTGAACTACGTCTCCAAAGCGAGTGACGCCCACAGCCACACACAGCACTAGATGGAGCGAACCGTGATCTGGCACCACCCAGATGTAGAACAAAACATGGGTTTTCAATAAACTGCCTTGCAACCAAGATGTGTAAACACATAGTTTCCTTCAAAACTGGCATCAAAGATCAGGAGACCAAAAGGGAATGGTAATTTTCTCGTCTCTTTTGTACGTATGTGACTGGGTTTGCGGCAAGTCAGCTATGTTTGTATGTTGATGATAAGTATTAAGGTGTTAATTTTGGATGCTATGTTGATCACTGAATTTCCCCCTTGGGATAATAAAGGTATAGATAGATAGATACTATCTATCTATCTATCTATCTATCTATCTATCTATCTATCTATCTATCTATCTATTAATTTAATGTCCCCAGGAGTTTTTTGTGTTATACTTGTAGCCTTATGTCTGACTGTACCACGTGCTGTTTACATATCTAACTAATACATTATTCAATCAATCAAAATAACACCACACCACTACTTTCCAAGATCCCGACAAGACCCAATGATGATGATGATGATGATGATGATATGCCCCAGTATATTTACTAGGGCTGAGACTCGATAAAAAAAAAGAAAATGTAATTAATTTGAGGCTTTGTAATTAATTAATCTGAATTAATCGCATGTTTAATCACAAATAAATATTTGACCTGAGAAGCAATTTAATTTAAATTTAAAGGCATTTTGATATACAATTTTTTAAATCAAAATCTCCCATCCACTGGGCCGAGCAAGTAACCGGTCTGATCGGCTTCTTCTCCCATTGCGCCTGCACTGGGGTTTTGTTGACTGTTGGTCGGTGCACCCATAGGCGATTCTAGCCTCTTCCAGCAGGGGGTGCACGACCTCTATTACCTCATGCACGCGCGCGCAGCGCGCGTGCATGAGGTAAAAAAAAATTGCGGATATTAGCGGTTTTGTAATGTTGTTTTAGCGGATTTCTGCAGTTAATTTTGTACCCAAATGTAACACAATATAAACAAAAAAAAGTGTAAAACAGGTGCTTTTTTTTCTAGACACCATATGTCTATCTATAGGATTTATTTACTTATTTTGCAGACAGAGGCAGCACAGCCAGGACATATAAAGCCAAACATCAAGTTAATCATCATTCATCAAGCAATCAAGCAGTCATTTACATTGGTGGTGTGGCACAACCACACCACCAAAGATCCATAACCAGCAACTACCAATATTTACAAGCAAGTGAAGCAAGCATGCGCGCTCGCTCGCGCGCGCGCGCGCGCGCGCACACACACACACACACACACACACACACACACACACACACACACACACACACACACACACACACACACACACACACACACACACACACACACACACACACACACACACACACACACACACACACACACACACACACACACACACACACACACACACGGAGGAGAAGAAAACAGGCTGGCTAACTCCACAGTGAACAGATAGTTAAATAAAGCCATGTCTTACCTTAAGAAAATGACAAGAAAATATCCAATGTTATATTGAGGTGCCCAGAAGAAAGTGTTATTCCTTGGAGGCACAGAACACATCGTGTAATCCAGCCTCGTTGAGCAGCGCCGAAAACTTTAGTTCACGTATGGTAAATGTAAAAGCTATCCACATGTCCTATGGATGTCTGTAGTTAACCCCAGGTAGCATATTCCACTGTGAAACAACTGTTTAATTCTGTTATTTAGATAAATCTGCAGGTGTCATCATCTGCCGTTTGTTTTTCAAGCTGTGCTGTCAGAGACGTTCAGACCAGAGATGGGGACTCGAGTTAAAGACTCGTCACTCGAGTCGAATCGAGTGACACTTTTGGCGACTCGTCACTCGACTCGGACTCGCCCCTCAAAGACTCGAGACTCCACTCGACTCGTGATCATAAGACTCGTGAAGACTCGGGTTAGGGTTAGGGTTAGGGTTAGAGTCTTAAAATATTTTAAGCACTATAATGCATGACAAGCCCGACAAATATTGTCCTTTCCTTCTCCTTTCTTCTTTCTTTATTCTCTGGTGCGCGGCTGAGCGCCGCTGTACATCTGAGCGCTGCGCAAGGACACAGGGGCGACCGGGTTGTTTTTCCCAACGTACTTAAGCGCAACGGTGGGGGCCCAGGAGCGCTTCGCTGTGTTCACTTGGACCGCGCAGAGCGGCCCGTTGGGAAAAACGCAGTCTGTCTCGCAAAGCGTGGCAGACACAGCCGTCTGCATGGACCTTTCATCGTAAGATTTAAATATTAAAACGGCGAAATAAAACACACATGTTTAGCTCATCATCAGCTATTTTACTTCAGCTAACTTGGCATTTGTTTAATAATTTGATAAAATGATAGGATTATCTGTGAGAACCTGCTTATCTAATGTCGGGTTTCTCTCCGAGCGCATCCTCCTCTCGTCTTGTTCCACCAGCTGCAGGCAGCTATAGTCTAATAGCTGAGCTCATTAACCCCTCGTACTTATTGTTTAAAGCATTAACGTGAGGTTACGCCCCATGCCCTGTAAGCCCTACTGTTACACTGCTAGAGGATTATTAAATTGTTTTTGTATCTGTTGCGCTCGCGCGTATATAGTGCGTCTTTTCAAAAGAGATCTATATCTAGACGCGCCATGACACGGTGGATTAATAGCTTGCAACTCTGATTTTTTGGGAGCCTAAACAATATAAGCCATCTAGTTGATTTTGTTAGGCTTATAGGCTGAACAATAAACCTATAGGCTATTACTGTAGTTCATATAGGTTGTTGTCACTAAATTGCTATTGAATATTATGCTGTATCAATGACTAAGTAATGTAATCAATCCTGACATACTGTCTGCTTATATTAATACAGTAAAAGAGTGATTATGAATGAAACAATCATGCAGTTGCCAGTACATAATTTAATTAATATACGCCGGTAACTAACGTCAGTGATGTAAAATGTATTCCCACTAAGAGTACACGTCGCTATGGTAACCCGTATCGATACGTTTTACGTAACTGCCATAAAGTGTTATGTTGCATACTGTCCAGCTGGCGGCTGCTTCAAATAGAGAAATTGTGATTGCTTCGCAATTCGTATTAAAAACAACATTTGAATACTGTATGAATACTGTATAGCTCAAACTCTCTTAGGAAAAGGTTAGTACAGAAAGCTACAAAGGTCTACTAAAAGGATTTAAACACAAGAAAGCACAATGGCTTGTTTACATTGTCATTGAGGTCCTTTCGTACTGCATTCAAAAAAGTGTCAAGCAACTGAAGCAAGTGTGGCTGGCTTTGGGATTATTTTATTAACAAAGAAAGTCGTCGGATGATGATCGGGATTCGGGACGGGGACCCTGCTACTATTGGACATAACTGCGTTGCTTCCAAGGAACTTTCACCGAGGATGGAGGCAGGAGGTCTACTTCAGAGATGTTTCCTGGGGGAAATGGATCCATTATTATTAATCGTGGAACTTTTAACTGCCTCCGTAGCGTGACTGTAAGTACATACATTCATGTGTCTTTCCTAATTTAGCCAGGCCATGGCTGCTGCTTTAGCTGTATCTGTGAGTACCGGGTGATCATGATGCGCCATGTAACTTTTTTAGCTGGAGGCTAGATCATTATAAAAAATAATTAAAAAAGATATATATAAAGACTCGTAACTCGACTCGGACTCGCCACTTAAAGACTTGAGACTCGACTCGACTCGTCCCCCAAAGTCTTTGGGGGACTCGTAACTCGACTCGGACTCCTCCCCCAAAGACTCTTGACTCGACTCGACTCGTGATCACGAGACTCGTGGGCATCTCTGGTTCAGACAGTCACTGTGATTGGTTGAGAAACCAGTAGTCCTATTACCTCCCGCCCCCCATTTGCTGTGATTGGTTTAGAAGTCATGCTATGGGTGCTTCAAAGGGTCAAAAAAGGCGAATTTGAGATGTTCTTCTTCTAAATCATATTGCGTGTTTATTATGATCAAAAAAATCAAAATGGCCGCCTGGCGGCCAGGGGGTGCACGTGCACCCTAGGACACCCCTTAAAATCGCCTATGGGTGCACCAGTATGATCGCTACGCCTGAAACCCGTCCAGTGATAAAGGTTCTCTGGTGCAATTAAGTGCGAATAAAATGCGTTAATGCCTTAATTTTCTGTAATAATGAATTAATTGAAACTAGAAATACTGTTCCTACGAAACATTGTGGGCTTGCATGTAACACCATGTATGGGCACAAAGATCTACCCTTTGGCTGCACCTCATTGGCTAAGGGCCCTGCATTTGTACTGATTGCGACCGAAGGTCGCATTTACCCTGAAAAACCTTGTCGCTTGAGTGTACGTACGTACGTACGTATTCTGTACAGGAAGTGATGTCAGTGTGATGTTAGTGAGTCGTGACATCACTTCCTGTACGGGGCGGCTACACAAGACTGAGAAAGACAAAAAAAAGAGAAGAATAAAAAAGAAAAAAAGGAGGAGGAGGAGGATAAAGATACCAAAAGGAGAGAGAAGAAAGGGTGGATGAGGTACAATGTGCTGTATCCTCCTCCGATCTGATACGGGGCGGCATATGGGGGCGTCTGGTCTGTGTTAAGAATGTTTCGTTGACCTCGCCCTTTAGGGCGAGGTCGCATGTCACCCTGAGGTCGCAAGTCACCCTCAGGTGTCTTACTAGTAGATGCCTTTGTACTGTCGAGGAGAACTTGACTGATAGATAAATAATGAAGATACAGTAACATATTTGTGCTCGCTTTCAGCGAGCCCACAATTAATCAGTTAAAGTCCCAGCCCTAATATTTACTAAGACTACTACTACTGTATTAAGGAAAGTTTTTAGCTACTTTTAGTTGAATATTTCAAATGTTTTGGATGCGTTATGCTTCTACTCCACGTCTCCACTACATCTCTCTCCTCCTAAACCGCTGGTACGTCCCGTTCTCTTTGCCATCTCTTCAGTTGAGTGGGAACAAAAGGTACAAAGGCTCCTATTATGTCATCAGGAAAAACTAGATCAAAACGGCTTTTACCTCCCATCACAACTTTTCCATATCCAGTCCTCTCACCGTTATATAATGGAAACAAACATAGGAGGTAAATCGGAGTGGGAGAGAGAATGGTACAGTAGCTACTGTACTTCCCCTCAAGTACCTGCAGGTCCAATGTCAACTTATTATGCATAACCGTTTGGAAACTAGGCCTATAAATATCATATTATACCATCTTCCATTTCGCTGCATTCTCCGCATTGTTCACAAACCCGTCTGACTTTGCCGTTTCTCCCGGCCTGTTCTGCAGCCCACCAGGCACGTGCACACATAAGACATCAAAGGGGGCTTGAGCCCCTGCCCTTTTATCCGTCCGTAACTAAAAAGTGCCCTCTCCAGACCATGAACGCAGTTTTTACTATGGTGAAGGAAATGCAAATGCCCCTCTTTCCATGCCATACCTTAAGGCAGCATTCAAGACTCTTGAATCAAGAGAATGGTCTTGTCCAAAGTAAACTCTCCTGAACTTGAATGCAGCATCTTATGTTGAAAGAATTGCCTCTCTGTGTAGAAATCCATGCTGTTACGCCACACATCTCCAGTATTATGTTTGGTTCAGTGTGGTACAGTGTTGACTAAGACTAAATATATTGACAATTTCATCAACAAAATAAAAACTAGACTAAAACGTTAGGGAGGGACTAGTGGAGAAGAGAGTCATTTTATGTTTGGTTGCTGCATGCTGAAAATAGCAGATCTACAAGCTCACAAAGTGCCGCGTTGCGATGCGTTTTGAGCTTGTAGATCTGCTATTTTCAGCACACAACAAAGTGTAAAAAGTCGCCTAAAAACGTATGATATTTAGTCGCTAAAATTAGTCGGCTAAAATTAGACTAAAACGAAACCTTTTCAGGTGACTCAATGATGACTAACAAAATCATCATATTTTCACCAAAAGGCCCTTTTAGAAATGCCAGCCCTGCCTCTCTAACATTCTCTTCGCGTCCCCGCTGCCCACCTCACAGAGGGGAGAGAACAAGAGCCATAAAACTCCACAATTAAGGTGGCAGCAGCGTTTAACGGCAGACTTTATTGCATGCTTTCCAGAGGGAAGTGTCTATAGCTTTAGCTTTTTACCCCGCGCAGGGCCACTTTCGACGTTCGCACCAGAGCCATGCTGGGCCCCTGATTCAGCCAGGGAAAAAGAGTTGCGCGCTATATCTCTCTCTATAGCGCTGCTGCTACTTTGCCATTTCAGATCATGACAAGTGACAAGCCAGTGGGCCAATTACATGAGTTATATTTCGTCGTTGTCGGGTGGAAACCTTGTATGTCCAAAACCGTTTGTTTTGTATTTATCATTTAAAAAATGATTTAAACTAGTGAAAACAGCCGATCTACAAGCACACGACACCTCGCAACGCGAGGCGTTGTGTGCTTGTAGATCGGCTGTTTTCACTACTTTTGTGCGACGGCCTTGTATGATGAAGCAGAGCTTTGCTTTGCGAAAAAATTTACAAATTTGAAACTTGGGGATATGAGGTTTCTGCCTGACAGTGACGATTTACTTTGTTGGCCGCCCAGCCCCCAAAATGAAACGAAGGCCGACATTTTATTTTAATTTTTTTCCTAATGGCCGGCCTGGACCGGCTGGGAATGAACTGGCCGTTCAGGAGTTGTCCCGCTTTTCCCAATGGCCAGCACGTCCCTGGTTCGCACCGCCGTGCTATAGCTGGTTACTGATTTTCTTTTCTTTTTTCTTTTCTTTTCTATGCACAGCCAGAGGAAATCACACCAGAAATTGAGTACAAGACTACTGTGTAAATTGTGGTTTCGCCGAGTATGTGATTTGTGTCTCTGTGATTTATGCGTATACGGCGCAGACCCCCTGAGCGCGTCTTAATTTCCTTCTTCTGGAAAGCGAAGTGAGGGGGGCCCAGCCTCCCAACAGTGGCTATATTAATGTTTAAGTACCGAGCTGTCTCCAGGGGTGTCACACCAAATTCTGGGCCATGGGTACAAGGATTCACTGTGGGCCCCCCATGAATGCTCTTTGGGGGAGGGGGTTTAACCCATTTAGACTATTATTACGTGTTATTTTGTGCTTCAACTAGCAGATATACAAGCTCACAGTGCTGCAAGCTTGTAAAGTCTTCAAAAAGTCTTCAAATCCTTCTAAGGTGGTTTTTTGAAAAACCTACCGGTATGTTTCTGTCTGTGGTGCTCATTCTTTTTCATGTGAAGGACCTCCAAAATGATATGTATTTGTAGCCTCGCAAGCCATCCCGAGCTACGTCATCACCAATGTGCTGCTGTTGCGAGGCTAATGTATTTGGCCACGGACCCACATCGCATAAATATTATAATATAATTCCAGGGACCCCCAGAAGCAAAATTTGTGTTACAAACGCTCGCTTAAAAAATACATGTATTCAAAGATTTGCACACAATTTCACGACTTTTCAAAAATAGCAGATCTACAAGCTCACAGTGTGGCACTCGACTTTTCAAAAATAGCAGATCTACAAGCTCGCAGCGTGGCACTCGGTGCCACACTGTGAGCTTGTAGATCTCTCTCTTCCACTGTGTGTGTGTGTGTGTGTGCGTGCGTGCGTGCGTGCGTGTGTGCGTGCGTGCGTGCGTGTGCATGTGCGTCTATACTCCTCTCCTGACCGGAGTGAGTAATGATTTCTCCTGAATTACTTATGGCCATGCAGACGACATGCATGGCGGCCTTGGCGGGGGGGCACAACAAGCTCATAACCCCTGGGAGTACGATGTTTGCTTGTACTTATATCTCTGGAACATCTGGCCTGGTCATGCAGCAGGGCTCTATAGTCTCCCGGGAGAGCGGGGTGGTGTGTGATGCCTTCGTCGTGGTTATTTTCATTGCATAAAACATGGGAGCCGCGGTGGAGTGGAGGGGACACCACTTTGCAGCACGCACGCATCTGCCGTTTATCCCATTTATGGCCCAGAATTATTGAATGCTTTAAACCAGTGAAAAATAGCAGATATACAAGCTCACAGTGCCGCGCTGCGAGCTCGTAGATCTGCTATTTTTGAAAAAGTCGTGAAAATGTGTGCAAATCTTTGAATATATGTATTTTAACTCACATTTTGCTTCTGGGGGGGTCCCCGGAACTAAATATTTTGAGATGGGGGTCCGTGACCAAATACATATCATTTTGGGGGTCCTTCACATGAAAAGGTTTGAGAACCACTGACACAGTAGTCTCTCAAGAACAGACTAACTGAGCTCCAGTTGAAGTGAAAAGGACCTTTTCTTTGACGATGGCTGGCCAGATTGCTGACATGGAAACACAGGTTTTTTTTTCAAAAAAAGGATTCAAACGACACTTATAGAATCGGGTCATTCAAATTTTCAAGATTTTTCAAAAATAGCAGATCTACAAGCTCACAGCGCGGCACCTCTGCTATTTTTCAATAGTTAAAGCATAAAATAATGATGCACAATAATGTGTACCCATTCTAAATGGGTTTATTATCTGCTTGGCATGCTACCGTTTTACTGCATGCGGTCGGCTCGTGTGTCCGCACACCCTATCGTTAGAGGTGTCTGCCACCCTTCATTTTGCGGCTCTCTGAGTTTCCAGTAGTTATACTTACACCCAGGGGTGTCGCTCCAAATTCTGGGCCCTGGGTTACAAGGATTCACTCACATTTTGTGCTTTAACTATTGAAAAATAGCAGATATACAAGCTCACAGCGCGGCACCGAGTGCCGCGCTGCGAGCTCGTAGATCTGCTATTTTTGAAAAATCTTGAAAATCTGTGCAAGTCTTTGAGTATTTCAAATCCTTCTAGGCCTAAGGTTTTTTTTTTTAAATCGGTTTCTATGTCAGTGGTGCTCAAACTTTTTCATGTGAAGCACCCCCAAAATTATGTATTATGTATTTGGCCATGCACGGCCCCTATCTCAAAATATTTCGTTTCAGGGTTCCCCCAGAAGCAAAATTTGAGTTACAAATGTTCGCTTAAAAAATACATATTCAAAGATTTGCACACATTTTCACGACTTTAACGAAGAAATAGCAGAACTACATGCTCGCAGTGCCGTGCTGTGAGCTTTTATATCTGCTATTTTTCAATAGCTAAAGTGTAAAATAATTAAGGCCCCTCCACCTTGGGCCCTAGTAACTCAGTGCCACTTCCCCCCCCCCCCCCCCCCCCCCCCCCCTTGTGACGCCCCTGGTTACACCCCGGTCGTATTCAAGCTCTTAATAAGCTTGGCAAATAAAACGTTTTGCCAAGAGAGAGTTTCGGAGTCAACCGACGAAATCCCCCTCGAATGGCAGTCCTTTTTTTTACGTGTAACAACCTGGATTTAAACCCAAGGACTCCCTCATGGGAAACCTAACATCTACTTATAGATACTTATACTGTTCAGGCGAAGGGGAATCCCTGTTCATGGTCAAGGGAGGTATTAGGCTTCTGGCAGGATTATTCTGCTACATTTGCACTATTTGAAGACTACATTCACACCATAATGTTGTGTGGAGGAGTGTGAGTGGACCAGTAAACGGGAACAGAACATATTGAAATTCTGGAAGTTTCTTAGAACTGTCTTGGACTGTATGTTGTTTGCGACCGTCAGGCCGCAGTTACTATGAAAGCCTCCAACTCTGTCCGTCCGTCACACTGCTCAGAGCCAGCTGCGTCTGTTTGGGGGGAACCAATCTTTTCCCCCCACATGATCACAAAGACCGTGTCCGTTTGCGTGATCGATCGGCGGGCCACTCTCTGTCGACCTGACGGTCGCTAATCACACCGGCTGTCTGTCAGTCCCTCCATCAGTCAGTCCCTCCGTCTGTCCATCACATCACGTCACACTTTTGGCCCTACTCTTATCTCCGGCACCTTTGCCCCTATCCATGCCAAACTTTGCACACACACTCCTTGGCTGCCAAACCACAAACTCCGCCCCTGATTTCTCACGTGCCCCTCACCATGAGGTTGCCGACCTGACGGCCGCTTATCTCCCGATTAGGGAGTCTTACTGGTACTTGTATTCCTATTCTTGGACGTCATGTGACAGGTATAATTCAGTCTCCTCTGAATCTCATCGAATCCTACATTATAACAACATATCTAATATTAGATTTCTACTTGTAGTTCAGAAAGAAAACATCACCTTTTTCCTCTGATTAAAATCTAACCGGTCACCAAACTCAGTGGTTCTTAAAGTGGCGTCCAGGGATCTCCAAGGATCTTTGAGGGGGTTCCAAATGGACCATTAAGGCAGGGTATTTCAAAGTTGGTGATGGGGCACCCTGGGGTGCCGCGAGATTATTTTATAACATTTTGAATTCATCAATATCACTATATCAATATCACTTCACTATATTAGTAAAACAGATTTGATTTGCACTGTACTTGATGAGTTCTTTTTCTATCTACGACAACACCCTTCACCAAAAATAGCAGATCTACAAGCTCACAACGTGTCACAACGTGACGCGTTGGTTGACGCGTTGTGAGCTTGTAGATCAGCTATTTTTGGTGAACCTTCCCCCCAGACTAGGCATGCTGGGGTTCAAGTGGTTAAACGTCAAGTATAACGTTATTTTCAGTCAGTTCTGATGGAAACGGATATTTCTCCAATATGATGTAAGATTCTAAAAATGTACGTAATGTAATTCAGGGGTGCCGTGGATGAAAAAGTTATTTACAGGGGTGTCCTGAGTCAAAAAAGTTTGAAAACCCCTGCATTAAGGTATCTCTCCAACTCCACCAAGCAGACTACTACAGAGAGCGGTCTTTACAGGTCTGTAACTCGGGAGGAATACGAAAGTACGACGATTACTCCAACTACATGTCTACTAGGTGTGTAACAATATAGTAACTGCATCGAAATATCGCTTTTAACTTAACAAAATCTAAGTATATCGAAATGAAAATAGCTAAAATCGAATCGTATCGTTTGATTTTGTATCGTATCTAATCGGCAGTGCAAAGAATCGATTGTATCGATACTATATACTTGTGCATTGTATTTGGCATTTTTAAGAAGAAAACATGAAAAGGAGGGGTTTGATTACTTTTCCATTACATTTAGCTACACTGGTCTATCGATAAATGTGTGTAATCTCTGGGTTCATGTCAAGGTGCAGATTTGTCAATATACAATGTCCATGTATTTGGCAGATAATCACAGTGTTTACTTATTTATATCCATAATAATACATGTTTCCCTTAAAAACCTGCACTATCCACACCTTTCACACAGATTTAATTTCTTTGCTAAATAGTTACTATATCGATTTTAAATCATTGAATCGTATCGTATCGTATTGCCATGAATGAACCAATATCGTCTATGTATCGTATCATCAACAATGTATTGTGATATGTATCGAATCGCTATTAAAATGTATCGTTACACCCCTAGGGCTCTATTATGATCCAGGTCTTATGCCTTATGTCTTAACTTCTTTGCCTTTTTTTTACTATTTTGAAAAACATTTTTAAATACTTCAAATGCTGATCTACATCTGCACATTGTGAGCTTGCAGATCAGCTATTTGAAATATAAAAAAAATATATGTATAGTAAAAAAAGGCAAAGAAGTTAAGGCATAAGGCATAAGACCTGGATCATAATAGAGCCCATAGTGTCTACGTGTGCGGTTAGGGTTGGGGTTAGAGATAAAGTTAGTAATGGGGGAGACTCTCATTTGCACCCTCTCAAAGTAATGGGGATCCTTGACGTCTTTTGAAACGTTTTCAAACCACTGCTCGAACTGTTGCAATGTTTTATACTATCATAGTCAAGAATATGTCCACCACGGCTTACTTTTGAATGAGGGATCTGAAGTAGCCTACAAGGTCAGTGGCGGTGATGTAATGGCAATAAAGACTGGGTTTGTAGAAAACGCCTTTGGAGCCACTGCGCTGCTGTAGAATGCAAACCTCAGGGTGCGTCATCTGCTCAAGGTTGATGCGACCCGAGTCAGTTGACATGCCGTGTACACTGACACACTCTGCCTGAACATCGTGTTTGCTGTGTATTGCAAGCCTCGGCAGGTGCGTCACAAGGGAGGGGTGGGGGGGTTGTGGGACTGAGTTACTAGGGCCCAAGGTGGAGGGGCCCTAATTATTTTATACTTTAGCTATTGAAAAATAGCAGATCTACAAGCTCACAGCGCGGCACAGAGTGCCGTGCTGCGAGCTTGTAGACCTGCTATTTTTGAAAAGTCGTGAAAATGTGTGCAAATCTTTGAATATAATGTATTTTTTAAGCGAACATTTGTAACTCAAATTTTGCTTCTGGGGGTCCCTGGAACTAAATATTTTGAGATGGGGTCCTTGGCCAAATACATATCATTTTGGGGGTCCTTCACATGAAAAGGTTTGAGCACCACTGACATAGAAACATACGTTTTTTAGAAAACCTTTGAAGGATTTGAAAAATTCAAAGACTTTCACACATTTTCACGATTTTTCAAAAATAGCAGATCTACAAGCTCGCAGCGCGGCACTCGGTGCCGCGCTGTGAGCTTGTATATCTGCTATTTTTCAATAGTTAAAGCACGTAAGCAAGTAAGCATTCATAAATAATGCGTTCCCAGTCTAAGGGGGCCCGCAGTGAATCCTCGTACCCAGGGCCCATCAGAATTTGGTGTGACACCCCTGGCTGTGTATTGCAAGCCTCGGTGCTTATGAATGACAGGAGAGCAGAGCAGAGTTAAGTGTGTTGGCCATGA
Organism: Nannobrachium achirus; assembly: GCF_963921795.1. Classification (NCBI taxonomy): domain Eukaryota; kingdom Metazoa; phylum Chordata; class Actinopteri; order Myctophiformes; family Myctophidae; genus Nannobrachium; species Nannobrachium achirus. The sequence continues at coordinate 16,430,473 of NC_137831.1, forward strand.
GGGACGTTGTGTCCTTAAGGCGCTGTTGTATCTTCTGCCCTTTGGTTTCATTTTGGCGTTACTTTGCTCTATAAGGTCTATAAGGTTATAAGGTCTGGCTATGACACGCTTCCTAGTTTCTTCTTCTTTGAGCTGTTTTTGTTTTTTTCGCACTGATTTTTGACATTGCACTATTAGGTTGTGTTAGTAGTTTCTGAGTATTTTGCTTTGTTTAACAATGACAGTGAGATACTTGTTGCACTAATTAGCATTGACTGCTATAGGGTCTCTTTGGACTCTGGATCTGTGTGGACACTGTACTATTTTGATAGTTGTGCCCTAAGACAATTATATATTTATTATATATTATTCGCCCCCCCCCTCTTTTGATGCACCTTCTCTTTACTGTTACAGTACTGTTCTTGTTTCTTCCTACCTTTTTCTTACTTCTCTGTAACTTTGAGGGAAGTGGCTGGAAACGGCTGCTGCAAATAGTAGAGCACACATGGGCAACATACGGCCCGGCGGCCGTACCCGGCCCTTCGACCATCTCAATACGGCCCTCAAAGTCCTCAAGAAAAACTAAATGACCCCCATAAAATCTACATCTTAAAAGGCAGCATCATGTTATTAGGGAAATCAATTGAACGTAACTCCAATTAATTATTAGTAATTAATACGTAGGCCTGTGTAAGGAAGGAACTTTGGGTCCCTTCACTTACTTGAACCGCCTGAATTTACCTTGAATCCACTAAGAATATAATGGGAAGCTTTTAACATGTTTTTTGATGACCCTAAGGACCATAAAAAAACCTTGAACCATTACTATTGCAACTTCTTTTGGGTCAAACCTCAGACTGACTGGCCTAGAAGTGTGTCCATCTTCCAGCATGGGTTTTCCTCTTAGTTAGAAATGACTGAATCAGCCAGCGTCTCCCTCTCTCTCTTTTCCTTCACGCTGCATTATCTCCCTCTCCAGCTGCTCCGACCGCAACTGTGTCTGTGATCCCACCATTTTTCCACCGCTGGTTCAGGTCTGTCAAAAACAATATAAAAGCTGCTCATGGAAACTCCCTTCTAATAATTCTGCACGTTGTGGAGAAATGAACTTGAGATTGAAATGAAATATTCGGTACGTAATTATCAGTGGCGTCAGTTCAGAAAAAGCTAAGGTATGGCAACATGACTGGTGTCTTGAACTCTTACACCAGTCATGTTGCCATACCTTATCAACAGGCATGATTCATTTGTTTTGAGAAGTACATTTTCTTTTCCCCCCCGTTTCTATGGTTTCTTGGGCTGGATATGGCAGCCTGGAACGGTTGTTCAAGTGCAGCTAAACTTGGCATGTTAGTAAACGTGCCACAATTAAGAATAATGCATTGCACCCAGTGCAGCTGACCTGCGGAACCTGGGAATATACCATTCTGTCAAGATGGGGAGAATAAAAGTGTGGAGAATATAATTATAATACCTTGTTAAAGTGACCATTTTGTTGAATTTTGCATTTGTAGTTATTTAACTGTAATTTAACAACATAATAACCAGCACAGATAGACAAAGAGACATTCATGGATTTATATTTAAAAGTAACTTTTAATTTCCCCCTGGACCCAGGGTATGGCAGCTGCATACCCCTGCCATACCCAATTGACGCCCCTGCGTAATATAAACACGCACAACAGTCTGACTCCAGACACGTCGTGTTGTATATGTGAACACGTCTGAGCTGTCAACCGCACCGACAGACAGGGGTTTTGGACGCATATCATGCATAGTCGAGATTCTGAACCCAGATGAGATGTTTTACATTATAAAAAATAAATAATAATGCATCAACAACTTATGGTAAAAAGAAAAACATGAGGCAGGCACGTGCACACATAGTCATCAAAGGGGGCTTGAGCCCCTGCCCTTTAATCCGTCTGTAAAAAGTGCCCTCTCCAGACCATGAATGCAGTTTTTACTATGGTGAAAGAAATGCAAATGCCTTCTTTCCATGTCATAACCAGAGGCATAGTTCCGCCGATTTAAAACGAATCCAATACGGAACTAAAACTTCCATGTTTGGCCGCTAGTTGCGCTGTTTTCCCCCCGCGAGGTACCAAAAAGAATTTGTCTACATTGGACCCCAAAGTTTTCCCCTTTGACTTTCTAACCTTAATAAACATTGTCATAAATACTTTATGGTTCCTGCCGCTAGTGAAAAACTCCCTTTCAATCATTATGCGTTTTGTGCAAATATGTGGAAACTAAACAGCCAATAGCATTCCTTGTGATTCCTGGGGTACCATTCAAACAATGATGGCGACACCCATACAAGGGACCAACAAAAACGTCATTTTCGCAGCATAGAAACCAACGGCTTCGCATCGTCCATATTTTTTTTTTACAGTCTATGGTCATACCTGAAGGCAGCATTCAAGAGAATTGCCCTTTTCCTAAACTTGAATGCAGCATCTTGTGTTGAAAGAATTGCCCTCTCTGTGTAGAAATCCATGCTGTTACGCCACATCTCCAGTCTTGACTTGATTATGCTTAGTTCAGTGTGGTATCAAGTACCGGAAATAGCTGACCTCGCAGTGCGACACGTTGTGAGCTTGGAGGTCTGCTATTTTCGATATTTCCACTAAAAGGCCCTTTTAGAAGTTATAGCCCCTGCCTCTCTAACATTCTCTGCATGTCCCTGACATCAGGTCATGAAAGACTAATAGAGTGTGGCTAGTTGAATATTATAATCAGAATCAGGGCCCACTTGAAACTCTCAAAAACTCTTTTGAGAGAATGGACCTGGTTTGGAGAAATGTGCCAAATGTATTGAGAAATAACTGTAAACACTTCCATCAAAATATTGTTTATAATATATGGTTTAGAATCATTATGCAATTAACATTTTCAACTTAATTGATGTTCTTTGTGAGCAGTCCCTTGAGTTTGTTTTGTGTACAACACAATGCAATGGTCTTTTGTATGAGCACACACACACACACACACACACACACACACACACACACACACACACACACACACACACACACACACACACACACACACACACACACACACACACACACACACACACACACACACACACACACACACACACACACACACACACACACGGGATGGGACGATATGACAATTTCATATCACGATTATTGTGACCAAGGAAATCGCGATTTACAATATTATCGCGATAATCAAAATCCATTATCCTGGGGTGGAACATTTGCCAAAAAATAGCAGATCTACAAGCTTGTAGATCGTCTTTTTTTTTGGCAAAGATATTTGATAGAGAGTGGGAAAAAATACTATCAAGTACATATATTATAGCCTAAGTACCTTTTACCAATTATAGAGGGTTTAAGTGGTACCGGATATGCAGCTCGGCAAATAAAAGGTGAATTGATCGCAGTGCATGACAGAGGACGATATCACGATAAATTAAAGCTCCACTATACGATTAGTCTGGGATCACTTCACTTTTCGGGCTTGTAACCAGTCTGGAGCGGAAACCACAACACGTCATGTTGTAGTACTCAAAGACTACAATTTGGCCGGAACTATCCACCGGAAACAGTTTTAACCCAAAATAATTACCCTGCGCTCAAGGACATACTTTTAGGGCCTACCTAATAAACTCCTTGATGCGGAGTAGTAGTTTTGCTTTTGAAAAATTAGTTTGGTATATGCATCTTTTAGTCCAACTCGTAGCGACTGGAAAGACTACACTAGGCTACTCAAGCATTTTAACAGGGATTGGGGAAACAAACGGAGGGAACCAAATCAAATCGACGCCGCTTCTTCTAGTGGTTTCCGCGTTACAGTATGTGCCTCTGTATCCTTATCCTTATCACTCAACATTTCGGCACAGCGAAATTGAACATCCCGAGGATCTTCCAAAAAAAACTCCCTCAAAAGTCACATTGGACCGAAGACCGAAGACTGACAGCCGCGGCCCCTCCTCCGTCCTCCAGCCCCTAATCGATGTGCAATCACCCCCACCACGTCTAATTCGGAGGCTATTACGGGACCCTGGCTCCGTAATGATCCTCCGCGGAGATAATACACTGATTGAAGCCGAGCGATCGCCGTCTATAGCCCTGCTAGGGCCATTTGCACGCGCACTGTCATTGGGAGGACCGCGCCTAATTGCACATTATGAAGAGAGACATTAGGGGGAATGCGAGTGAAACGCCACGGAGCATTAACCCTCAAAGATCTGGAATGCGCCCGCATCGCGTTAGATTTGAACCACTTGAACCATTATTTTATGCTTTAACTATTGGAAAATAGCAGATATACAAGCTCACAGCGCTGCACTGAGTGCCGCGCTGCAAGCTTGTAGATCTGCTATTTTTGAAAAATCGTGAAAATGTGTGCAATCTTTGAATATCTTTGACCCGACTTCCAAACCCTTCCTCTAAATCGGCTGTTCTCAAACTGCGATTTTTGAAAAAAATCATAAAAATGTGTGCAAGTCTTTGAATATCTTTGACCCAATCTTTGACCTGACTTCCAAATCCTTCCTCAAAATCAGTGGTTCTCAAACCTTTTCATGTCAAGGACCCCCAAAATTACATGCATTTGGCCGCGGACCCCCATCTCAAAATATGTTGTTCCAGGGACCCTCCCAGAAGCAAATATTTGAGTTACAAATGTTCGCTTTTAAACAGATATATTGAAAGACTCGCAAAAAAAAAATCATGATTTTTCAAAAATAGCAGATCTTCAAGCTCGCAGCGCGGCACTCGGTGCCGCGCTGTGAGCTTGTATATCTGGTATTTTTCAATAGTTAAAGCATTCAATAAATGGGTTAAATGGGTTAAATGTCAAGTTCATTAGAAGTGTGCTGCCAGTAGTTGAGTGTCTCGTTCATAAGTAGGCTACCCGTCAGTGCCGCGGCGTCATCCTGTCGGAAAGTAATGGAGATTGGACACGCGGAGCATCCGAAAGTAGACACATATTTAGCCGATTAGATGCCACTGTATGCAGGCCAGGGGCGTCACTTCGGTACAAGGATTCTCACTCACATTTTGTGCTTTAACTATTGAAAAATAGCAGATGTACAAGCTCACAGCGTCACTCACATTTTGTGCTTTAACTATTGAAAAATAGCAGATATACAAGCTCACAGTGTGGCACCGAGTGCAGCGTTGCAAGCTTGTAGATCTGCTATTTTTTAGAAAAATCGTGAAAACTTGTGCAACTCCTTGAATATTTCAAATCCTTCTAAGGTTTTTTGAAAAAACCTATGTTTCTATGTCAGTGGTGCTCCGACTTTTTCATGTGAAGGACCCCCAAAATGATATGTATTTGGCCACGGACCCCCATCTCAAAATATTTAGTTCCAGACTTCCAGGGACCCCCCAGAAGCAAAATTGTAGTTACAAATGTTCGCTTAAAAAGTATTATATTCAAAGAGTTGCACACATTTTTTTCACGACTTTTCAAAAATAGCAGATCTACAAGCTTGCAGCTTGGCACTCAGTGCCACGCTGTGAGCTTGTAGATCTGCTATTTTTTCAATAGCTAAAGTATTGAATAATTCCAGGCCCCTCCACCTTGGGCCCTAGTAACTCAGTCCCACTTTCCCCTCCCTTGTGACGCCCCTGACTATGCTTACATTGTATGATGATGTTGGCTTGGGCCTTTTAACATTTAATGTTGTCTATATGGCAGGGACGCCTAACTTTGTCACCGGTAGGGGGAGACAGTTTACAGGCTTCACGTGCCACATGGTTGACTGCAGGACTTACAAGCATTGATAGGCTACTGTACATTGATTGATTGATTGAAGACTTTATTAGAAGTTTGCATAGGAAAAGGTACAGTTTCATGACGGTACAGTTCACTGGTACAAGGTCTACTAAAAGGAGATCCATGAAAAGACTAAGCTTATTTCCACTGGAAACCATTGAAGTATCTCATATAACATTGAATGACAGACAAATAGAACAAAGTACTATGCAGTAGATATGTTCACGTCATGAATTAAAATAATTTGAGAAATCATAGCAGAACATACAGATGATGCACAGACAGACAGCCTGCCTGCCAGGTAGCCACACATGTCATCAAATCAAATCACAACAAACAACACCGACCAGCGTGCTTCTGATTCTGAACCCACAACATAGCAACCAATGGCAGCCATATCTCATCATAAATGATAACAACGTGAATTGGCACGGCGGCCAGGCAGGTAATTATACAAAAGATTAAGTTGGCTCACCAACATCATCATAACTCACCAACAGATTCAGTCACCCCAACAGTCCAAACGTCCAAACAACATCATAATCCTGATTGCTGTTGATCCATTGTCCAGAGTTTTTAATTAGTTGTAATTAAAGTCATGCAAACTTTAAACTATTAGTATATGACAGTCTTGTATCAAGGCTACAAATTATAAAATGTGTCCTAAAGTTGGACAGTCTGGTGTTATTTTGGGTTTCAAGAACAGACCAGGAACCCTGCTGAGCAAAAAAACAGTGTTGCCAGACTACATGCGAGAGAAACAAGCAACCGGGTCTACGAATACATGCCCAAATGTATCGCTTAACCATCAAGACCTGGCAACCACCGCCAAGACCAGTGTTGCCAGGTTATATGTGGAAGAAAGAAGCAACCAGGTCTATGAATACATGCCAAAATGTCACACGGTTTGTTGTTTTTGTATTTACACAATAACTATAATGTTAATGTAGAAACAAGTAGGCGTCAGAAAAAAACACAAGTGTCAGCCTATATAACAACAATAATTTACCATGTCCTAAAGTGCAGCCAAGGGCGTCACACCAAATTCTGGGCCTTGGTAAGGATTCACTGTGGGCCCCCCAATGAATGTTAACTATTGAAAAATAGCAGATATACAAGCTCACAGCGCGGCACCGAGTGCCGCGCTGCAAGCTTGTAGATCTGCTATTTTTGAAAAATTTTAAAAATGTGTGCAAGAAACCTTATGTTTCCATGTCAGTGGTGCTCAAAGTTTTTCATGTCAAGGACCCCCAAAAGATGATATGAATTTTGGCCACGGACCCCCCCCATCTCAAAATATTTAGTTCCAGGGACCCCCTCCAGAAGCAAAATTTGAGTTACAAATGTTCGCTTAAAAAATACATATATTCAAAGATTTGCACACATTTTCACGACTTCTCAAAAATAGCAGATCTACAAGCTCGCAGCGCGGCACTCGGTGCCGCGCTGTGAGCTTGTATATCTGCTATTTTTCAATAGCTAAAATTACTAGGGCCCCTCCACCTTAATTGGGCCCCTGTAACTCAGTCCCACTTCCCCCCCACTTTTGACGCCCCTGAGTGCAGCCGTATCAGGATAAAACGGGGGCTTAATTTGAGCGGAACACCCGGCCACAGGGGGGACGGCCCCTTGCACTATCAATAGGTGACAGTGAGTACAGTTAGGTTAATGTATAATTGACTTCATGCTCCCTGGAATGTATCACTGTTCACTATGCATTTGATTATTTACTGTACTGTAATGTCTATCATGATAAATAAGCTCTCAAGACTGCTAACAACTAGGGATGGGATGATACGCGATATCATCGTATATCATGATAAAAAAAACACTCACGATAATCGTATTGTGGAGATTTAATTTATCGTGATATTGTCCTCCATCGTGCACTGGGATCAATTCACCTTTTATTTCCCGAGCTGCATATCCGGTACCACTTAAACCCTCTATAAGGTAAAAGGTACTTATAATACACATACTTGATAGTCTTTTTTTCACTCTCTAACAAATCTTTTTGCCAAAAAATAGCCGATCTACAAGCTCACAATGCGTCGCAACGCGACACGTTGTGAACTTGTAGATCGGCTAATTTTTTGGCAAGTGTTCCGCCCCAGGATAATGGAGCGCGATATCGTAAATCACACTTTTTTTTGTCACAATAATCGGGATATGATATTGTCATATCGTCCCATGCACTAACAACATCTGCTAACAACATAATCTGTCGGCAAAACTGCCCTAAACATACAGTGTTGCTGTTAGTTGGAATAAACACAGACGCAAACAAGAGGAAAAAGGAGGTGGTGTCGAGGCAAAAACAAAAGGGGGAAAAAAAACATTGGCTTCAAATTGGTCATGATACAACATTGTTTTCTTTTACACAGTGCATGAACTTGATGGGCCGCGGCAGGAGTACTTATTCGAGGATGGGGCGGGAGTCAATCTCGCCAGGAACGGATGGCGGGGAAGAGACGTACCGGTAATTGGCGTCGGTGCAATCTGTTGATGTCCCTGGACAGAGAGGTGGAAACGTCACCACTGGCCGACAAGGTGTCCATCACGCTGATCTTAGACCCTGCAACTCCTCATTACATCTAGTTCTCAACCTGTGGCTCGGGACCCCCATGGGGTCCTCAAATTATATTGGGGGATCCCCACTCCCCAGATGATTAACTTAATGTGCAACATTGTTTTCTCTCTCAACAGTAAACACACCAACATAAAGTTCAAGTGTATGGTATCTGCACATTTCTAAAGTGACAATTTAAGGACTTTTTAATGAAAAATGAAAAAAATGAAATAAACATTGGCCAAATGGTCAAATATTAGAGGCAGAAATTGTGAATATAGCCGATCTACAGTACATGCTCACAACGCCTCGAAATGCGAGGCGTTGTGAGCATGTAGATCTGCTATTTTCACAATAGAACTGTGTTATACAAAATGGAATGCCTAAACTCTTAGTGCTCGTCAGGGTGGGGGGTCCCCAGCAGTGGCGTAACAACATTGTGATAGGCCCTGGTGCAGATATTTGTTGTGGGCCCCCCAACCCACCCCACCCACCCCTATAGACACAAGCGCAAGTGACTCCCCAGTTAAAATATGATTATTTTGGGGGGTTGCAGCCTAAAAAGGTTGAGAACCACTGAATTGGACCACAGCATTTTCTCATCACCCCACAGGAATAAGAACAAGAGCAGACAAATACTGGCACTAGGCCTACTAACATCTTCTAGTCCAACTCGTAACCAGGGTTAGGCAAGCGACTGGCAAGACAACACCAGGCTACTCGAGCATTTTCAACATGGGGAAACAAACGGCGGGAAACAAAACAAAGCGACGCCGCTTATTCTGCTTGTGGTTTCCGCCTAGACCAAAACAGATCAAACGGTCCGTTGTAGACGATCACCAGGCTTTCCCCCAGAAAGCCTGGTGAGGCGAGGTCAGCAGTGAATCCTTGTACCCAGGGCCCAGAATTTGGAGCGACACCCCTGCTCAGTCATAGTCATCATAACCCCTTGGCGTACCGTAATCCTATAAAAGCCTTGGTGGATACACAAAGTGTCAAGCGTGTCTCCGATGTTATGATTTCCTCTTATCGCTGCTCGGGGAAAACGTGGATGGGTTTTAAAGTATCGTTTCCAGGCATGAAGCAATCTGCTGGCATATCACATGCGTTTTTTTGGCTGGCACATGGTTTTACTGGCTTTCAGCTTTTTCTTTGAGTTGATCTTGGCATCTCTGTGCAAGGACGTGCTGGCCATTGGGAAAAGCAGGACAACTCCCTAATGGCCGTTTCATTCCCGGCCGGTCCAGAAACCTTGTATCTCCAAGTTTCAAATGTGTACATTTTTTCGCAAAGTAAATCCCTGCTTCATCATACAAGGCTGTCGCACAAAAGTAGTGAAAACAGCAGATCTACAAGCACACAACGCCTCGCGGTGCGAGGCGTTGCGTGCTTGTAGATCGGCTGTTTTCACTAGTTTAAATCATTTTTAAAATGATAAATACAAAACAAACGGTTTTGGACATACAAGGTTTCCACCCGACAACGACAAAATATAACTCATGTAATTGGCCCACTGGCTTATCACTTTGTCACAAATCTTTGAGTATAGCAGCAGCAGCGCTATAGAGAGAGATCTCTCTCTATAGCGCGCAATGAGGGCCTCTCCAACTCTTTTTTTCCCGGGCTGAATCAGGGGCCCAGCACGTCCCTGTCTCTGTGCCAAGATCAACTCTGTTTCACCACAAGCTCATGGTTTGCCAGTGTAACCACCTGGCTTCTTCTGACCGCTCACAAGGCGCTCACGTCATGGGAAAGCAAGCATCCATCCCTCATGCAAAGGGGAATCCCCACCCCCTCCCAACACACACACACACACACACTCGCGCGTGCGCACACGCACACACCAGTGCTGAACCATGAACCTGTATTGAACCCTTGAGCTCGTGACCTCACAAAGGCATAATGCATCTTCCATCAGAGACCTATAGGCCTCTTCCGGGTTATTCTCTTAACATGGGAGTGGATGGGGGTCAATGCATCTGTCTCTGACTGTCTGAACGTACCCTTAGACATCAAAGTGGGCTTGAGCACCTGCCCTTTTATCCGTCTGTAAAAAGTGCCCTCTCCAGACCATGAATGCAGTTTTTACTATGGTGAAAGAAATGCAAAATGCCCTCTTTCCATATACCATACCTGAAGGCAGCGTTCAAGAAAATTGCTTGGTCCAACCTCTCCTGAACTTGAATGCAGCATTTTATGTTGAAATAATTGCCCTCTCTGTGTAGAAATCCATGCCGTCAAACCACATCTCCGGTATTCACTTGATTATGCTTAGTTTAGTGTGGTGTCAAGTACCGAAAAGAGCCGACCTCCAAGCTCACAACGTGTCGCAGCGTGACACGTTGTGAGCTTGGAGGTCGGCTATTTTAGATATTTTCACCAAAGGGCCCCTTTAGAAATGTCAGCTCCTGCCTCTCTAACATTCTCTGCACGTATACCTGCTCTGGAGGTACTGTATTTCTAGGAGAGTGGAACCCTGGATGTCAAAACGTATGCTATAGTATAGGGGAGAGAGGTGAGGAACAATGAGAGAGAGAGACCGAAACAAAGAGAAAGGAGAGACTCTGTTGATGTGGTTGAACCACCTGGAGGGCCTATTTATACTGAGCCTGGCCCTCTGGAGGCTTTAAATGACCTGCTTGACTCACTCTGCTGTCCCTTATACGCACACACGCAGTCACGCGTGCACACACACACACACACACACACACACACACACACACACACACACACACACACACACACACACACACACACACACACACACACACACACACACACACACACACACACACACACACACACACACACACACACACACACACGCCACGTTCTATGCAAACACGCACCACCAACCTCTAAACAGGATGTTGCACTTGGCTCCGCTGTGTGTGTGTGTGTGTGTGTGTGTGTGTGTGTGTGTGTGTGTGTGTGTGTGTGTGTGTGTGTGTGTGTGTGTGTGTGTGTGTGTGTGTGTGTGTGTGTGTGTGTGTGTGTGTGTGTGTGTTGGCTCCTCTGTAGTCAGCGTTTCCTCGCTGTTACCAGGGGAAGAGATGCCAGTGGTGGAAAGTAACTAAGTATTTACTTAAGAGGGTATGCGCATGCATAAAGTGAATGGCAAATCGAGTGGCAAATCGAGTGGCAAAGTGTGTGGCAAAGTGAGTTTAACGTCGTTTAATGCAATCATAAAGGACTTTTCTGTTTGGATGTATGGGCTGTCAAAGCCAGAAAGTAGTTTTTTGCCACTCAGTAGGTGTTCCCGCATAACGTCTGGGTATGATGATGATGATGTCACGCGCATACCCTCTATTGCAGTACAATTTTGAGGAACTTTTACTTTACAAGAGTATTTCCAATTTTCTAACTTTTCCTTCTACTCTGCTACATCTCAGAGGCAAATGTTTTACTCCACTACAACAATTTGAAAACTTTAGTTTCTACTTTGTAGATTTGGATTATAAACATGAACCACATTTCAGCTATTTGAAAATAGCAGATCTACAAGCTCACATTTGAAAATTTGTGAAACGATACATTCTGCTTAATGAGTACTATCTACTTTGGTTACTTCAAGTACATTTTGATCCCAATACTTTTACGTTATTCAAGTACATTTTGAATTCCAAACTTTTACTTTATTATTTCTACATTGCGGTATTGATACTTTTACTTAAAGCTGTACTGTGGAAGCTGCTCAACTAGTGGTCAGTAGCGGTATTGCTTTTTTCGTCCGGAGTCGCCGCCGCGGACCACCGCGGCCGTCGCGAGCACCTCCGCCTTGCCGATACGATTCCGTAGAGCCGTCTCCCATCATTTTTAGACCAGAATTGAGGGAGTAGCAAGCAAGATTCCTTCACCAATGTAAACACAGTTGCTGAGGGAAGCTACTTCCTTTAGAGACAGCAAGACTCGCTGTGATTGGCCGGTGGTGTATGATCGGCGCTGTGATTGGCCGGTAGTGTATCATGTGGGAGATGACATCATTTTGCCGGGAAATTCTCCCCCCCTCACAACTCATAGAAAACATATAAAGAGAAGGCTTCAGAAGCTGAAAATAACAGAGTGGGGGTTCTAAAACTTTAGCGATTTAACAGTTAGGACAATTTTAAGATTTGTTTTATAAAAAAAGTTACATGGTATAACTTTAAGTAGAACATTTGAGTACTTTTTTCCGCCACTAAGAGATGCACCGGAGTGTAGACAGAAGTGAGAGAACACTGTGGTCACAACCCGCCCACGTTTTGGTTCATGCCGAGTTAAACCATCCCGGCAACCTTGGACAGGGTGAGAGAGAAAGGCAGAGCTGCACCATGTGACTTAACCCATTCAGAACGGGTACGGTACACATTATAGTGTATTATTATGTTATGCTTTAACTATTGAAAAATAGCAGATATACACGCTCACTATCTGCTATTTTTTCAAATCGTGAAAATTAGAATTTTGACTCGATGCTATAAGTGTCTTTTGAATTCTTCTAAGATTTTTTGGCCAGCCATCGTCAAAGAAAAGGTCCTTTTCACTTAACTGGAGCTCAGTTAGTCTGTTCTTGTAGAGACTACTATGTCATATTGGTGCTCAAACCTTTTCATGTGAGGGACCCCCAAAATGATATTTATTTGGCCACGGACCCCCATCTCAAAATATTTAGTTCCAGGGACCACCCAGAAGCAAAATTTGAGTTACAGACGTTCGTTTTGAAAATACATATTCAAAGATTTGCACACATTTTCACCACTTTTTTTTTAAATAGCAGATCTACAAGCTCGCAGCGCGGCACTCGAAATGTGTCACATCGCAACGCGCCGTGAGCTTGTCTATCGGGGGTCCACCCATAATTCCAACGTGCCGTTGGTCCGACCAGGATAACATTCACCAGGTCAGCATTGACCAGCGTCGTCAGGTTAGCATTTCACCAGGTTAGCATTCACCAGCATAGTCAGGTTTGTGTCCAACCCAGCGGTGCCTGGAAGGCGGACATAAAACACATGATGATGATGAGTCAGATTTGTGGTTCAAATTCATGTTATTTATTGTATTTGTGGCAGTGCATGTACGCACAGACGCACACACAAAAACACACACACACACACACACACACACACGCACACACGCACGCACGCACGCACGCACGCACGCACGCACGCACGCACGCACGCACGCACGCGCCACAATTGCTGTGGATAATACTCATAAAGTTATTGGAAAAGGGAGAGGGGTGTGTATAGTCCATTATTATTTAATAACCCTCTATATTAATCAGTTTCACGATTACCATTTCATCAACAGGTCAAGATGACTTTCCACTGGCTTTGTAGAACATTATTGAAACTGATATTATAATCCTTTTTTTAAATCATTATTATTAATATTATTTTTAATCAGTTATACTTATTGGAGTTACAACCCTTGCATTCCACTCGGAAATTCTGCACATAGTGTGCTTGCTTTGCATATTGCATTAATTTGTTATTTCCATCAATATACCCCAATGACTTTCTGATTAACATTATACTGGCCTTTTAGGACTAGGATTTAATTTGCAAACTTTAATGGAAACCGGCAGTTACTCACTTACACTTTTAATTGAAATTGGTTGCAAGAATAGTTCCGTTAACATTGATGCACTTGCACAAGGATGCTCAAATGAGTTGAAAAACTAGAAAAGGATGAAATAATGTAAAATGGTCCTTCTTGATGACATGACTATTGAGACAACATGTACCCGTTTGTGTGATGTTTGGACACAATCTGTAGGAGCAATATCCCCCAAAAAAGGTTTAGCAAAAATCGGGCTACTGGTGGCGCTATAACAGGCCAATGTGAAAAGGATGGCATGTCTTTCCCTGCTTAGTGGGAATGTGCGTGCAAAATTACAAATCTCTTTTGGGGCCCAGCAAGCACGGTCAGGACCTGGACCAATCAGTGACGTATCGATTGCGGACAGATAAAGTTAAACCGTGACTAGTCAGATCTGGCCTAGGATATCACCTTATATGCTCATATTTCAACTCCTGGATTAATCAGAAGAGAAGGTCCGATTGAGGCCAGATAAATATCATAACTAGTCAGATATGTCCCAGAATATAACCTTATATGCTCATATTTCAACTAACATTACAAACAATACAAAAAAAATCAAACCTCGGTTCGAAGTGAAGCGGTGAATTTTTATTCTATGTGTTCTAGAGCTATGAAATCTGTGTTCTAGATGTATACATTCTGTGTTCTAGATCTATACTTTCTATGTGCTTTAGTTTATATTGTTATGAATTCTGAATGAATGAATGATTTTATCTGGAGGGACAAATTGTCATGTGAAGCTTGACCAATCCTCAATTCTGCATGCACGGGACATGTACGGGACAGACAAAGCCTGTTCATTCTGGGCTGGAATGACCATATATGGACATGTACGGGACACACAAAGCCACTCCTTGGAAGCGACTTTCACTGCTTCAGAAATAATCCTACAGTCCATATGACGTCCTGGTAATGACGTCAAGTGATGTGGGATGTTGCGTAGTTCTGAGAGTCACCGGAGGACGTTATCATAACGTCATCATGACGTCATTTGGCTTGCAGGGTGGTGTCAGACTCCCTGGCACATATATATATATATATACCTTTTCAGATGGGGATCCACAGCCAAATGAATATCAATGTGTGGGTCCTTGACATGAACATGTTGGAGAACCAGGGGCAGGTTGCACCACCAGAATGTAAGTTCTGCCCTAAGTTAGGGAGTAAAGTCCTTACTAGAGGCTTAGTAACTACTAGTT
Organism: Nannobrachium achirus; assembly: GCF_963921795.1. NCBI lineage: Eukaryota > Metazoa > Chordata > Actinopteri > Myctophiformes > Myctophidae > Nannobrachium > Nannobrachium achirus. The sequence goes on from NC_137831.1 coordinate 16,445,563, forward strand.
AGTTTGTAACTAAGTGAGTTACTAACAGGTGTTGCACCACGACGGCTTAAGGGATAATGTAACTAGTAACTAGACTGTTCCTAAAGTAAAGTATAGTCGTATAAAATGACGTCATAGCTCCCGAATCCAATGAAAACTAACTGTTTCTAGTAAGGAAATGAAGCTTGTATCGTCTTTTGTCAACAGACAGAGAGCTCTGTCTCTCCCATGGTCTCTCCACTGGCATGTACACAAAGTCATATTGATATGCATGCTCATGGCGAGCGCATCCCTGTACACGGATTGTATCACAAATTATATTGTCCCCTCATACATTTTGCCCCGTTGTGGAGTAACGCAGGGCAGCGCATATTTGGAGGGGGAAGAGCACCGTTCAAGTCGCTGTTGTGCTATATGTCTGCCGCATGAATTAAGAAAGTATCAATCCTGCAATATAGAAATACTCTATTAATAGCAGACACATTGTGAGCTTGTAGATTTTCAAATGGTCGAAATGTATATGGGCTTAATATATGTTTTAAACAGATGGGTCGTTTCATTGTTGAATTAATTAAATAGCCGATATAGCCTAATGCTGTCTGCCACGTTAGTAGTGTAGTTGCTCTAGTCCCATAGAGATAGGTTACTTAGTAAGGACTTAGTGCTACTCAAAGGCTGGTGTAAATATTTTGTAGTTACTTAAGAGATATGTTAGAGTGGTGCAACAGCTGACATTTTAGTAATGCGTAAGTCTTGACTTAGAAGCCATTTACGTTACAACTAGGCTACGTTTGAACTTAGTGTGAGGTGGTGCAACCCCACACAGGACAGTAGGACACAGAATAACAAACTTGCTAGTTGCTACTAGATGGATCTACACAGGAAAGCCCACAGGGATCCAGCGCTCTTCGGGTGTTCTGCTGGATTTAACGTTAAGCAGGTGAAAGTAAAAGCCACGGTGACCTCGACTGAGTTATTTTCTGACATCTGCGCGGGAGGACACAGTATGAATGGAAGCCAAATGTCCAGCCCTGACACCGGGCCAAAAGGCCTGACACTGGGCCAAAAGGCCTGACACCGGGCCAAAAGGCTCTTAACTCAAGACAGGATCCATCTCTCTCCCCACAACTCAAGACACCAGAGGACAGAGCAAAGAATGTACGACTGGTATTCTGCGGGTCAGACAGTTGAGCGGTCGATTATGAAAATCTGCTTGGACTTTCATCTGCGTTTTTAACCACACGAACCCTATAGCCCAGGGGTCTTCAACGTTTTCAGGCCAAGGACCCCTTAGTTTAGAGAGAGATAAAGCAGGGACCCCCACAACCTTTTCATAGATTCCATATAGTTTTATCTTTTGGCGGCACAATCATCAGTGTATTTTGGATTCATGTCAATTTATTTTCAGATATTTAACTACTTGAGCCATCATTACCTAATAAACTTGACCTTTCACTCTGAACTTAGTCTACTCTTTTTCCCCTCTACACCAAACCTCTTTGCCAGCAGATCTGCGAGGCGTTGTGAGCTTGTAGATCTGCTATTTTTGGCTACAGTTCTCAGAATATGGACACTAGGGTTCAAGTTGTTAAAACAAAAAGGATTGGACGATTTGGAGGACCCCCTGTAGTAACTCTGAGGACCCCCTAGGGGTCCCGGACCCCCTGTTGAAGACCCCTGCTATAGCATGTTGTGTGCACATCATAGGAGAATAGGAAATAAAATAGCACATCTACAAGTTCACAAGGGGTCACAACTTGACCTGTTGTGGGCTGGTAGATCGGCTATTCTCAGCGAAGAGTTTTAGTTTAGAGGAAAACAAATCATGGGGCCGAAATCTAGACCCTGGTTAGCAAAGTATATTGTTCCTGTCGAGCAGAAACTCCTATCTCAATATTTTAGTTTAGTTTTTTTCGTAAATTAATGCCTTGCTTGATCACACTGCATCAAGTAGCAGAACTACAAGCTCTAAACACGGCTCGCGCTTGTGCTTGTAGATCTGCTGCTTTTGCTCACCCTGGGCAAGATATGACTTCCGCTTGGTTCCAAGATTTCTAGCGGAAGTGCTGCGTTTAGCGGACGTTACGTTCATGGGGTGCTAGTCTGTTTACATTCCCAAGCGAAAAAACTAATAAGATTGTAGCTCTTAACTCTCCCAACGCTTTGAACGTTCACGTTCGCCCGATTTCGCAAGACCTCTCCGCCAATACGGCGCTCGTTCCGTTCGTTCGTCTGATGACTGTAAGCTGATGAGGGGTCGCGCGGCCATCTACTGTAAACCCATTTTCCGCGGTGATGGTGTAAAAAATCCATTATGCGTTAGATCAACGGAGAACAATTCACTTCCTTGTTGATTTCCTCTGGCTGTAAGGCTCTGTGGCCAGTGACTGGTCTTCTTCTTCTTCAACACATAACAGGCAAATTCACATTCATTCTTGCATAACGCCGCCCTCTGCTGCCTGGCAGACCAAAGTGCACTATTGCACAACCAAAAAAAAAAAAATAAAATAAATAAATGTCTGTCTGTCTATCTACTATAACGTCGCAAAGGTAAGCCGCTTTTTGATGGCACCAGACCCAATAAATAAATAAATAATCTGGCAGTAGGAGAGTTAATAGGTGTAATCGCCTGAATCAATGTTTTTGTTTGTATATTGTTTATTGCGAGCGCAACCGACGGAGCAGGAGACGTAGACCAGATTTTTTTCCAGTGGGGAATACGTTTGCAGGGACACCCCACTGTGAAAAAAAGGCTAAGGCTAACTTTTGCTACTTTTGAATTTGAATCCTGAAAAGTAAGCGTTTTGGACCCAAAAGGGACCACTTGTGCTTCTTTCACTGTATCAAATTGCCAAAAATAGATCAAGCTCACAAAATGTCGCGTTGCGGCACTTTGTGACCTTGCAGGTTATTTTCCCAAAATGTACAGTACACCCCAGAATAGAAGTGGTTAACAATGAAAAGAAGATCAATCCATAACGAAAATACACGTTTAATCCATAGTGCCAGGAATCCGAGTACAAGTGAATTGTCATCAAACATGACGTGTTTTAATTGCTTTGCTGTGGCTTGAACAATGAACATACAGTATGTACGTACTTATATTTAAGTACGTATGCATGGACATTTTTATATTTCCACAGTACAAACATGTAGGCTACTACTTTTCACCCCTTGCAGCTGTGCTCAAATCTAGCTGTAAGCTGGCAGGGGGCAAAGAAACCTTTCAGGCCTCATTAAAAATACATACATGACGCTGTTGATGTATTACTGCCTAAGCACATTTCCAAGATCATTTCTGACAGCATGAAGGCCTTTCAATAGATGAGTACTCTGGTTAAAAGACCGGAACTTTTGAACTGTTATTGAACTGTAAAAAATAAATACCTGGACGTATCATTCCTGCATGGTTGAGAACCACTGTCATACGGTAATAGATCCTTTCGCCCGTTTGGCCGTTCGCCCGAATCTTTTCCGCCGGTCTCACGCTCACCGGGCTGACCGCTCGGTGGGGCTGTACTCTGACTGTACAAAAGTACAATTTTGAGGTATTTCTCTTTTACTTGAGTATTTCCAATCTGCAATGCTTTCACTTTGACTCCACTAAATCTAGGATCCAAATATTGTACTTTTACTCCACTACATTTATTTAAAAAAGTAGGTTTTAATGATAACGTTTTAACATTCCGCCGGATAGACACCCTGGGCGAACGGTCAAACGGGCGAACAGATTTGAATTCTGTCATACATGATCCAGCCATAATAATTAACACACACACACGCGTGTGCGCGCGCGCTCACAAACGCTCACGCATGCACGCACGCATACACACACACCATTTGAATCACATAGCATTGCATGCTACTTATATCGACACACTATTCTAGGTCAGCATTACGTACGTGCGTGTGCGGCGTGCGTGCGTATGCACGCACACTCGCTCAAATATCTCAAATATCTGAAATATTTTCTTTGGAAATCAAATTAACAACATGATTGTGTAACACGAGTCAAAAGACCAGGCAGCCACGGCTGATGTTGACCTCTTAGAGCGTCGAGGGTTTGGTTGTTATTATCAGCGCATGGATGCTTCTGGCCCCACCGTGCATGCGTGAACAATGGGAACCATCTGCAACAAAGCCAAAGCTCATCAGAAAGGATTGATCCGATCCCTTGCGAGACGCGTCTTGTCAAGTCGCATTCCACGATACGTTTTAGCGTGCAGAAAGCCCATGCAACCATGGGCTGTCGCACCAAATTCTGGGCCCTGGGTACAAGGATTCATGACGGGCCCCCCATGAATGTTCTTCATAGGCGGGAGGGGGTTTAACCCATTTAGAATATTTTGAATATTTCAAATCCTTCTGAGGTTTTTTGAAAAATCTATGTTTCTATGTCAGTGTTGCTAAAACGTTTCCATGTAAAGGACCCCCAACATATGTATTTGGCCACGGACCCCCATCTCAAAATATTTAGTTCCAGGTACCCCCCCAGAAGCAACATTTGAGTTACAAATGTTCGCTTAAAAAATACATAATTATATTCAAAGATTTGCAAGCATTTTCACAACTTTTCAAAAATAGCAGGTCTACAAGCTCGCAGCGCGGCACTCGGCGCGCTGTGAGCTTGTAAATCTGCTATTTTTGAACAGTTGTGAAAATGCTTGCAAATCTTTGAATATAATTATGTATAAAAGCGGAGCTTGTAAATCTGCTATTTTTCAATAGCTAAAGTATAAAATAATTAAGGCCCTTCCCTCCACCTTGGGTTCTAGTAACTCAGTCTCACTCCCCCCCCCCCCCCCCCCCCTTGTGACGCCCCTGCGTGCAACCCTTCACAGATCGTCACTTGCTCGCCCCCGGGGCAGCGATGAGCCGTGACCTCGTTGGGAAAAGAATATCGACGCAGCTCAATGGACGTACTGTAGCAAATGGACTGTGACAGGGTTAGCATGTGTGTCCTATAGCAGGGGCGTCACAAGGGGGGGGAAGGTGGGACTGAATTAATAGGGCCCAAGGTGGAGGGGCCTTCATTATATTGAAACATAGCAGATATACTGTATGCAAGCTTGTAGATCTTGTAGATCCCTCTGAAACAGGCAGAGGATAGAGAGATGAGAGAAAGCGCAGTGCATCTTGGGTAGGAAGTTGTGGAATTATAGGCTGGCTGTAAATATATTACCCAATCGTATCTCTTAGTTCATGTGAACTAGTCTGTTGAAGCTTATTCATTATAATTATCGAAATCGCTATGACCGCGCAGCGCCGTACTGCGCGCTGGCCGTGCTCCGCATCACGGCACCGCGGGGAAGACTGAAGCGACATTCTCCCTGCACTGCATAACTCCACCCCCGGTAGCGAAAAGTGAATGTTTTTTTTTTTCTGGTTGGCCAGTCAGGGAGTCTCAGGGACCAATCAGAAGGCTGACAAACGGTGAATTCGGTGCGACACTCCTGCTCTCAGGTGAACACGGAGAGGTGACGATGAGTTCCAGCTTCAGCGCTTGTGTATTTGCATGTGTTCAGCCGGTAACTTATTCATTGAGGATCGTCACACCAGGGTGAATTCAGGGCAAGAAGCCTTTATTTCCATTTTTTTTGTTTACCCCATTTTAAACATCTTCAGACCAGCCTGGGGGGGGGGGGGGGGGGGGGGGGGGGCGTGCTGGGAACCCACTATACGTCAGCTAATGAGGTCCTCCTGGGTACAAACATCCTCCAGGATGTGTGTTTGTGTGTGTGTGTGTGTGTGTGTGTGTGTGTGTGTGTGTGTGTGTGTGTGTGTGTGTGTGTGTGTGTGTGTGTGTGTGTGTGTGTGTGTGCGCTTGTACGTGTGTTGGCACACAAACACATGCACAGAGGGAGAGAAGAAAGCACCATCTTTGACATGTTCCACATTTCTGGGGTAATAAAATAACAAATCCAAGACCGCCACCACGAACACAAACTCCATACAACATGAAAATTATTTGTTGACATGCCAACAATTTTTAAGGACTTTGGAACATTTTTGTAGAAATGCAAAGTTAACAATTTCTTTTCTTTTTTTTGGGGGGGGGGGGGGGGGGTGAGGAGGCACACGGCAAGTATGTATGTGTGTGTGTGTGTGTGTGTGTGTGTGTGTGCGTGCGTGCGTGCGTGCGTGCGTGCGTGCGTGCGTGCAGGCCTTCAGGGACGTACAGAGAATGTTAGAGAGGCAGGGGCTGATATTTCTAAAAGGGCCTTTTGGTGGAAATATCCAAAATAGCAGACCTCCAAGCTCGCAACGCGTTGTGAGCATGGAGGTCGGCTATTTTCGGTGCTTGATACCACACTAAACTAAGCATAACCAAGTCAATACTGGAGATGTGGCGTAACGGCATGGATTTTCAGCATAAGAAATAAAACAAGCATATGATGCTGCATTCAAGTTCAGGAGAGTCTGGACATGGCAATTCTCTTGAATGCTGCCTTCGAGTATGGCATGGAAAGAGGACATTTTGCATTTCTTTCAGCATAGTAAAAACCGCATTCATAGTCTGGAGAGGGCACTTTTTACAGACAGGTAAAAGGGCAGGGGCTCAAGCCCCCTTTGATGTCTATGTGTGCACGTGCCTGCATGCCTTGTGCATGTTAGTTGTCTAGGCCAGCTGGGTCAGCCTTACTGGAGGCCAAGTCATTAAGATAGTGAAATAAAGCAGCTTTGTTTTGTTGTCATGGTCCATGAAATACTATTTAGAGTAGACTCAGGCTCGCCTTCAGGGGTGTTACACCACATTCTGGGCCCTGGCCTGGGTACAAGGATTCACTGTGGGCCCCCCTTGAATGTTCCTCATAGGTGGGAGGGGGTTTAATCCATTTAGAATGGAAACGCATTATTACATATTATTTTGTGCTTTAACTATTGATAAATAGCAGATATACAAGCTCACATCTTTGAATATTTCAAATCCTTGTAAGTTTTCTTTTGGAAAAACGTTTCTATGCTAGTGGTGCTCAAACCTTTTCATGTGAAGGACCCCCAAAATCATATGTATCTGGCCACGGACCCCCATCTCAAAATATTTAGTTCCAGGGACCCCCTAGAAGCAAAATTTGAGTAACAAATGTTTGCTTAAAAAAACATATATTCAAAGATTTGGACACATTTTCACGACTTCTCAAAATAGCAGATCTACAAGCTCGCAGCGCTGCGAGCTTGTATATCTGCTTGTATATCTGCTTTTTCAATAGCTTTAGTATAAAATAATTAAACTTGGGCCCTAGTAATTCAGTCCCACTCCCCCCCCCCCCCTTGTGAGGCCCCTGCTCCCCTTCAAAACCAAAGCCATGCCAAGGAACAAGATTTTAAAAAAAAAGATGGCAATGCCCTTTTCAGGATTTCAGGAAAATCTGTTCCCCACGCTGTTAAGCACTCTTTGATTACAAATAATAACTCCAGTTCTTTGCAGTTAAATTCTATTGTCGTGGTGAAGGATTCAAAGTTGAAATTGGGTCGTATAGTTCATGTGCTGCCTAATGAGGAGAATAAAAGGTAATGTGGACAGAAGGCTGCTGCTGCTACAGGGAAAAGATTTGTCTTCATGTTATTGTGTGTGTGGGTGACTTGGAGAGCCCGACACAGATGACACATTGTAATTATCTATTGAGCTATTGTCTTCTTGGCCAATTGCTGTCTGGCACTGTTCTATTATCATTGCTGTTGTTTTTATCCATAACCACATTAGTCCAGGCGTTTCGAGCAGTATATTGATGTAATCGTGCACTTTATGAAAGAAGCATGAAATTTGGCACACAGTTAGAACATGCCATATGGAACATTTTTGGCAGGGGCATCGCAGATTTGTCTTGGGAAACTTGTGGGAGCCAATTAAAGTTGGGCTCTCATAGACTTTACTATAGAGTAAAAAAAAAAAAAACATATGCTTTAGGTAGCATGTAAGGGATCAAACTAGGTGTTTTTTGGGATTCTGAATCCAATGCAAACATTTGTTTTGTACGAAAAAACATTCCTTGGGCTAAAAACGGACCCCATAAAACTATGGTTTAGTGATGAGTCATCACTTTTCAAAGTTTTGTGGCGGCCGTTTCTCGGGAAGGAATGTTTTCCGTGCAAAACAAATGCTTGCATTGGATTCAGAATCCCGAATAACACCTAGTTTGACCCCTCACATGCTACTTAAAGCATATTTATTTTTTGTATTATTTGACTCTATAGTAAAGCCTATGAGAGCAACTTTGATTGGCTCCCACAAGTTTCCCAAGACAAATCTGCGATGCCCCTATAGCCAAAAATGTTCCATATGGCATGTTCTAACTGTGTGCCAAATTCCATGCTCGGACTACATGAACCCTATAGCATTTCAATTCTGGGACGAATGTTCAGCAAAATTAGTAGATCTACGCAACGCATTGTGAGCTTGTAGAAGAGAAGATATTTGATGTAGAGGGAAAAGGCAGAGACCATATGAAGTATAGGCTACAGCCCTGGTGGACCCCAGTAACTTCAGTTACTTCATTTCATTGTCCATTGTCAACATCAACCACATAATATAGTGTCTGTCAGTGGTTCTCAAAGTCCAGGGACCCCAAGGGGTCCTTGAGGCAGTTCCAGGGAGTCCCCACTCCCCAGCTAAATGATAGTTAGGAACCGGTCTGTAACTCAAAGAGTGTACAAATGAAACCAAATGTGTCTGTGTTGGTTCTAGTTGCACACGCTCAGAGTTGAATTAACACTGATTTTACAGTATAAATTGGGGTCCCAGAGATAGACATGCCATTAAATGGTGGTCAGCAGCATATAATGTATGTCAAACTGGGGGTCCTTGAAATTTAAATGGTTGAGAACCACTGCTAGAGCCATACAAATCTTCTCTGAAATATCTTTTCTGACGGGGGTCCATGGTCTGATAAGTGTCAATTTGGGGGTCCTTGACATGAAAAACTGGTGTATGTCTTGTGCAGTAGGCTTTCACTTAAAGGGCCAGTTCACCCCTGGAACAACCAGATCTTATTTTATTGTTGTTTGGGACACGATCAACACAATCCTGAGTAATTCTTTGTGTTCAGTCTGTGTTTTGAGATATTTTAGTATTTCAGCATGAATGATGATGCATTTTGCATCATATGAGTCATCATGCTGCATCATATGATGCAAAATGCATCATCATTCATGCTGAAATACTAAAATATCTCAAAACACAGACTGAACACAAAAAATAACTCAGGATTGTGTTGATAGTGTCCCAAACAACAATAAAATAAGATCTGGTTGTCCCAGGGGTGAACTGGCCCTTTAACTCTTTGAGTGCCAGCGCCCTCTAGGGGCCAAAGAATGCCAGCGCATCTCTCATAGGCGAGCGCTTTAGCTTCCAGGACTTCAGCTTCCAGGACCTGACGTGCTCACGTTCATGCACGGCATGGAAATGTCCCGGATGAAGATGCTAACAGAATGGCTATTCCCATTTTGTCATCTAAAAGATCATTTTTGGGCGATTTCGCCGTAAATAAACCTCGCGCCGCTTCCCTAAAACACAAAAAAGAGATATAAGCCTTTAAAGATGCGGTCTTTCATTGGATTAGGCGGAGATTGGCGATTGCGTTCGCAAATTACGGCCGGCCGGGACGTTGTTAGCTTTCGGCTAGTAGCTACAAAAATCAAGCCAGGCTTCAGAAGGCCTCTTATCATTTTATTCATTTAATTAAATAAAGCCGAACTACTTCGGGATCGGCACACTCGTGTACTCATCGGAAGCGGCGCCGAACATCGGGTGAACATTGGGGAGCTCAAAAATGTATTTTAAACCATTTTTAATGGAATATATCGTCGGACAGAGTAGAACGGCTAGCTGGCTAGCGGCTAGCGAGCCAGGACCACCCACGACTCTACAAGCAGCTCGGGGTAAGTGAATTAATAAAAAAAAGATTGTATTGGATTGAAATAAAGCCGAACTAGTTCGGGATCGGCACCAGATGAGTTAATGTGAAAAAAGTGTGGAACATATTATGTTTTTTTAATAGAATGAGGCCAATGAGGCTCGGATGAGGTTGAAACCGTGGCCACATTTTTGGATGCCGTTTTGTTTACATTTTGGCCTTATTCAATAAAACGTCAGAGAATGTAATGAACGTGTTTTGTTAAGGTTAGCTAAGGTTAGCTAACTCACTGCATGGGTCCTCAAGCAGGAAATGCAAAAATTCTTTCCGTAGCCCATGCAGGGGTCTTCCATGTTTCCAGGCCAAGGACCCCTTAGTTGAGAGAGAGATGAAGCAGGGACCCCCCACAACATAGATTCCATATAGTTTCATCGTTTGACAGCACAATCATCAGTGTATTTTGGATTCATGTCAATTTGTGTTTTCAAATATTTAAACACTTTAACCGTCAATACTTAATAAACTTGACCTTTCACTCTGTACTTAGTGTGCTCCATTTTCCCCTCTACACAAACCCGCTTTGACCAAAATAGCCGATCTACAAGTAGATCTGCTATTTTTGTTCTCAGAATATAGACGTTCAAGTGGTTAATATAGAAAAGGAGAAAAAAGTTTCTATCACACAAACATTTAGAGGACCCCCTGTAGTAACTCTGAGGATTTCAAAGTGGGTGACAGGGCACCCTGGGGTGCCGTGACGGCAGTCCAGGGGTGATGGGGCACAGGGTGAAGCCCTGCTTCCTCATACAAGACTGTCATACATCATACAAGATACATCATACAAGACTGTCGCACAAGACTAGTGCCGATCTACAAGCACACAACGCCTCGCGATGCGAGGCATTGTGTGCTTGTAGATCGTCTGTTTTCACGAGTTTTATACATATTATAGATGATGAATAAAAACAAACGGTTTCCACCCGACAACAAATAAGGTGCTGGGAGTGAAAATTATAATGTAGGGGTGCCTCGCATTAAAAAAATATTCATGGGGTGCCCTGAGACAAAAAAAAATGTGGGAACCCCTGCCCTAGGGGTCCCGGACCCCCTGTTGAAGACCCCTGTACTACAGTGTTATATTGCAAAGTACACTATACTGTATGTACGGGCTGACATAGAAAAATATGAAGTAATTTCACAATACAAGCTGCAGGCAGGTTTTTCCATTACATGTCCTTGGCCTCAAAGGATTGAATTTGTTTTATTTTATTTCACCACCATTCAAACGTACACATATCTAATCTAGACATTACTGCTTTCTGCATGTCTGCACTTATCTCACCCTCCTCTCTCTCTCTCTCTCTCTCTCTCTCTCTCTCTCTCTCTCTCTCTCTCTCTCTCTCTCTCTCTCTCTCTCTCTCACGAAAGCGTGGGGTGGCTCAAAGTAGCTGACAGAGTACAGCATCTTGCAATGGGCCTGGTGTACAAGATACACTAAACCTCCAAGATACCCATGTACCTGACAAACTACTTCCTAAAGGTCAAGGATGTCCACGAACACAACACCAGAGGCAGCCCCACCAATCATGTTCAAAGTAGATTTAACACTAAATCTCTCGCTCTCTCTGCATGTCTGTCTCTCTCTCTAAATTCAATTCAACTCAATTCAAAGGGGCTTTATTGGCATGAGAAACATACCTTTACATTTCTCTTGCACGCACGCACGCACGCACGCACACACGCACACACGCACACACGCGCACACACACACACACACACACACACACACACACACACACACACACACACACACATCACTTCTTCTTTCCCCTCACAGAAATTGACAGTTCACTTATTATTATTTTCATTTCTCTTTTCCACACCTGTATTTTTCATTTTGTTTCAAAATAATGTATGTATTTTATTGTATTTTAATGTGTGTTCATTCAAAGTAAAAGCAGCTTTGAGGAGCACCAACCTCATCACGTCTCTGATCCAAGGCCCTAGCCTAGAGAGACCTCTAGAGGTAAAGTAACAGTATTACACAGAGCCAACACAAAATTCATTCACAAACTGCTGTAGCAAGTTGTTGTATGATGCCCTCCCAAGCATGTCATGAAAACAATCATTATGGTATGTGATATGCTAAATCCTTTTTTTGTGTATGAAAAATAAATACCATTTATCCACAAAAATGTCATTGATAAGAAAACACGGAAGCTCCCGAGAAAGCAAAGATTGGGGACACAGTCACTAGCAGAGAAAGTAAGGGTTAAGGTTTGTGTTAGATTGGGTGAAGTTGTTATGGTAAAAGTAACCGTTGCACAACAGGCCTACTGGAAAATAAAGCAGAAGCTTTATCCACCTGTTTCCAATACATGCAGCACCATGCAGCATGCAGCACCATGCAGCATGCAGCACCATGCAAAGGCTAGCTCTTCTCCGACTAGGATGTGAGCAGGTTGTAACAGTAGCTGACAAAAAAGCTGAGCTGAGGGCGTTCCTGAATGAATCCTGATTTAACAGGAGAGGGAAGGGGCATCCAGAGGGGTGGCATGGCTCTGGCTCAGGGGGCAGAGAATATCGTTACCCTGGATGTAATCAATCCAGTTACTGTAGCCCTTCTATTTAATCCTTTTCCCAAAAGGCTTTTGGGGATGTTGAAGTTATCATCTGCCCATTTGTCAATTTGGTCAAAAGAAATTGGTTGAACAGAACTCATATTTTGGGGTGTCGCTCTCCATTCCGACATGTCGCCACTCCGAAATTGACTTCTTATTGTCGGAGTGGCGACACTTCCATAGAGGTTAAGTTTAGGGTAAGGGTTAGAGATAGGGTTAGTGTCGGAATGGAGACATGTCGGAGTGGCGGGGTGTAACCCATATATTTTGGGACCATCGCTCCATTGTTTTCATTGGTTTGTAATGCAGGCTGCCACCTCATGTGGTCATGTGATCAAAGATGGCCACGGTGTAAATAAGGTCTATTGCAGTAAACCAAGGAGTGCCGTTTACAAGACTTACTTAAGTTTACTGAACTTAAACAAACGGTTAACACAAGCAGTCAAGCACACACGGGTTTCATACACAACTGAATCAAAACAGACAAGGAACCAGAAGAACGGACAGCAAACAATGAACCAGCACAGAGAGCAGACACAGGCAGGGCAGTCTTTAGGCCAACAGCTCACAGCTGCGAAACCTGTCCTGGAAGAGCCCACATAGTCAATCAGGTACTCACAGCATGGGACGGGGCAAGCAGGAAAAGGCCGGGGTGAGACCCTGGAAGGCTAGGCATCTAACTTTTTATATCTATGGTGTAGTGTCCCAGGGTGTGTGCCAAAGTCACTGAGAAGGACTACCCAGCATGCATCAGAGCGCAGATTCTTATTCATTCAAATAGCAAATATACAAGCTCACAATATCAATGCTTGCTGATCTGCTATTTTCAAATGTAAATGTAAAGTAGTAAAACTGAGTATAGTTAATTTTATTGAGCTTATGTTTCTTTGGCAAAATCTGGCAACAGACAATTCCCTGTCACTTCCTTACTTGGGATCTCTTGTTCTTAGACTTGGGAGGAAGTGAAAAGATGTTTTTGAGGCAGCACACAGAGGAAAAACTCTCTAGCGCCCTCTGTAAAAGGCAATGGCTGCCTAGTTTATTGATGTGTTATTAAGTGTGCCTATGCATAGCATGGGCAGACTATTGTTATCGCTCATATTTACTTACTTAAGTCTGTCCATACTTTTCCCCAAAGTTTGGCACGCTACTCCTCCCACAGTTTTTGCACCACACACTCGCGCCATATGTCAAATCGACCGGCTTACTCGGGAATGGTGTGCTAGTAACTTGCTAAGAGAAAGGTTCTATAGTTTAATCTATACTATAATTTTGCGAATGTCTGTCTGTCTGTCTGAGTGAGTGAGTGAGTGAGTGAGTGAGTGAGTGTCTGTCTGTCTGTCTGAAACAGCGTTTCTACTCAGTGGCTGGAGCAATTGATCTGAAATCGCATCACCATTAGCATATGAACACACCTGACATAACTGTGAAGCCCGTTTGTCACTTTCACAAATCGTATGCTGTATATTAGCATTTTTATGGTGTATCTACTATCTATTCTGCATCTAGCATGAGGCACATCTATTCTGCATCTAGCTTGAGGCAAAATGTTTAACCAGCTCTGTGTGTGTGTGTGTGTGTGTGTGTGTGTGTGTGTGTGTGTGTGTGTGTGTGTGTGTGTGTGTGTGCAGGCAGGCGGGTGTTTGTGCAGGCGGGTGGGCGGGGGAACAGTATCTCTGAGCCATTAAACAAAACGGGTTTCTTACATTGATGCTCCTACATATTATCATGCAAGCACCAGTTAAAGTTACTTTCCATCCCTCATATACTGTGTGCACAGTGCACATCCCATAACCCACACACTGCACATCATTTTGGAGCTCATATCTTTGAACGGGTACAGCGTTTCTCCTCAGTGGCTGGAGCAATTGATCTGAAATCGCATCACCATTAGCATATGAACACACCTGACATAACTGTGAAGCCCGTTTGTCACTTTCACAAATCATATACTGTATATTAGCATTTTTATGGTGTATCTACTATCTATTCTGCATCTAGCTTGAGGCAGTGGCTGGAGCAATTGATCTGAAATCGCATCACCATTAGCATATGAACACACCTGACATAACTGTGAAGCCCGTTTGTCACTTTCACAAATCATATGCTGTATATTAGCATTTTTATGGTGTAACTACTATCTATTCTGCATCTAGCATGAGGCATATCTATTCTGCATCTAGCATGGGGCAACATGTTTAACCAGCTCTGTGTGTGTGTGTGTGTGTGTGTGTGTGTGTGTGTGTGTGTGTGTGTGTGTGTGTGTGTGTGTGTGTGTGTGTGTGTGTGTGTGTGTGTGCAGGCAGGCGGGTGTGTGTGCAGGCGGGCGGGCTGGGGGGGGGGGGGGGGGGGGGTAGCCATTAAACAAAACGGGTATTTCTTACATTGATGCTCCTACATATTATCATGCAAGCACCAGTTAAAGTTACTTTCCATCCCTCATATACTGTATGCACAGTGCACATCCCATAACCCACACACTGCACATCATTTTGGAGCTCATATCTTTGAACGGGTAAGGGCTAGTTGATATTAATTTATTAGTGAATTAATTTTCCCCATTGACTTATAATGGGAATCGCATTCAATTATTTTTCTCTCGCAAACCATAGGGGCTACAGTTTCAAGACTCGGAGAGGAGGTTCATAATGATTTCAAGGAATAAATAAAAAATAATAGCGTCATTTGGCCTCATGGTGGCGCTATAACAGCCCAGTTTACGTTTTGGCCTGTAACTCTTGAACCGTAGGTCGGAAAATTAAAATTATTTTTTCCCTGGATTCCTTGGGTCGAGACGCATCTCCCGATATAGGCCACGTCCATTTGCGTAGGGATAGATTTTCCGCCATCTTGAATTTTCTCCAAAACACACTTTTTGCTCCTTTTCCTACATATTTTCTTCAAATGTCTTAAAAACCGGTACACATGATCTATGAAGCCATGCGATAAACATAGTCAAAGGATATTTCGATAGTTCGTACCGTTCGTTCGTAACACGCTTCCAAAGTTTGCGGGAGGGGCCCGTTTCGCAAACAATAGCCATAAATCACAAACAATAGGTCGAGTCAACACTGAATTTCAACCACAGGTCGGGGGTGGCATACTCAACGAATCCCCAAAAGCATTTCCACTTCGACCCCTAGGGGGCGTCACAAACACGCGAAACGTAACCGTTTCGTGCCAGAACGCGTTTTTCACGGGGACCGACCCTCTCACAACGAAACGCAGACGACTCTGCGGATGGTCTCACCGCCCAAACCGCTGCACAAGGTCGCGCATTTAGCGAGCTGCAGGCACACTTGTCAAAATTGACTCTGTCAATTCTAGTTTTATTTTGTTCTTCTTTTTTTATAGATGTGTTCTGATGATTAAAGTGTTTATGTTAATTTATATTACATCCTTTTTTTTGTTGGAATTTGATTTGGTCATTCTAGTTTGTTGCCTCTTGGAAACAATATATCAGAGGCCATGGCCAGGTGCGATATGTTTCTCCCCGGCTACATTGTTTTGCGAGCCGCATTGGAAAGCCTTTCAGTTATAGTGCTCCAAATGTTATTATTCAGGCTTTCGTTTCAATGCCCCTCTGGTCTTTGCCAAATGATTTTAATTAATTACTGTAGCGACCTGGTGCAGTGTTGAGCCGGAATAAATAAGCACCTGAATGCACTTAGACCACCATGTGGCAAATTATGCTCCTCAGTGTTTATTCCTGTTCAGAACCAGGGACGTGCTGGGCCCTGATTCAGCCCGGGAAAAAGAGTTGGAGAGGCCCTCATTGCGCGCTATAGAGAGAGATCTCTCTCCATAGCGCTGCTGCTACTCCAAGATTTGTGACAAAGTGACAAGCCAGTGGGCCAATTACATGAGTTATATTTCGTCGTTGTCGGGTGGAAACCTTGTATGTCCAAAACCGTTTTAAAAATGATTTAAACAAGTGAAAACAGCCGATCAACGCCTTGCGGTGCGAGGCGTTGTGTGCTTGTAGATCTGCTGTTTTCACTACTTTTGTGCGTAGGCCTTGTATGATGAAGCAGGGCTTTGCTTTGTGAAAAAAATTACAAATTTGAAACTTGGAGATACAAGGTTTCTGCCCGACAGTGACGATTTACTTTATTGGCCGCCCAGCCCCCAAAATGGAACAAAGGCCGACATTTTATTTTTTATTTTTTTCCTAAATGACCGGCCTGGACCGGCCGGGAATGAACCGGCCGTTCGGGAGTTGCCCCGCTTTTCCCAATGACCAGCACGTCCCTGTTCAGAACCCAGAGTGCTGCCAGCTTACATAATCATTGGATAAGGCCACCGGTAATTATATAGTCTGCCTGTGAAATGTATATTGTAATAATTAGCTGGGTCATTTATGGCAGTTCCGTGACCACGAGAGCGAAGGTCCGTTTCTCTATGGATTTGTCATCTAGTAGGGTTATTAAACACATTTGGCCGGGGTGTATTTTTTAAAATGGTCGGGAAAATGTTTGACAGCTAGGGTAATTTTCAGTCTCATTCACTTACTATACACTACACTATAGAGGAAAAAATGACTCCCAAAAAATCTGCTTTAAGTGGGATGTGAGGGGTCAAACTAGGGGTTTTTAATTATTCTGAAAACATTGCAAGCATCTGTTTTGCACAAAAAAAAAACATTCCTTGGGCTGAAACGGCTCCCTCAAATGTGTGAAAAGTGATGACTCATCACTTTTCATCCCTTTTTTCAAACCACTAAACCGTCGTTTTTAGCGCATGCAAAACAAATGCTTGCAATGGATTCAGAATAAGCAGATTTTTTGGGAGTCATTTTTTCCTTTATAGTGTAGTGTATCTACTATAGTAAGTGAATGAAATAGCTGTCAAACATTTTCCCGACCATTTTAAAAAATACACCCTGGCCAAATTTGTTTAACTCTTATACCGCTTTGGACGTTCCTGTTCGCCCCAATTCTCAAGAGACCTCCGCGCCAATACGGCGCTCGTTCGCGTTCGTTCGTTCGTTCGTTCGTTCGTTCGTTCGTTCGTTTACCTTGTTGAAGCTGATGAGGGGTCGCGCCGCCGTGTACTGTAAACACATTTTCCGCGGTGATGGTGTAAAAAATCCATTATGCGTTAACATCAACGGAGACCAATTCACTTCCTTGTTGATTTCTCTGGCTGTGAGGCTCTGTGGCCAGTGACTGGTCTGAATCACATAACAGGCAAATTCACATTCATTCTCGCATGACGCCGCCCTCTGCTGCCTGGCAGACCAAAGTGCACTATTGCACAATCAAAAAAAAAAAAAAAAAGAAAAAAAAAAATGTCTATCTATCTACTATAACGTCGCAAAGGTAAGCCGCTTTTTGATGGCACCAGACCCAATAAATAAATAAATAATCTGGCAGTAGGAGAGTTAATAACCTTTCTAGATGACAAATCCATTGAGAAACGGACCTTCGCTCTCCACGGTCACGGAACTGCCATTTTTGACTCAACTAAATATCCATGCTGTTATATGTATACGTATGTAACTAATTGCATTTGTATTGTGCTATTTGTACTTTTTCCCTATTATGTACTAGTATAAATACCTTTAATGTGTTGGGGTAGGAAGTTATGGGGCTCTGCCCAAGTTTTAGTGTTAGTTGACCTGATCTTACGTTGAGGCCTCAATGAGTTTGGTACCGCAAAGCTGGGCAAAGTAAACCTTATTTTTGCATAGACTAAGATTCTGAGTGAATGTTTAAAGTGATTGTAACTGTCTCCGTAATTCAATAAATCAAGAAAGACATACTAGCTTCATTATTATAAACAGATAACATTAAAACACCAGCACGAGTATTAGCCTACACCAAATCCAGGGATCTCAGCCTTTTCAGTAGGTTGAATGAATGCACACAAAGTGCATTCGTTAAAAAAACTGAACACAGAGGATCTACAATGTGTGAAGAAGGTATTACGAGCTTGTAAATCTGTCATTTTCGGTGTGCGACAGAAAATGTACAAAATAATAAGAGTATATAACAGGGTTCCCCAATTAGTTTTCCCCAAGGGCCGAATCATGTCTAGGGTACCAAGCCGAGGGCCACAACATTGCAGGGGGAGACAGTTCAGATATCGTTGTTGTCAGGTGAAAATCTTGTATGTCCAAAACTGTTTGTTTTGCATTTATCATTTTAAAAATGATTTAAACTAGTGAAAACAGCCGATTTACAAGCACACAACCGCGAGGCGTTGTGTGCTTGTAAATCAGCTGTTTTCACTACTTTTGTGCGATGGCCTTGAATGATGAGCTAGGGCTTTACTTTGCGACATACACATTTGCAACATACAAATTTGGACAACGACAACGATGATATACTAGTGTTGTTGCTGCTCTTATACCACCATTATTACTGGGAGTGGTGTGGGCCAGACAGTAGCCCCCCGTGGGCCGCAAATGGCCCGCGGGCCGCCTATTGGGGAACCCTGGTATATAATATAGAATAGTTGCAGAAGTGTGACTCCAGAGGCAGGGGGAGACATTGTCACATATTTAATTGTTGATGATGACAACACTCCATACAAAAACTGTAAGCACACATTCCATCACATGGACCTGGTAATTCCCTCACAAAAAGAGAGAAAAAGAGAAGAAAAAATAATAATAATGAGAAAATAGAAAATAGAAACAAACAAAAAAGGTGCCATGATAGCGCTTAATGAATAGTGTCACGGTGAAGCCACAATATTGTAAAAAAATCAAAATCAAAATGTTAAGGCAACAAACTTCAGAAAACTTTTAAGTTGGGGCAACTGAGAATATTAAGTTAAACAAACTCAAGCTAAACCTACTGTATATACGTGTAAGTTGAGGCAACGGAAACATTTAAGATGAACCAACTAAACCAACTTAAGCAAAACTTAAAGGTTTATGTTTGATTGAACTTAAAAGTTTTCTGAAATTGGTTGCCTTAAAACTTTGAGTTTTCCCAACTTTTATTTTTTTTACGTTGAAGACCATAGATGACCTCAGAGAATTTGATGAAAATAAATCCAGGCTCACACAAAGTTTGATGACTTTTTTCTCTTCCTTTCATTTCTTTTAATAATAAAAAACAAGGTTACATTGCATTTATATATTACAAGAACTTGATGAACATTAAAGTATAATACAAAAAATGAAAAAATAAAATCACAAAATACGCCAGGAACTCATAAACTCAAGCCAAAGATGATTCCCAACTCTGGTGCTTCAGGATCTATCCATCTACAGTACAGGGGTCTTCAACGTTTTCAGGCCAAGGACCCCTTAGTTGAGAGAGAGATGAAGCAGGGACCCCCACAACCTTTTCATAGATTCCATATAGTTTCATTGTTTGACAGCACGATCGATCATCAGCGTATTTTGGATTCATGTAAATTTGTGTTTTCAGATATTTAACCACTTGAACCGTCAGTAGTCTCAATACTTAATAAACTTGACCTTTCACTCTTTTTCCCCTCTACACCAAAGCTCTTTGCCAAAAATAGCCGATCTACAAGCTCACAACGCCTCGCAGCGCGAGGCGTTGTGAGCTTGTAGATCTGCTATTTTTGGCTAAAGTTCTCAGAATAAGGACACTAGGGTTCAAGTGGTTAATATAAAAAAACAAGAAAAAAGGTTTCTATCACACTAAGATTTGGAGGACCCCCTGTAGTAACTCTGCGGACCCCCTAGGGGTCCCGGACCCCCTGTTGAAGACCCCCTGATCTACATAATGGGATTGAATGCAATTAACAGCCTGTAATAATAATAATACTAATGATTCAAAAGCAAACTCTCAGTATTGCGGCTGCGTAGGGCTGGAGTTGGGAACCACTGCTGTAAGGAAAAAGTGTATTTTCTTTAGTTTTTATTTCTTATATTCTCTGAATGGCAAGACCAACGGCACATTTGATTACACACACGCACGCACACACACACACACACACACACACACACACACACACAGTCACACACTCACACACGCAGTGACAGCAAAGGTGCTTATTATAACCACAAGCTACTGTAAGCGTTAGTTCCTAAATAAAACACAAGACCATTTTATAAAAACCTTTTCATCAGCATTGTACCAATGAAGTCTGGGGGCGTGGGTTAATGTAATTAGTGCTATTCTAATGCAGCCGTTTTCAACCTTTGTCATGTCAGGGTCCCATTATTTATTCAGCATTTGATCCGCAGACCACCATTCGATAAGATTTAGCCACTCAGACCCCAAACCTTTATTTTAAAGGAGTAGTTCACCGCCAAAAGGATTTTTTTTTCCTATTGATTAGTCACACCATGGAGACTTGAGTTCAATAATATTTGTTTGTATTCGCCGCATTCCTAAGACAAAGAAAAAAACGAAAATTACCCCCATTGATTCTGGATGGGTACCCAAACGCATGGGCCTGAATGGGGACCCAAATAAGGCCCTGTATTTGCGTCAAAATGCTTTTGCGTCAGAATCAATGGGGGTAAATTTAGGGCCAAGGGCCAAGTAAATTTACCCCCATTGATTCTCACACAAATACATTCGGGTCCCCATCCAGAATCAATGTGGGTAAAAAAGTTATTTTATTTTGTGGGAAAAATACTCCTTTAAACAAATATTTAGAGTTTAAGATCTATATGGGTCCATTTGGTTACCAACTCTCCATCATTTAGCTGGGGACCACCTGGAAACCCCTCGAGGACAACTGGTGGTCCCCGGACCACTGGTTGAGAACCACTGTTCTAGTGTACAAGGTATTCCAATAGATGGCGCCATAACCTTGCTGTTAACCTCAAAGTCCAAGCTGCTGCTATGAACATTATGAGATTCCATTGAGTCTTGTAACATAAAAGTGACCGACAATCAAAAGACACATTAACACAATATGTACATTTTGTACTTTTTGTACAATCCTGAATCCTACTGTAGTAGTTTGTCTCAGCTGAAGCAAACAGGTTTGGTAGATGTGAGATATATGCCAGCAAATACCCACTTTTGAGTGTTTAGAGAAAAGTTGGCTATAGGTTAAAATTGCAGTTAGAAAACGATCTTGGATCCATTTCAATCACACCAATTGGGCTCGACTTACACCTTCTTTTATATTTCCGGAAACTGCTATACGAAACCAGCTTGCAACGTATAGGGTTGGTTTGATGGAAACCAGTTTGAGCTATCGGTGTTTTGAAAAGTATAAGTGCTATTATACCGCTATGAGAGTCCTATGCGTGACCAGTAACAACAGCCTAATTCACTGTTCATTCCTGTTACCCCATCCCCTAACATGTCTGTTGATAAAGTCTCCTATTGGACCAGTTTTACTGACATGCAATCAGTATCTTGAGGCTTCATTGATAAATTGTCTTTACAAGTGTTGCCGTACATACTGTAGCTATAGGTTGTTTTTGTCTTCATAGTTATTCCTTTTAGGCCTAGAATTATTGAATGCTTTAACCAGTGAAAAATAGCAGATCTACAAGCTCACAGCGCGGCACCGAGTACCGCGCTGCAAGCTTGTAGATCTGCTATTTTTGAAAAAGTCGTGAAAATGTGTGCAAATCTTTGAATATATGTATTTTCAAATCGAACGTTTGTATCTAAAATGTTGCTTCTGGGTGGTCCCTGGAACTAAACATTTTGAGATGGGGGTCCGTGGCCAAATACATATCATGTTGGGGGTCCTTCACATGAAAAAGTTTGAGAACCATTGACACAGTAGCCTCTCAAGAGCAGACTAACTGAGCTCTGGCCAGTTAAGTGAAAAGGACCTTTTCTTTGACGATGGCTGGCCAGATTCCTGACATAGAAACATAGGTTTTTTCAAAAAATCTTAGAAGGATTCAAAAGATACTTATAGAATCGGGTCAAAATTCAAATTTTCATGATTTTTCAAAATAGCAGATCTACAAGCTCGCACTGTGATCTGCTATGTTTCAATAGTTAAAGCATAAAATAATGATACACAATGCAGTGTACCCGTTCTGAATGGGTTAAATTTAAATCGGGATCAGGATCACTGTTTGTATAACAGCGTGCGTGTACTTCACATGCACGCACGATTGACAAGTTGATAAATTATTTGATTTGTAAAAAAAAAAGATACAATATCACAGTACAATACCATAATTTACAAGACTTCCACACAAGACTACTTCCACACTTGCTGCTGAGAGGATTCAGTCTCCCATTGATCTTGCTGCGTTTTAATGAAATGAACATTAATCGGTCAAACGGACCAAAAACACGACGGTAGGATAAATAGATTAACTTTGGCACATGTTCTCCTGCGGTGCAGGTGACGGTGAGAGAGCACATACACAACACAAAAGTATAGCCTACACCAGTGGTTCTCAAACACTGGGTCGGGACTCGGGACCCATTTGTGGGTCGTGGATCAATTCCTATGGGTCACGACAAGTAAAAATCCCATTTTCTTTTCCTACATATTTCCTACATATATACATATATATATATATATATATATATATATATATATATATATATATATATATATATATATATATATATATATACATTTTTCATTTAAAAAATATATATACATTTAAAAAAAAATAAGAAATTCCATGAATAGGCCTACTATAAAACAAAAACATTAACTAAGAAGTAGTGAAAAACGCGTTGTATTGCGCTGTGTGCTTGTAGATCTGCTATTTTCACTGGTTTCACCTGGGGGCATGCATGCAAGTGGCTAAATATGTATTTTTTAGATATAATAAGCCCATTCCCAAGATGCACTGCAATCTTTCAATGGCAGATGTGACTTAATATGGCTTATGGCCGCTGTAAATAGTAACAAAGACATTGCCGGATTATTGTGTCTAAAAAGACATAATTATGTATCCACTTGTACGCATGCACCCAATGAAATCAAAATGCGAAAATCGCTAAAAAATAGAATCTTTTCTTTTCTCTAATTACAATCTAAAATATGAACCATTGTTTTCTAAAAAAATATATATTTTAAAACAAAATGCAGGAAACGAAAGAAATATAGGGATATTCACTGGTGACCCAAAAAAGTAAAAAAAAAAAAAAGAAAAAATCTGCAACCCATAAATGAAAATGAGTCCCGACCCAGTGTTTGGGGAAACAGTGGCCTAGTCCTTTCAGTTCACGTCTAAGAGCTTTAGCATACAGTATATATATATATATATATAAGTGAGGCATTTTTTACATTCAATAATAGAAACAATAATATAACACAGCAGTCAACTTGACAAAGTCACCGACATGTTAGACTGCCTATCAAAGGACCGACTTACGTTTAGGTAGACTCATAACAACGCAGATAATATCTTACATTTGAATTTACACGTTATATTTTAATATTTACAAACTGTCGACAAAAAGAAAAAAGGTCTCATTAAGGAGCCAATTCTTTAAACGTAGCTCTCCCTCTGCTCCTGTCAGCGGCGTCAGTTCAGAAAAAGCTAAGGTATGGCAACATGACTGGTGTCTTGCGCGCGTGCAAGACACCAGTCATGTTGCCATACCTTAGCAACAGGCACAATGAAAAGTACATTTCATTATTTCCCCCTGTAGCCAAGGTATGGCAGCTGCATACCCCTGCCATACCCAATTGACGCCCCTGGCTCCTGTCTTTCCCAGCTGTGACTCGTTAGCCTACGTTACCGGCACGCACACACACATTCTACATTTAGCAGCAATTACTATGGGTAGGCCTACTGTTTAGGTGGCTGGACGGTATGGCAAAACAAAAAGAAACGAAAAGAAAAGAAAAAAATGGACAACAGTTTTGTTCATTCCTATAATCAAGTTGTGAATGGGGTCAACGTATCTTAATTGAGGTATTAGCGGCGGATGGTTGTTTTTTTATGCTCACAACAACTCGGGTGAATAGGCTGTATGCACAGCAGCCATATTGGAGAGAAGTTGGGCCTCTTTTCACTTCTTTCAAAGGAAGATGGTTCCATTTGTAGGCTGTCACGAGTTACGGGGGTCCTTGAAATAAAAAGGTTTGAGAACTACTGTCAGTGGTGTCAGTTCAGCAAAAGCTGATATGGCAAAGATGGGAGTCCTCATGGAAAATAGGCATTACATTTTGGATAAAACGGTTCTATTGTGAAAATAGCAGATCTACATGCCCTGTGAGCATGTAGATCGGCTATTTTCACAATGTCTGAAAAAAAAAAAAACGACTTTTGTCCACAGGTTTCTACGGTTTCTTGGTCTGGATATGGCAGCCTGGAATGGTTTTTCAAGTGCAGCTAAACTTAGCATGTTAGTAAACGTGCCACAATTATCAATAATGCATTGCACCTGTGCAGCTGACCTGCGGAACCTGGGAATATACCATTCTGTCAAGATGGAGAGAATATAATTATAATACCTTGTTAAAGTAGTTATTTTACTGTAATTTAACAACATAATAACTAGCGCAGATAGACAAAGAGACATTCATGGATTTATATTTAAAAGTAACTCTTATTTTCCCCCCTGGACCCAGGGTATGGCAGCTGCATAGCCCTGCCATACCCAATTGACGCCCCTGACCACTGTGCTACAATGGAACCGAGCCTTCGTTAGCATCATTGGTAACACCTTTGAAGGAAGTGAGAAAGAGACCCAACTCCTCTCCAAAATGGCTGCTGTGCATACAGCCTGTTAGTAGAGCGTTTGTGCGCAGGAGACGGAAACAGGAGCCGTTCTGCACAGGTAGAGGCTACAGCTGCACACGTAAACAAGGTCTTCGTGCTAAGACACAAGAAGACCCGTAAGGAAGCAAAGGCTGATATGATGGATGGATGGGGGTCCCATCCTAATTTACAGTACACTTTAAGACAGAATAAGACATAATAAAGACATAATAAGAAATAATGTGTTGGTAATTAGAACCGTGGGGCGGCCACCGGTCCTACTGCCGGGACTGCCGGTCGAACTGCCAGGCCTATCGCCGGCGATGCAGTGCGACTGCCTTTCGAACTGCCGGTCGTGCGGCGGTACCTGCCGTGGTAGTTCCGCGGCAGGTGCCGGTGCCAGAGAATGTATCCGTTCTTTCTGCTATTCTGTCTTTGTTTCTGTCAAATAAAACATATTAGTTCTAATTACCAACACATTATTTCTTATTATGGCTTTATTATGTCTTATTCTGTCTTAAAGTGTACTGTAAATTAGGATGGGACCTGGATGGGTAGGTACAGGTAGGTACTGTACGTAGACGGACAGACAAACAGACAGATACAGTAGATAGATGTGAAGCCAGCCAGACGGACAGGCAGACAGACATACAGTACAGACAGACTGACTGACGGATTTGAAGCAAAGCATGAGTAAACTGATATTTGGATTGGAGGAAAGACGGATGGACTGAAAATGATGTTCTCCTACTCAAAGAGGGGAAAAAAAGGGTAAGGACTGGAGTGATTGTCAAGGAGGAGAGGAGGTTCAGGCGAGTAGATCATCATGGCTGATTTAAACGAATAACGGACTCTCCTCTTCCACCGCCCGACTTTTGTCTCAGCCATGGATGGATTCCCGATCCCGAGGCACTCATCACACCAGCGTTTCGGGGAGAGTGTCGGCATTGTCCGAGGACAGCAGCTGCCATATCTGCCACCTATCCCGCTGCCAGTCCTGCCACTCGGGGCTCATCGGCGCCATGGAGCCGCCACCGCCGCCCTCCGTCTTCGGCGAGTTATTTGTCGCGGGCGGCTGCCGGGGAGGGCGCTGTTGAGCCCCCGCCGCTGACGACGCAGTCTGTGCATTTTGCCGAGGGGAGGAGGAGGAGGGAGACTTGGCCAGTCGGTGGAACGTCGGAACGTTATACGGGGGAGGGAAGAAGCAGGCGTTGTTGTGCGACGTCGCGTGTCCGCCGGCGTCATTGGGGCCGCCCCCCGTCGTCGCCAAGCGACGTTCCGTGCCGAGCGCCGCACGCCGGCCGTTGCCGAGCGCTGCTCCTCCCCCCGATTGTCGGTCTTTTTCGGGGTGCGATGCCGCTGTCGTCGGCGTGAAGTTGTGGTTGAAGTTGCGCGTCTGTCCGGCCTCGCCGAGCGGCGTGGAGCACATCCTGGCGACGGGAGGGTGCGCCCGGTACTCGGAGACGCCCAGTGTGACGGTCTGGGTCCGTCGCACCGGCGGCCGGGCGTCGCCCTGGGGAGCGTCCAGGCCCTCCTGCGAGCTGCGGGAGCTGCCCTCCGACACGTTGCCATGGGAACCTACGGTCAACGGAGGAGTGTTAATTAAAACCCATTTAGGCCTGGGATTATTGAATGCTTTAACCAGTGAAAAATAGCAGATATACAAGCTCGCAGCTTGTAGATCTGCTATTTTTGGAAAAAGTTGTGAAAATGTGTGCAAATCTTTGAATATTTGTATTTTCAAAGCGAACGTTTGTAACTCAAATTTTGCTCCTGGGGGTCCCTGGAACTAAATATTTTGAGATGGGGGTCCGTGGCCAAATTCATATCATTTTGGGGGTCTTTCACATGAAAAGGTATGAGAACCATTGACATAGTAGTCTCTCAAGAACAGACTAACTGAGCTCCAGTTGAAGTGAAAAGGACCTTTTCTTTGATGATGGCTAGCCAGATTGCTGACATAGAAACATATTTTTTTTTTTTTTTTTTTTAAACCTTAGAAGGATTCAAAAGACACTAGAATCGGGTCAAAATTCTAATTTTCACGATAAAAAAAAAATAGCAGATCTACAAGCTTGCAGCGCGGCACGAGTGCCGCGCTGTGAGCTTGTATATCTGCTATTTTTCAATAGTTAAAGCATAAAATAATGATACACAATAATTTGTACCCGTTCTGAATGGGTTAATGCTGGATAATTGTTTCTTTTTAATTGAATTCAGGGGGAAAAGGACATGATTTATTCTGTTAATGCTGGATATTTTTTTAATTGAATATGGGGAAAAAAGGATTAATTTGTTCTATTAACTCACTTAGCGCCGAGCGAGCCAGATTTCAATATGAATCTGCGCTTATAACGCCAGGAAATAGCTATATTGAATCCCCAAAATCACATTACATAAACAGGTACACGTGCCTGCGGATGCCACAAGATGACCACTAGAGTGAGCCATAGCTCATAGACTTTCCATGGTCCCATGTTAAGTCAGAATAAAAAACAAGGTTCATGACATAACAGGATGGTACAATGACATGCTCTCCATTGACATTCAATGGACAGGCCGCGGGCCTCCATTTGAGCTCAATACTGCTCAATTCGTGCTTGATCGTCTCAAACCACCATTGGTATGGGCATCGGAACGTATATAGATGCCACACAGAAAGTTTCCGAATCAAAATCCGACCTAGTGAAGCTACGTGAGGGTCGGATGGTTTGCATTGAGCCTAGCGGCTAACAGAGGCCTACGTAAACAGGAAGCTATGGCTTAAAGGTGACGTCATAATCGTATCCTTTTTTTTCACGGTTTTCATCTGTATGCTAGTCGAAGGTAAGCTAACCGTTCCGCTCCGTCTATCAACCCAAATTAAAAGCTTAAACAATGCTTTTATATAAAAGTCGCTCCGAGTCGCTCGGCACCAAACGCCATCATTAGTTAGTCGCCCCGAAAGTCGCTCGGCGCTAAGTGAGTTAATGTGGGCCTAAATTGAAAATGAAATAGCTTTTTATGCAGCAAAAGAGAAAAGATTGATTTATCATCAAGACCAATTATAATAGAAGTATCTTCATTATCAAAAGTAATTATACTTTTCAATTTCTGTGGAAATCTCTAAATTAAATAGCTTTTTTCTGCAGAAAAAAATATAATTTATCCTCAAGGTCAATTACAGTAAAAGTATCTATCAGTTAATAATTATAATTATACTTTCCAATGTAAGTGGAAAATGAAATAGCCTTTTTTCTACAAAAAAAAAAGATTAGAAATATAATTATTACAAAATACGTAAGTTCCTATGATATACTAATAGGCTAGCACTACGGTATATTACTTGATCAGCATGAACAAGCTTTAAGTGCACGCATGCAGGCACGCACGCATTACACTTATACACAAATCTTTTACCTTGGTCCTTCAGTGCCGGTTTCAGGGTAGAGTGCCACGCCCCCCAAATGTTAGCATGCTCCTCTGATATGGTATCTGATGCAGACAAATAAAACACAGTTACACCATCCACCAGCATCAGCATCAGCCATCATCAAACACATAAAAACAAACACAAACAATGAGTTCAGTACGGTACTTGAGTAGATGTACATAAGCCCCTTTTCGACTGCAGCTTTCGCACTACACTACACGACTCTACACCGCACCACATACAAATATCTACATTTTCCATTACACAAAAGTACCCCTATCGGTAAGAAAACGTTTTACCCTTTATTATAATACAATATAAATGTGTATTACAACTATCCTAATTATAATACACTATAATGGATTATAACTGTCATTATAATACACTATAAAGTATTAATGTATTACTATGTTAACTATAATACACTATAATGGATTATAATAGTGGTTATAACACAATATAATCTATTATCATGTATTACAACTAAATCCTGGCGGTCTAAATGAACAGCCAGTGAGTGATCAGTCATTATGTAGTGTTTGGCCCTGTTTGGTCTAGCTCAGACCTACTCTAAATTGGATACTTTTTGGTACCACGCTTAGTACCACTTTCACACCACACTCTACCCCAGGGGTGGGCAACTTTGATGATGGCGATTTGCCACTATATTTCCACCTTCACTCCAGGGGGCCACATTGCATATTGCTACGTCCTACTTTGTCAGATCTCATAGAAAAGAAGCAAAAATAGCATATCTACAAGCTCAAAACGCATAGCAGTTTGTAGATCGGCTATTTTTGCCTCTTTTGAATTGGAATCCTGAATTATTTTTTTGTTATTTTTTTAATTGGAATCCTGAAATGTAACTTTTTGATTCAATTTCCAATGCATTTAGTTATATACTCATGTTAACTTCATAAACCTAAATACAAATACATTGGACATAAAAAAAATAATTTTAATACTACTATACTAGTCATACAAGTTACTAATATAGACTGACGGAAATAAAGCAGGTCATGTTTGGAATTGTAACAGCTGAAAACAATAATATATCAGTATTCCGGTATTAACCTGAGGGCCGCATTAAGTGAAGGTGGGGGCCGCATGTGGCCCTGGGGCCGCCTGTTGCCTATGTATGCTCTACCCAGATCCTTGTAGTGGAAAACCTGGCACAAGTGGGTGGTGTGGAGTGGTGTGGTGTTGGGCCATGTCAGTGGAAAAGAGGCTTTAGTTACTTTACACACACTGCTTACCATTGGCGGCCCAGGCGTTGTGTGCGGCTCCCGGCTGGCCCCCTGACGGGGCGTGCTGCTGCTGCTGCTGCTGCTGCTGCTGCTGCTGCTCCGGGATGCGGAAGAGCCGCTCGCTGCCGGGGCTCCCCGGCTCGGCCCGCCGCTCGCCCAGGACGGGCGAGTTGTTGTCGTAGGGCGACACCTCGCCGCTCGACGCCTTGTTGGAGTCGCTGGAGGAGCGGCGCTCGCCCACCGAGAAGCTCTCCTCGGACCTCATCAGCTCTGGACTCCTGGTGTGGGCGGAGGGAGCGCAAGACTGTCCTTAAAAACCCAATTTCTTTTGTTTCAGCACACATGATAAGCACAAATGATTAGATTGACCATACCATTTATTGCAATGATATTTCCATTTATGCAATGATATTGCATTTTGTTTGGCAGTGTAGCTCTGCTGTGATGATACAGATTATGTGCTTGAACATGATACATAATCTGATCTCACAAACCCCCCCAGAGCAAAGCATGATATACAGATTATATAGCCAAACAGAAATGTAATTGTCCTGGGCCACAGGGTAGTGGTCCAGGCACCTAGGCTGGTAATCCAGCCCTTGCAGCGTTGCAGGTTTGAGTCCCGACCTTTGCTGTGTGTCACCCCCCCCCCCCCCCCCCCCATCTCTCTCCATGTTTCCTGTCAGCCTAATAAAGGCAGAAAAAGACCCAAAAAATATATCAAAAAGAAAAACACAACGCTAATCGCAATTATTTGAGTGACCATTGAACGTCATGTGAAATGTCATAATCATGACAGCCCTAGAGTCAAAGTGATGTGATGTGGGTGCATGGTGACTCACTGGGACGCCTTCCTCCTGAGCAGGTAATCCACCACGTCAGGGTCCGTCTCCAACAGGCTCATCAGGACCTCGTTCTGCAGGTCAGGAGGCACCTACACACCAGCACGCACAGCACATCATATGCACAGACAATTACACCTTAGCGGTCCCCAAAACATTTTACAGTTTACAGTTTAGGCATTTAGCAGACGCTTTTAATCCAAAGTGACTTACAATAAGCAGATAATACATCACTATAATAAACAAGATAACATGTCAGAATATCAACAACAATATAACAAATGCATATGAATATCAATCTAAAAAAAAAACAATATAATCAGTAAAGGAAAAAATAAAAAAAGGATTCCAAAAACCTAAAAAAACAAATACTATCTAGCTTCCTGTATGGTCATTGAGTGTTTCAGTAGTGCTATGGGTTTAGGTGAAGTCTGAAAAGGTGAGTCTTAAGTCCACGGCGAAAGCTAGCGAGTGAGTCCGTTGTTCTAAGTGCGACAGGGAGTTTATTCCACAGCTTGGGGGCCAGGAGGGCAAACTGTCTCGTCGAGTGGATTTTTGTCCTGGGGCTTTTAGCGAGGGTCAGCATCCCTGTGTTGGCTGATCTAAGTGAACGGGTGAGGGTGTAGGGGTTGATCAGGTTTTGGAGGTATGGAGGAGCCTTTGGCTGCAATAAATAAAAAAACATTACTTTGGTGATGTTCTATAATGTCAGAATGAGCTTTGTCTGTGTTTGTTTACGGAGCTAAAAGTGTGACTTTGAGAGCACGGTACGATGCAAGTCAATGAGGAGCATACTTTGAATGATCAATTTCTAATCAATGCAGCAATTATTTTTGTCATTCTTGTCCACCTTTGCACCATGTCAAGGTAACTACACAACCCAAACCTCTACCAAAGTGGTCTTACCCTTTAATGCCAAGAAGTGCATATTGCATCGATAACAACTATGCTAAAAAGGAAATCTACCAAAAACACATTCATGTGCTGTAGAAGTATACTATGAAGCCACATAGGTTTGGTTTCCTATGTCTAGATATCTGCAATCAGCCCATAAAACAGACACACCTTTATTTCTATGTTTGTACTGTATGGGTGCAGGGACGTCAATTGTGTATTGTGAGCTAAAGGATGGTGCGCCTATAAACTTTGACTTCAAGCCCCTCAGATATCATGCAAGAGCCTTTAACCAATCCGGGAACTAAATGCTTACCAATAGCTTTCTTCACAAATGTGTTCATAAAGGTGCCTACTATCACCTCTGAACTTTGTCAAACCCAACTCCCTTGGGAAACTTTGTGGGAGCAAAACTTGTTGTGGTTGTATGGGTTGTCCATATGTGTTGAAATATAATGTCCATGTATTTGCAAGAGAATCACAGTGTTTGCTTATTTATATCCATAATCAAAGATTTTTCCCTTGAAATCATGCACTATTGACACGTTTCACACAGATTTAATTTCTTTACTAAATAGTTACTTTAATCGATTTTAAATCATTGAATCGAATCGTATTGTATCGCCATGTATGAATCAATATCGTCCATGTAGCGTATCGTCGTCCACGTATCGTGATGCGTATCGTTGTTAAAATGTATCGTTACACCCCTATGAGAGAGGGGGAGAGTGTTTTCTGCTGGTGTTTCAGTCCGAGTGTATCAAAGGGTGCGTTTGGAAATGCGCACCGGGTGTGTACTCAGTGTGTACTAGTGGGTGCCTAAATCTAACCCTAATCCTAACCCTAACCTCAGTAAAACTATGCCTAAACCCAACCCTAACCCTAACCTCAGTAAAACTATGCCAACCCTAACCCTAACCAGAACCGGTGCGCATTTCCGAACGCACCCTTTGATACACTCGGACTGAAACACCAGCAGAAAACACTCTCCCATGAGAGAGGGATGACAGTGATGAAGTTAACAGCATAAAAGAGAAATGGGGTGATGGCAGGAGTCTGTGAGCGTCTGGGTGCCAAGCGGCGCTCCTGCTTTAGATTATCCTTTGAGAAGCCAACAGCCAACGAACGCGCTTGAACTTCACCTGAACCGTCGTGCTCAGCCAACAGTGTCACGCCGGGCCAGCAGTAAAGTTCCTGGGTGCAGGCCCAAGATTCTTAACCCTCTAAGGCCCACGGTTGTAATATTACAACGTTTGTATTTTATCCAAAAAAAGGTTTAAATCATTTTATTTTAGCTCCCCCTACCACCTAAACACCACCATTGGATTCTATTGTTTAGTATTACAATGCCATTGGCCACAATATTTGCATATAAATACCCCCCACAGGGGCTGACATTCACACCCGCCACACCCGCTGAAATTCCAGAGTTTTGACGAACAACATCTCACTTTTTCATGGAAGCTATAGCTCACAAAAACATAAGTAAAATGCCTGTACTATTTTTTTTGGTGATCATTAGAATGTCTAGAACATGTACATATGTTATTATTGTGAAAAATATCCCCCACATGTAAATTAGAGCATGATTTATGATTTTTGATTTATGGCTATAAAATCTTACAAAAACATTTTTTTGAAAAAAACATTACATTTTCCTCTTAATAGGACTCCTACAACACCATCTGATTTTTTTTCAATTTTTTATTTCAAGTATTTCTTAATGCGGGCCTTAGAGGGTTAAAGTGTATACGCTATTAAACACATTTAGACCGGGAACGCAAATCTCTGTTACTTTAGATTTGAACCACTTTAACCATTATTTTATGCTTTAACTATTAAAAAAATAGCAGATATATAAGCTCACAGTGCCGCGCTGCGAGCTTGTAGATATGCTATTTTTTGAAAAATCGATAAAATGTGTGCAAGTCTTTGAATATTGTTGACCCCGATTCTGCAAATGTCTTCTAAATCCTTCTTCTAAATCAGTAGTTCTCAAACTTTTTCATGTCAAGGACCCCCCAAAAATTACATGCATTTGGCCACGGTCCCCCTGATCTCAAAATATGTTGTTCCAGGGACCCCTCATTAAAGGGGAAGACCACCCATTTTCAATATTGAACTGTGTCATTAATATACCTTAGAGGAGTTGTGTGGAAATAGAAAAAAAGTTCCCCCTCTTCTGTGTTGCCTAGAACTGGAGGATTGATTTTGGGGTTTGTATTGTAAAGTACAACTTGATGACATCACGCCGTTTTACTTTACAATACAAACCCCAAAATCAATCTTCCAGTTCTAGGCAACACAGAAGGGGAGGAACTTTTTTCTATTTCCACACAACTCCTCTAAGGTATATTAATGACATATTTCAAAATTCCCCTTTAAGCAAATATTTAAGTTACAAATGTTCGCTTATAAAAATATATATTCAAAGACTTTGCGCTGTGAGCTTGTACATCTGCTATTTTTCAATAGTTAAAGCGTTAAATAATTCTAGGCCTAAATGGATTAAAGTGTATATGCTATAAAACAGTGGTGTAAAGTAACTAAGTACATGCATGTTTTTAACTCTCCTACTGCCAGATTATTTATTTATTTATTGGGTCTGGCGCCATCAAAAAGCGGCTTACCTTTGCGACGTTATAGTAGATAGACAGACAGACAGACATTTATTTATTTATTTTTATTTTTTTTGGTTGTGCAATAGTG
The DNA here is from genome assembly GCF_963921795.1 of Nannobrachium achirus. Lineage (NCBI taxonomy): Eukaryota > Metazoa > Chordata > Actinopteri > Myctophiformes > Myctophidae > Nannobrachium > Nannobrachium achirus. The sequence continues at coordinate 16,479,704 of NC_137831.1, forward strand.
CACTTTGGTCTGCCAGGCAGCAGAGGGCGGCGTCATGCGAGAATGAATGTGAATTTGCCTGTTATGTGTTGAAGAAGAAGAAGACCAGTCACTGGCCACAGAGCCTCAGAGCCAGAGAAAATCAACAAGGAAGTGAATTGTTCTCCGTTGATGTTAACGCATAATGGATTTTTTACACCATCACCGCGGAAAATGTGTTTACAGTAGACGGCCGCGCGACGCCTCATCAGCTTACAGTCATCAGACGAACGAACCGAACGAGCGCCGTATTGGCATCGAGGTTCTGTAAAAAATGGGGCGAACGTGAACGTTCGAAGCGGCGGGAGAGTTAATATACTGGAGTATTTCCAATCTTCAGCTCCCATTTACTTCAACTCCACAATACATCAGTGACAAATGCTATACTTTTAGTTTGTTTGAAAACTTTAGCTACTTGCCACTTATGTAGATTTAGATTATTATTATTATACAACATACTGTATATATTTGAAAATAGCAGATCTACAAGGTAAAACAGCACTATTTTCAAAAAGATTTTCATACATTTCATACACTCCATAAAGAGTAGTTTTACTTTTGGTACTTTTAAGTATATTTTGACGCCAATACGTTATGTACTTTTACCCAAAAGTACATTTTGAATTCTGGGCTCTTAGGGTGCACACACACGAAAATACCTATGAGAGTGGAATCCGCGTTCCGCCAATGCATTTCAATGAGAATGGAGCGTTTTGTTTTTGCAGAAATCCTCTACTGGCATGAAACCGCTCCATTCTCATTGAAATGCATTGGCGGAATGGGGAATCCACTCTCATACTCTCATTCTGCCCGACAGTGACGATTTACTTTGTTGGCCGCCCAGCCCCCAAAATGGAACGATGGCCATTTTTTTCCTAATGGCCGGCCTGGACTGGCCGGGAATGAACCGGCCGTTCGGGAGTTGTCCCGCTTTTCCCAATGGCCAGCACGTCCCTGGGTGTATCCTTACTTGTAACAGAGTATGTTTACGCTGGTGAATTGCTACTTTTACTTCTAGTAAGACCTCCAAGCTCACAATGTGGAGGTCGGCTGTTTTTCGGTGCTTGATACCACACTGAACTAAAACTCACTATCGCGCTACACACAAGAAAACGCATCACCAGCAAAATGACTAACATTTTAATAGCTTGTTGTGGTTCACATTTCCAAAAATTCCTCATAGATGCCAATTATGCTGCATTCCACAGAATCTTTTCTATACTTATCAGGCTGTTGAATTAATAATCAATAATCAATAATCTTGACAAAATCAAGTCAATACTGGAAATGTGGCATGGATTTCTACACATAAGATGCTGCATTCAAGTTCGGGAGACTTTAGACAAGGCAATTATTTTGAATGCCGCCTTCAGCCAGTATGGCATGGAAAGAGGGCATTTGCATTTCTTTCACCACAGTGAAAACTGCATTGATGATCTGGAGAGGGCACTTTTTACAGACGGATTTTCGTATTGTAAAGTACAACTTGATGACATCACGCCGTTTTACTTTACAATACAAACCCCAAAATCAATCTTCCAGTTCTAGGCAACACAGAAGGGGAGGAACTTTTTTCTATTTCCACACAACTCTCATACTGTAGGCCTAGGTACTTTGGTGTGGGTGTAGCCAGGGACGTGCTGGGCCCCTGATTCAGCCCGGGAAAAAGAGTTGGAGAGGCCCTCATCGCGCACTATAGAGAGAGATCTCTCTCTCTCTAGATCTCTCTCTAGAGAGAGATCTCTCTCTCTATAGCGCAGATGGCATCATGACAAGTGACAAGCCAGTGGGCCAATTACATGAGTTATATTTCGTTGTTTTCGGGTGGAAACCTTGTATGTCCAAAACCGTTTGTTTTGTATTTATCATTTTAAAAATGATTTAAACGATCTACAAGCACACAACGCCTCACGGTGCGAGGCGTTGTGTGCTTGTAGATCGGCTGTTTTCACTACTTTTGTGCGACGGCCTTGTATGATGAAGCAGGGCTTTACTTTGCGAAAAAATTCACAAATTTGAAACTTGGAGATACAAGGTTTCTGCCCGACAGTGACGATTTACTTTGTTGGCCGCCCAGCCCCCAAAATGGAACGATGGCCATTTTTTTCCTAATGGCCGGCCTGGACTGGCCGGGAATGAACCGGCCGTTCGGGAGTTGTCCCGCTTTTCCCAATGGCCAGCACGTCCCTGGGTGTATCCTTACTTGTAACAGAGTATGTTTACGCTGGTGAATTGCTACTTTTACTTCTAGTAAGACACGTGAGTACTTCTTCCACTCACAGCTCTTAAACCTTTTATGGTGTAGAATTGTACACCGTCCAATAAAACTCAAGACCCTTTGGAAGGTTTACGTAAAAGGGTTGAACAATGCAGCTAATCGCACATAGATTTATGGATACATATATACCTTCCCTTGTTGTTAAAACTGCCTTTGGGTGAGAGCGAGAGGGCGAACAAGCGAGCATAAAAAAGAAGACTTCACCTTCTAAGTGGAACAAGTCGTTATTTGCTTAGTGCAGGAATGTACGCCCCCAAGGAACTCCGGTGGCAGATTACAAAACACTACGGGGTAATATTTCAGACCTGAAACGACCTAGACTTGCCAGTCAAGAGGCCTTGATCAGAACGGCTGACGAAGCAGTGATCTTGAGTGATTTCTGAAATACAGGCACGTGCACATGTATACATCAAAGGGGGCTTGGGCCCCTGCCCTTTAATCCGTCTGTAAAAAGTGCCCTCTCCAGATCATCAATGCAGTTTTCACTGTGGTGAAAGAAATGCAAATGCCCTCTTTCCATGCCATACTGGCTGAAGGCGGCATTCAAAATAATTGCCTTGTCTAAAGTCTCCCGAACTTGAATGCAGCATCTTATGTGTAGAAATCCATGCCACATTTCCAGTATTGACTTGATTTTGTCAAGATTATTGATTATTGATTATTAATTCAACAGCCTGATAAGTATAGAAAAGATTCTGTGGAATGCAGCATAATTGGCATCTATGAGGAATTTTTGGAAATGTGAACCACAACAAGCTATTAAAATGTTAGTCATTTTGCTGGTGATGCGTTTTCTTGTGTGTAGCGCGATAGTGAGTTTTAAACTAGCCATGTTATTTAGGGGTTGAAACATGCCGTTCAGTGTGGTATCAAGCACCGAAAAACAGCCGACCTCCACATTGTGAGCTTGGAGGTCGGCTATTTTCGATATTTTCACCAAAAGGCCCTTTTAGAAATGTCAGCCCCTGCCTCTCTAACATTCTCTGCACGTCCCTGCTGAAATATGTGTATATGGTTGGCTATTTTACGGATTTATCGTTCGTTGCCTGCATAATATAGAACACTCTTTCAGCATACCTAACTGTACCAAAACAAAAGGCTTTACACAGTAAAATCCTCAGTGTTCATTCAACGCTGAGAGGATATAAATGTAATCAAATGGACCCGTAATAGGCTACATTTGTACCCTCTCAATGTTACACATGGATATAATGATTAACAGTGAGAATGTTGAGCTCAACTATGAGCAAGGAGCTCTCACAGCTTGATCTCTGCTCTATCAAGAGAGAAGTCAATATTGATCTGGATCAAATTCTTTGCACACCTGCCGAGACGAAATGCAGAGGAGTTTAAGTACAGTGTGCTTGGTGCAGTGTGAGCCACGGCGTTTCCATTATCCCGAGATCCACATGATTTGAATATTTTACTTCATGGGTCTTCAACAGGGGGTCCGGGACCCCTAGAGGGTTCTCAGAGATACTATAGGGGAAGGGGGTCCTCCAAATCTTTTTGTGAAAGAAACTTTTTGTCTCCTTTTTTATATTAACCACTTGAACCCTAACGTCCATATTCTGAGAACTTTAGTCAAAAATAGCCAATCTACAAGCTCAGAACACCTTGCGCTGCGAGGCGTTGTGAGCTTGTAGATCGGCTATTTTTGGCAAAGAGGTTTGGTGTAGAGGGGAAACAGCGTGAAAGGTCAAGTTTATTAAGTGTTGACTGTTCAAGTGGTTAAATATCTGAAAACCCAAATTGACATTAATCCAAAATACACTGATGATTGTGCTGTCAAACAATGAAACTATATGGAATCTATGAAAAGGTTGTGGGGGTCCCTGCTTCATCTCTCTCTCAACTAAGGGGTCCTTGGCCTGAAAATGTTGTAGAACCCTGTTTTACTTTATATCATAGTGCGGCACTCTGTCGCGCTATAAGCTTGTATGTCTGCTATTTTTCAATAGCGGCACAAAGTGACGCGCTGCAAGCTTGTACAGATTTGCTATTTTTGATTAATATTTTTCCTTGAAAGTGTTTGAAATTTAGATTCTTTTTTTTAAACACAAATCTTCTTATGGGCATCCTTGGACACAAACCATTTTCAGATGGGGGTCCGACGTGGCCAAAAATATATAATCGGCCTCAGGTGTTAATAGGTTAAACCTCCCCTCTCTCTCTCACTCACACACACACACACACACACACACACACACACACACACACACACACACACACACACACACACACACACACACACACACACACACACACACACACACACACACACACACACACACACACACACACACACACACGCACACACACACACGCGCACACACACACACTGTTCTTTGTTTCTTCTTCTCTGCATAATATTGTACTGTACTCTCTCACTCTCTCTCTCTCTCTCTCTCTCTCTCTCCTATGAAGCCTGGCAGATGTCCATTGTTTTTGTTGGGTAAGATGCGAGCCATTGTCCACTAAAGTCAGAGGGATTGTGTTACTTAACGACTGCACAGGAATGTAAGGTGTGAATGAGGTGTGCGTGTGTTTGTCGTGAGCGTGCGTGCGTGTATGCGTTTGTGTGGTGGCATACAGTGTGTTCGAGGCGGATATACAGCACACAAGAAGGAATGAATGGGGAAACAGAGCGAGCATCGAATTACAGGACGCTGGAGGGGCTGAGCCCTCCCTCTGGTTCAAAACATAACCCCCCGTTTACCCCTGAAATCAAGCTTATTTGGCTGTCCACTCACTATAATCACATTGGGATTATAGGAGCCCGTAGACCTCAGACTTTATCGTCCCCAAGGGTAAATTCCCTTACTGTAACATTGTCAGTGGCGTCAGTTTAGCAAAAGCTAGGGTATGGCAAAGATGGGAGTCCTCATGGAAAAGAGGCATTACATTTTGTATAACACGGTTCTATTGTGAAAATAGCAGATCTACATGCTCACAACGCCTCGCGCTGCGAGGCGTTGTGAGCATGTAGATCAGCTATTTTCACAATGTCTGAAAAACTAGTTTTGTCCGTTTTTTACCCGGGTTTCTATGGTTTCTTGGGCTGGATATGGCTAGCCTGGTTAATAAACCAGACTGCACAACGCCAGGCTAGGATATGGCAGCCTGGAACGGTTGTTCAAGTGCAGCTAAACTTGGCATGTTAGTAAACGTGCCACAATTAACAATAATGCATTGCACCTGTGCAGCTGACCTGCGGAACCTGGGAATATACCATTTTGTCAAGTGTGGAGAATATAATTATAATACCTTGTTAACGCTTCCAGTGCCAGCCCCTAGAGGGCACCAAAGAATGCCAGGGTTTGTCCCATAGGCGAGCGTATTAGCATCCGGGGACTCACGTTGCAGTGACGCGCGTGCTCACGTTCGTGCACGTCATGGAAAGGTCCCGGATGAAAATGGCTACACAATAGCTATTAGCATTTTCTCATTTTAAAGATCATTTTTCGGCGATTTCGCCGTAAATAAACCTCGCGCCGCCTCCCTAAAAACACAATCCAGAGATATGGCCCTTCAAAGATGTGGTTTTTCATTGGATTCGGCGGCGATTCGCGACGTTACGCCCCCCGGCCGGGGGGGGGGCGTAATAAAAAAGCCGAACTTGTTCGGGATAGGCACACTGGACTACGTTCCGGAAGCGGCGCTGAACATTCGGTGAACATTGGGGGTCTCAAAAATGTATTTTAAACCATTTTTAATGGAATATATCGTCGGACCATGTAAAATGGCTCGCTGGCTAGCGTAGGACGAGCCAGGACCACCCACGGCTCTACAAGCAGCTCAGGGTAAGTAAAATAAAAAATAAAAAAAATTGTATTGGATTGAAATAAAGCCGAACATGTTCAGGATAGGCACTGTATGTGTTAAAGTGACCATTATGTTAAATTTTGCATTTAGTTATTTTACTGTAATTTGACAACATAATAACCAGCACAGATAGACAAAGAGACATTCATGGATTTATATTTAAAAGTAACTTTTATTTTCCCCCCTGGACCCAGGGTATGGCAGCTGCATACCCCTGCCATACTCAATTGACGCCCCTGAACACTGTTGCAGTACACATCGGTACGACAGTGCGGTGACGGCGACACACAATAGGCACACACAATGACAGAAATTACGGCAGCCATACCATGGCCCTGCGTTCAGGGGCGTCAATTGGGTATGGCAGGGGTATGCAGCTGCCATAACCTGGGTCCAGGGGGGAAAATAAAAGTTACTTTTAAATATAAATACATGAATGTCTCTCTGTGCTGGTTATTATGTTGTTAAAATACAGTAAAATAACTTTAACAAGGTATTATAATTATATTCTTCACACTTGTATTCTCCCCATCTTGACAGAATGGTATATTCCCAGGTTCCGCAGGTCAGCTGCACAGGTGCAATTCATTACTGTTAATTGTGGCATGTTTACTAACATGCCAAGTTTAGCTGCACTTGAACAACCATTCCAGGCTGCCATATTCAGCCCAAGAAACCGTAGAAACGGGGGGAAAAGTAAAATGTACTTCTTAAAATAAATACATCATGCCTGTTGCTAAGGTATGGCAAACATGACTGGTGTCTTGCACATGCGTTCAAGACACCGGTCATGTTGCCATACCTTAGCCTTTTCTGAACTGACGCCACTGCCTGCGGTATCCTCCGCTCCTCTGCGTTTAACAGGACAGTAGGGTAAGGTTAGCGGTTGACAGTGTGTGCGCGTGCGAGTGACGTTCTACTGTTCTCCTGAGGTTGCAGCATGCGTGCAGCGGCTTTATTGTTTGGTTTTGTACAGCTTGGGTGTGGGGAGACCAATTATCCTGGCCTGGTTGGTAATGGATAACATGTACACTGTACAATGTAGAGTACAATGGGTACAATAGGAGGAGAAGGGGGGGGGGGGGTATACAGTAAAGCAGAGGTCTTCAACAGGGGGTCCGGGACCCCTATGGGGTCCTCAGAGTTACTACAGGGGGTCCTCCATATCTTTGTGTGATAGAAACTTTTTTTCTCCTTTTTTATAATAACCACTTGAACCCTAGCGTCCATATTCTGTGAACTTTAGCCAAAAATAGCAGATCTACAAGCTCACAACGCCTCGCGATCGGCTATTTTTGGCAAAGAGGTTTTGTGAAGAGGTGGCAACCGCATGAAAGGTCAAGTTTATTAAGTATTGAAGTATTGAATATCTAAAAACTCAAATTGACATGAATCCAAAATACACTGATGATTGTGCTGTCAAACGATGAAGCTATATGGAATCTATAAACAGGTTGTGGGGGTCCCTGCTTCATCTCTCTCTCCACTAAGGGGTCCTTGGCCTGAAAACATTGAAGACCCTGCAGTAGAGTCCAAAGCTATAGTGTCATTTTGTTAGTTTTGCACTATACTCAGTGGTAGGAAAAAGTATTCAAATGTTTTACACAAGTAAAAGTATCAATACAGCAATGTAGAAATACTCTGTTACAATTTAAAAGTCTGGAATTAAAGATGTACTTGACTAAAAGTACAAAAGTACTTGAGTAGAAAGAACGGCCTACTTCAAATGAGCTTAGGTAGAGTTAGCCAGACAGAGTAAAACAGAGTAAAAACTATTCACATTTTGGCTGAGGTGACAGCTCGTGATGCTGGAGGTACAGTGGAGTCGGCAACTAATATTAGACTCTAATTAGACTAATATTAATATTTAATGTTAATATTAAATATGCAAAGCTAAATCCCCCCTAAATACAGAAACGATCTTCAGATGAGTGTTTCCATTAAGTCCATAGTTACTACCTTTTTTAATAATACATTAATAAATCGGTTATGTACAATAAGCATCAATCACAGTAAGAGTTTCTGTGAGAGTAACACACCACCACTCTGTTTTTTTTTTTAAGATATACAGTATATATTTGGGTTTTTTTCTGCCTTTATTAGATAGTAGTAGTCTGACAGGCAATGGGGGGAGAGAGATGGGAAGTGACAAGCAGCAAATGTCGTCAGGATCGGGATTTGAACCCGCGACACGCTGTCAGGCTGCCGAAGCAGCCTAGGTTTCCGGGCCGCTACCCTAGCCGTCCGGGCCAGCACCACTCAGTTTATGTTCTCAAACACTGTCTTCTGAAATCGTCGACTTGGCTAAAAGATGCATACCGTACGTACTTGTGGGTCGATTCGCGCTGTGAACCAGTCAACAGTGCCGCTGAGCTTGGCGTTCAAGGCACGGCATACTTTTAATGCCAAAACAAGAAGAAAAGGAAGAGTTGGATACAGGGACGTGCTGGCCATTGGGAAAAGCGGGACAACTCCCGAACTTCCGGTTCATTCCCGGAGGAAAAAATTAAAAATAAAACCTTGTATCTCCAAGTTTCAAATGTGTACATTTTTACAAGGCCGTCGCACAAGGTTGGAGGTCTGCTATTTTCACCACAAGACCCTTTTAGAAACGTCAGCCCCTGCCTCTCTAACGTTCTCTGCACGTCCCTGCTGGACATGATGCGGTGCAGTGTGTGTGCAGGGAGAAGAGAGGGCGGAGGGAGGGAGGTTGGTGAAATGTTTTCAAAACATTGTGACGAGCCAAAAGCTGCTAACTGGCACTTTCATATTGGCCTCCTCGGTTACATTGTTGTGAAGAGGCACTCAGGCACTTCTGACGTTGGTTATTATGTGTGCCGTTTTGATTGGGCTCCAAATGCGATCCGCGTCGCCGTCGTCCCACAGCCTGCCATTGTTTGTGTACATCCCGAAACTGTATCCAGCTGCCATAGTTTGTCTTTTTGTCTGCATAATATAGCATGGTGATTGCATGCACAAACACATTTGAATTGCTTTGCTTGTTGCTTTAGGTATAAGGTTTCAGTGGAGCTTGCGGTGTAAAGTAACAAAGTACATTTACTAAAGTACTGTACTTAAGTACGATTTTGAGGTATTTGTAGTTTACTTGAGTATTTCCAGTTTTCAGTACTTTTCACTTCTACTCCACTACATCTCGGTTCCGAATATTGTACTTTTACTCCACTACAATTATTTGAAAACTTCAGTTACTATTTACTTTGCAGATATACAATACATGATTATAAAACACACATTGATCCACTTTAGCTCTATTTTATGTCTAGGTTATTTGAAAATAGCCGATCTACACTACAAGCTCACATCGCGTCGCGTTGCGACGCGTTGCGACCACCTGGAACCCCCTTAGGGATCACTGGTGGTCCCCGGACCCCACTGGTCTACAGCACTGGTTCTCAACCTGCAAATTATTTTGGGGGGTTCCCAGATGATTAACTTAATGTGCAACATTGTTTTCTCACTCAACAGTAAACAAACCACCATAAAGTTTAAGTGTATAGAGGGTATCTGCACATTTCTAAAGTGACAATGTAAGGACTTTTTAATACCTCTAAAATGACAAATCAAACATTGGCCAAATTGTCAAATATCAGAGTCAGAAATTGTGAAAATAGCAGATCTACATGCTCACAACGCCTCGCGTTGTATGATAGAAAATATTAATGTTCCACAAGGATGAAGGATTTGAAGAATTGACAAAGGTTTATCAGGGCCGGAGTGGGCCTGTCTGGGCCATAGGGACCCATACACCCTTCCAGGCCACCCTACCCAAACGCTAGGCAACATGAAAACACATTAACGCGCCTACCACCCGCACTCACACACGTGACAGCCTTACAGAGCTTCAGTTCTGTTTGGCTGAGATGTTTCTTGTAAAACAAAACACATAAAAAACGAATATACTAATATATACCACCCACTGTAGGCCTACAGAGGTAGTCACTACAACACTCGCTTCTGTGCAGACAGTGCAGTATGTCACAGGAGCAATCATATGAAGACAACAGTTACAGCATGTTTCCTTTCCACATGGGCTAAGTAATCACTGAAAATCATTATTCCATATATACCAACAGTCACACTCAGGCTCGGTGTGGGAGGAATTTTCAGCCCCGGGATTTGCATAGACCGGCCCTATGCGAGGCCGCGTAGCGCGCGAGCAAAACATTTTGAGCATTATTTATTAATTAATTGTCAAAATTGAGCATTATTTATTAATTAATTGTCAATTTTTCACTTGAGCACCCCCTCCTCAAAATGAACGGTTCCAACGCCACACTAAAAACGGACCCCAAAAGACTGTGAAAATTGATGACTCATCACTAAACCATCATTTTGAGTGGCCATTTCTTGCCCAATGAATGTTTTTCGTGCAAAACAAATGCTTGCAATGGATTCCGAATAATTAAAAAACCCTAGTTTGATCCCTCACATCCCACTTAAAGCAGATTTTTTTGGGAGTCATTTTTTCCTTTATATTATAGTGTATAGTAAGTGAAGGTAGGTAGGTCGTTTTCAAAACTTTGCCCTGATGGGATTCCTTGGGACTTTTTTTCTCTCACTAAGGATATAATGAGGATACAGAATCAGTTGAGTTTGCTACTATTGCAATTTGTTTTAGGTTTAGCCTAATTTTGGCCTAAAATTACTGGACTATAAGCATTATGTTTTGGATTGAACTGTTTGAACATAATGCATAGGCTATCCACAAATGTAGGGCCAACTTGCACAAATACTGTACATTAATTACTGTAGGCTACCCACATTACCATTTGCGCATTGGCGTGACATGTTAAGGTAATAAATTAGGATACTCACAAGTTATATTGTGGATACAATACAAGCAGTGGATGCTGTCCCAGCGTCTGGTTTAATAAGACAGGACAGCCTTTTGGGGAAGTTGACATAATTGCTCCTCAGATATATTCCATTCAAGGTAACGTTTTAACGTGTCCAGCTGTCCACATGACATGTTTCATCTGACTGGATGCGACCATAGGATGCGACAGACCAGTGTTGCGTCCATGTTTGTTGTTGCCATCTTAAAATGAGCGTGCATTCTTGTTAATTAGTGGTTGAACAACTTGCCAAATTTACTCACAAATGCTCTCTCGTTTGAAAGGCTCTGTGATGTATTCTAACTAATAACAACTTGTTTTGATAGTCCATTCAACAACTAAACCGCGCGCCTAGCTCGTATTACAAAGTGAAGCCAATCGGTGTGCAGCGTCACAGCTCACAGGCACAGCGTGATAGAGGGGGCCCATTGAGGGGGGCTTCCGATAGAGTGTCATTCACATATGAGCGTCATTTATTTGGACTGAGATTTACTGGCAGTCGGAGTCCCCCCTGGCAACAGGACATAGGCAGAACTAGCACGTTACAGAAAGGGGGCCCCAATGGGGGTTTCTGATGGACGACGATCATTCGCATTGACGGCCGAGGCCCGTTTCAATTGAAACACTGCAGTGACCTGCAGCGGCCCGCTCGCCGGACTCCCCCTAGCGGCCCAGCGGGGAAATCCCCGGTTTCCCAGACGCTCACGCCGACGGTGGTCACACTAGAAAGTGTTCTATATCCAGTCCATATTATTTATATGGTATGCAATTAAATAAAAATATAGTATTATTTTGTCAGCAAAGCATTTAGATGTCAGCTTACTATATCAATATTATATGCAAACGCCAATGTTCAATGTAAAACTGTACAATCTAGTACTGTACTGTATTATCACTGAGTAGAGCTCTGCATGCACCTCTCCCCCGGAATCAGGGCCGTGCCAAAGGTAGAGCGAACGGTGCGGTCGCTCAGGGCCCCGCACCTGCAAGGGCCCCGCACTAGGCTTGGTTAATTGATTTAGTTTTGTTTTCATATTAAATCTTCACACAAACACCGCAATCTGCAGGACGGAGACAGAGCCTGTCAACCGATTGGCTGTGATATCTCCCTGACAACCAGCAACAACCAGTGAAACGGCTGACTGTCCCTTCGGGCTATGGGATTTAATGTACCGGTATCTAGTCTTGAGACACGTACGGGATTAGCGTACGGGATCCTACATCGATTCAGCGTTCCCTTCCCTTCCCCTCCCCTTCCGTAACTTATGAGAGAGTTGAGAGAGAGAGAGAGAGAGAGAGAGAGAGAGCATCATATCTGCGCGAGGTAAGGCCAGGGTAATGTTCTCATCAATCCCCTCATCTAACTCATCTTCGGGCATATGCTACACTATTGTTATTTATCATTTGAGCTTGACTGTGATACATGTGGCTACATGATTGATTGATGTTTTTGTGGGATAGAGAAGCCAGGGCTTGTAGTTACTGGACTGTCGAAATTGTAGCTACAGTACCTGATACTGTATGCTGATGGAGAAGGGGGAAAAATCAAACCAAGTTTAAAGTGAGCGGTGGTGTGTGTGTGTGTGTGTGTGTGTGTGTGTGTGTGTGTGTGTGTGTGTGTGTGTGTGTGTGTGTGTGTGTGTGTGTGTGTGTGTGTGTGTGTGTGTGCGTGCGTGTGCGTGTGTGTGTCCTCATAATTACTTTATCCGTTGTGGACAATAAAAGCAGCAGAATAAACATGCTACTGTCTTACCGTTTTAGAGGTAGAGTAGCTGCATAATTCCATTGCATTTATAGATGCACAGCCACTGAAAATCGTGTGCGCACACATACACGCAAACAATCACACCCGTGCTGCGGGGGGGGGGGGGGGGGGGGGGCTCGCACAGGACTTCGCACAGGGCCCCGCATTTCTCCCGCACGGCCCTGCCCGGAATAATCTTATATTCAGTTAGAATCATCACTATCTGCTAGTAGTTCCATTCTGCTAGTAGTGCTATGGAACCTCCTATTCAGTTAGGAAGACATTGTGGAATAATTACTGGAACTAACAAGCACTGGCCTCCACCCTACAAACAACATACCACATAGCTAGCTTACAGATTGTCTGTTTCAACAGCACAGCAGCTTCACATTTTTCTCTATCCCACAAAAACATCAATCAATCAGGTAGCCACATGTATCACAGTCAAGCTCAAATTATATATAAAATGACAACAATAGTGTAGAATATGCCTGAAGATGGTGTATGAAACTCCAACTCAGTACAATGTTTCCCATTTCTTAACTTCTGTCCATACATTAGCATAATCACTTAGTAGTGTGGTCTCAGGGATAGATAGCACCTTAACTCTGCAGCCGCACAGAGGCGCCCCAACACAAAATTGCACCAGTTATTTTAGAGTTGTGCATACTAGTATCCACCAAATGTTTCCTCCAAACCCTAAAGTGTAACTTGAATCATTCTTACTAGAAGACTGCATGCTGAAGCTTTGAACATTTCAGTCAGTATAACATTTCCCCCCATCCTTCTCTCCCTTCAGCTCCATGTTTTCTCTTTTTCTTTGTGGGGCTATGCGGCTGGGGTTGGGGTCCATAATTTAACTATTTATTTCGTCGCCTTCTCTCTGCTGTCTGGCCACTATCCTCAGTCAGATGTGTGTTTGTGTGCTGCCTTCCTTAGCCGGTAGGTCTGTCTGTGAGCACGCTTGTGGTAGGGCCTGGCCAGAAAGCCAAACTAACCAATCACGCATTGATTCTTCTAAAAAAGAAGTTGATTGCTGTCCTTTTTGACCAATCCCTTGGGGATAAAACACACGTTGCTTTTCTGTTTAGAGAGGGGAGGGGGCGAGTAGCTGTCAGCACAGGCCAGCTGTGGTGTCAAGTTACACAGGCAGGGCTGCTGTATGAAGCCCTGCTGCTGCTGGCTATGTGGCCTGCGCAAAGGGGGTCTTTTACTTTTTTTCAGGAGGCACCAGGCCAGTCCACCAGGCCAGTCCACCGGGAATCGTCCCCCTACTCCCTAGTGTCAATCCGGGCCTGAGGTTTATTCAAAGAGGCAGAAAGTTGAACATAGTGTCAGCATTCACAGGATCAGGGGAGAAGGCCTCCTGGCCTCTCCTGTCAGCCCCTCTGGGCACAAGCCTCCCTAGTACCATTACCATACAGCTCTTATAGTCCAAGATGCTATTCTAACATGTTAACATGGTCTTATAAGGATATGTTCTAAACACAGCAACATAGAAACAGTTACAGAAATAAAGGATTTGCTGACAGAGTGAGAGAGCAAGCATAGGTGGGGGAGAGAACTCAGCTGTTAGATTGACAGCTGCAGGTACAGCTAAATTGAGTAGCCTAGTGAGATTTTCTGTAGACTACATACACATATTTGTTACTATATAAATATTTTCTACCACATTCCATCCTTTTTTTTTGTGAATGAATAATTTATTCATTTACATACAACAGGATATTTATAGAGTGCCAAATCAATAGACATTTCAGACAATTACAGTACATCTTGAGCTATACCTTACAGAATAGTAGATCTGCTTGTTTGGGTTTGAGAGGTTTCTCTCGTTCTTAAGGGTTGTCTGAATTAAACATAGCATCACATGGAATTGCAATAGTGCAATTCGCTACATGGAATCTTGCCACATGGAATTTAGTCATCACGTACAAGTGTTTTCAACAGAAACATTTCTAGAATTTAGTAAATGTGAAATCTATATTTGTTTGTACTTTGAAACTCTGTTTTACAAAATCAAGAGCCAGCATGTACTCCCGTCTGACTCAAGTGTTTTCCTTGACAGTCACCACGTTCCCGGAGCTGCCCAACTCTTCAATTTTGAAACACCAGAGTTTAAACCATAAAACCAAATATTCTCACATTAGTGGCAAATGCCTTGTTGACTCATATTTTAGATGTCAACTATTAGCTAATATTCTGTTTAACCTGAATTTCTCAGGTGAAACCTTTTACAACAATTATGTTCTTATTCATGACAGAGATAAAAGGAACAAGTCCCATGACGTCTTACATCTGCTGCGTAACTCCGTCTGACGTCAGAAGGCAAATCTATAGGACTTGTTAGATGCCTAATAATTTTGTCTAAAAGAGAACTTAATTGTGGTCCTATTTTTTTCCCTAAATGTTATTCCTATATAAATTACTCAGCTTAATATCAAACATATAGTTGTTGTAGTCTTCATGGCTCTTCTCTCCGTCTTCATTTGGCTTATGGCATGTGGCGGTTAGTGTCTCTGCTTCAGTGATCTCCTCTGGGCTGGTGGGGTCCAGCGTCCAGTGGCTCTCACACCGCATGTGTGTCCTTGGCTTGGTCCCCTCCTACTGTGGCAAAAGTCTGTTGGTGTTCGACGTGGTGTCGATTCCGTCACCTCCGCTGTCAGTCTGTGTTGTTTCTTGGTGCCCGACTTGCTCTCCATGTTGGTGAATAGCAATCTGCCCTCCTTGTCACCACAGGCTGCAGTCATCACAAGATTATTGTTAATCTGTGAGGTCTCGACCTTGTAGATCTGCTTGAAAGTCAGTTGATTTTTGCATAGCTTGCAAGTTGCTTCTGTAGTGGTCTCCTCTTTGTTCTCCATGGTGCTTTAGGTCTGCTTTCAAAAATCTCCTTTCCAAAAAATTCCTTCATCCCAAGGTTCTTTTGAGCAAGTATCCATCTATGGTGAAAGATGAAATATTGCTCCTGGCTGGCTCGCCAATTATGATAGAAAATATTAATGTTCCACAAGGATGAAGGATTTGAAGAATTGACAAAGGTTTATTCAAAGAGGCAGAAAGTTGAACATAGTGTCAGCATTCACAGGATCAGGGGAGAAGGCCTCCTGGCCTCTCCTGTCAGCCCCTCTGGGCACAAGCCTCCCTAGTACCATTACCATACAGCTCTTATAGTCCAAGATGCTATTCTAACATGTTAACATGGTCTTATAAGGATATGTTCTAAACACAGCAACATAGAAACAGTTACAGAAATAAAGGATTTGCTGACAGAGTGAGAGAGCAAGCATAGGTGGGGGAGAGAACTCAGCTGTTAGATTGACAGCTGCAGGTACAGCTAAATTGAGTAGCCTAGTGAGATTTTCTGTAGACTACATACACATATTTGTTACTATATAAATATTTTCTACCACAGTTGCGAGGCGTTGTGAGCATGCAGATCGTCTATTTTCACAATAGAACCATGTTATACAAAATGTAATGTCTCAACTCGTCAGGCTGGGAGTGGGGGGTCCCCAGTTAACACAGCGGGTGCCGACGATGAATGCAAGGGTTAATTTGCTGGTGCCCATGGCAACCCGCCATTTTGCCTACCTTCAAGGTCCTGGAGAAAAAAGTAATCAGAGTAAATGTAATCCAAGCATGTCCTGTTTATTTAGCGAAAATCTTTTCTTTCAGTTTTTTAACAATCCTGCGCCGCAGCGATTGTGTGACAGCCGGTAGAGAAGGCCGCGTTTTGAACGCGAAAAAAAAAAAAAAGAAAAGATCCGGAGAAAACTGCATGTTTGTGCAGCAGCTTTACAGGGCAGTGAACGAGGCAGACAGCACTTCTTGGTCACGTGATTTCGCGCTGCATTTTGGGAAATGGAGTTTGTTTCATCACCGCGGTAGCCAAGTACAGTAGCTACAGCACAGTATAGTTTACTGTACAACGCGTCAAACACGTCGATGGGCACATGTGGACATCAAAGAGATTGACGCGTTGACACCACGTGGGCAACAAATGAGTTAAAATATGATTATTTTGGGGGTCGCGGCCTGAAATGGTTGAGAACCCCTGCTCTACAGAATCCCCCTACAGGCTCACCATGAAGAGGGTGTGGTAGCTGGCGATCATCCTCTGCAGCACGGCGATGACGGCGGTGCTCTCCTCGGCGCGTGCCGTGCTCTGCACGCTGAACTCCTTGTCGGAGCTCTTCTGCTTGTGCAGCAGGTTGGGCCCGAAGATGGTGGCCAGGTTCAGAGACGTCATCTTGTTGCCCGTCATCTGCACAGTCGCACAAAAAAAGAAAAAGAAGACATTAAGACCTGGAACACAAATCTGTGTCACATTTTGTTTAAAGGGGAAGACCACCCATTTTCAATATTGAACTATGTCATTAATATACCTTAGGAGGAAAAAAAAAGTTCCCCCTCTTCTGTGTTGCCTAGAACTGGAGGATTGATTTTGGGGTTTGTATTGTAAAGTACAATGTGTGATGTCATCAAGTTGTACTTTACAATACAAACCCCAAAATCAATCCTCCAGTTCTAGGCAACACAGAAGGGGGGGAACAGTTCAATATTGAAAATGGGTGGTCTTCCCCTTTAACCCATTTAGACTGGGAAGTGGGAACGCATTATTATTATTTTGTGCAGCTTGTAGATCTGCTATTTTTGAAAAATTGTGAAAATTTAAACTCTAAATATTTAGTTCCAGGGACCCCCCTAGAAGCAAAATTTGAGTTACAAAAATTTGCTTAAAAAAATACATATATTCGCCTGGGCCACAGGGTAGTGGTCCAGACACCTAGGCTGGTAATCCAGCCCTTGCAGCGTCGCAGGTTCGAGTCCTGATCCCGACGACCTTTGCTGCGTGTCGACCCCCCAGAAAAGCCCCCCCAAAAAAAATATATATATAAAATTATAATACATATATTCAAAGATTTGCACGCATTTTCACGACTTTTCAAAAATAGCAGATCTACAAGCTTGCAACGTGGCACTCGGTGCAGTGCTATGAGCTTGTATATCTGCTATTTTTCAATAGCTAAAGTATAAAATAATTAAGGTCCCTCCACCTCCAACTCAGTCCCACTCCTCCCCCCTCCCCCCTTGTGCCACAGACTGTTTATGGACAAACTGGACATATTGATGACCCTGCCACTAGCTGATGTGAAAAGCTAGAGTGGACCAACGGGGGGCGCCAATGCACCATATAACAGAGGCACTTTTATGGGGTCATGAAAAAAACTCAGAAACTTTTCACTTGAGGGGTATTATACAGGGGTTAATTGACAGTTGACACTACGGTCTCAGAGGCACTTGCACATCGGGCAAGTACAGGTCCACTTCTACTTACCCAAAGGTCATTTCCACTTGCCCAAAAAGTAAATTTTCCATTATAAAATTATAGGAAAGATTTTAATTAAATGTATTTACTTCTGGAGCTGTGCGATAAAAAAAATAATTAAACTGTACCTCAATACTTCCAAATCCAAATACTAAATACCTATGATTGAATATGTCTATGGTTTCACACTTGTTATTTTATATGTTAGCAACAGTAAAAACAGCACATTATACAGTATATAAACAGTGCTCTTATTTTACATTCCACAGACCAGAAGACAGAGCACACTGGCCACGTTCAGGTGTTTAAACAGATATCTTGTGTTGTGTTTATAGACGGTTGCGTCCCCTCTCAAATGAGCACTTGCCCAGTCGGGCAACCTGAATGCAAACTTCACCTTCCCCAAAGTTTTATTTACCTGCCAGGGGGCAGGTGGGCAAGCCTTAGTGCTATGACTGGCTATGGATTCTGGTGGTGGTGTAAACACCTGCATCCGTGAATCAATGGGCAAATATTAGTTTAGCTTTCCATTTTTCCAAACAACGATTTTTTTTCCTCCTGCTAAATGCGACTGCGGAACCAGTGACAGACACAATCGATCCACATCGAGCTGTGCAGGTCTGCTACGTGAGCGATTGTTGGCGTTTGTCTGTGTTTGTGAGGCTGTCTCGCAGTCACCATCCGCGAAGGAGATATGCGACTGTCACGACCCGGCCCGTGGGGCCATGATAAATTGAGGAGGACACGTGTTTGTGGTATAAAAAGTTATAATAATTTATTAACAAATGGTTTAAATAATAGTTGCAAAGGATTTTGAGGTGCGTTAGCCTACGTCGGTAATCAGTATAGTGCAATGCACGGATGAGTGATAAGTGTAGTGTGGAGTGTGCAAACATAAGGGAACAGAACTAAAGGGTGCTGTCGTCTGGAGAGGGAGAGAGAGACTGGCTTGCCACCCAGGCCGGATTTACACTGCAGTCAAATCCAGCCTAAATCCGATTTGGTTCTCAAATCTGATCTTTTGGCCGACTTTTCACACTGCATTTGCAAGTGACCAGATCGGTTCTGTGTGTTCTGACTGATTTTAACAACGTCAGCCCAAAGCTGACCTGCAGGTCCTCCAGGCCAGGCCAAAGGTAGCCTCGCAGGCCATCCGATTCCCGAGCTACGTCTGTTAGACAGCCAAAGGGGCTGTGACACGACAGATGCGTACGCCACCGGATGCAGTACTTGTGCACCTTTGCTGGCGCAAGTAACAACCGCATAGATGTGCATATGTTTTTGTCTGAGAACATATATCTTGAGTATTTAGGAAAAGTCATGGAAGGGGAAAATTCTGAGACATTCAAGGGGAGAGTTATTGCACTTTGAAATCTCAAAATCGGCCTAAGGGACAGGTTAAGCCCGTATCAGAGTGTACGGTGGAGAGCTATCCACCGCAAATTTGAGGTGGAAAGCTTTCCACCTCAAGTCAGAAAATAAGTGCAGGACATCATAGTACGCCACGGTGGAGACCTATTCACCGTGACTGACTAGTCTAGATTGACCAATCAGTGAACGGGGTGTAGAGCCTGTCTGTCTGATAGTAAAAACAGAGAGATGTGTTGGGACTCACGGTAGAAAGCTCTCCACCGCGAGGAATGATGTAACGTTGTAGTTTCATGACTCAAAAAGACTCGAAAAGACTACACCGCGGTGTAAAGCCTTCCACCGCCCAGGCGACTATGATGCCGGCTTTAGTCACCCGTGTGTTAACAGAACTTTATTACAACTCCACATTTCCAGTCTTTCTCCTCTCCTCTCCTCTCCTCTCCTCTCCTCTCCTCTCCTCCAGGGACGTGCAGAGAATATTAGAGAGGCAGGGGCTGACATTTCTAAAAGGGCCTTTTGGTGAAGATATCGAAAATAGCAGACCTCCAAGCTCACAACGCATCGCACTGCGACGCGTTGTGAGCTTGGAGGTCGGCTATTATCGGTTCTTGATACCACACTGAACTGAGCATAACTAAGCATCAAGTGAATACTGGAGATGTGGCGTAACGGCAACGATTTCTACACAGAGAGGGCAGTTCTTTCAACATAAGATGCTGCATTCAAGTTCAGGAGGGTTTGACCAAGACGATTCTCTTGAATGCTGCCTTCAGGTATGGCATGGAAAGAGGGGCATTTGCATTTCTTTCACCATAGTAAAAACTGCATTCATGGTCTGGAGAGGGCACTTTTTACAGACGGATAAAATGGCAGGGGCTCAAGCACCCTCCCCTCCCCTCCCCTCCTCTCCTCTCCTCTCCCATTCCGTGGGGATTGCCCGGAGCCTTGGGCAGCAGAGTGCTGATGTGCTTGTTCTCCGCTCGAGCGCAAAATGGAGCCACTTCCTGATTCACAGATCTCACACACAGATAGCAGCTCTGTGTAGCCGCGTGGGAAAACAAGACACGCGCTGATGCACGTGCACGCCCATGAGCGCGCATGCACAGTGGTGGAAGGCCGTTTTCTTACTTAAAACCCTCTAAGACCCCAAAATAGAAATACTTGAAATAAAAAACTTTAAAAAAATCAGATGGTGTTGTAGGAGTCCTAATCAGAGGAAAATGTTATGTTTTTTTCATAACTCATAAATCATGCTCTAATTTACATATGGGGGATATTTTTCACAATAATAACATATGTACAGGTTCTAGACCAGTGTTTATCAAACTTTCAAATTTCAAGGTCTCCCCTTAACTCTGACAGTGTACAAACGGAAACAAATGAACCCTCACGGGTTCAAACATCCAAATTTATCTCAAAATGTGTATGTTCTTTCACAAAATAAAGCCCTGCTTCATCATACGAGGCCGTCGCACAAAAGTAGTGAAAACAGCAGATCTACAAGCACACAGCGCCTCGCGAGGCGTTGTGCAAAATCACCGACCGGGCCAGGTCAGTGATTTAGCGGCCCGTTCGGTAGATTTAGCGACCCAGTCGGTAAATTTAGCGACCCAGTCGGTAGATTTAGCGACCCAGTCGGTAAATTAAGCGACCCAGTCGGTAGATTTAGCGACCCAGTCGGTAGATTTAGCGACCCAGTCGGTAGATTTAGCGACCCAGTCGGTAGATTTAGCAACCCAGTCGGTAGATTTAGCGACCCAGTCGGTAGATTTAGCGACCCAGTCGGTGAAAACTACCGACCAGGTTGCAACCCAGTTGTAGGTCGCTAAATGATCTCGCCCTCTCTCTCTAGATCGGCTGTTTTCACTAGTTTAAATCGTTTTTAAAATGATAAATGCAAAACCAACGGTTTTGGACATACAAGATTTTCACCCGACAACGACGATATCTGAACTGTCACTGGAGTAGCGGGAACGCCACCGTCGCCCCCTGCAATGTTGTGGCCCTCGGCTTGGTACCCTAGACATAATTCGGCCCTTGGGGAAAACTAATCGGGGAACCCTGTTGTAGATCGTCTATTTTCAAATGGTCGAAATGTATCCACCAGTTTCCAACGTCCCATTGTGCGTTGCGCAGAAGGTGTGCGGCACTTTCCGGAGTGTGATCTACAAGCTCACAATCGTTGCAACTGCAACGCGACGTGAGCTTGTATGTCAGCTGTTCTCCGGATGTGTCCCACACAGAATTCTGCAGTAAATTCCCGCGGAAAAACAGGTGGATATAATGTAGGCCAAACAAATGTAGTGGAGTAAAAGTACAATATTTGCCTCTGAGGTGTATAATGGAGTAGAACTAAAAGTATTGGAAATTGGAAATACTCAAGTAAATTATAAATACATCAACGATTTTCTTAAGTACAGCACTTGAGTAAATCTATTTAGTTACTTTCCACTACTGGCAAATGCACTCTCAGTCATATGCCCATTCACACAATCGCATGCCGTTGTGCGCGCTCGCCGCACACGCACACGCACGCGCACGCACACACACACACACACACACACACACACACACACACACACACACACACACACACACACACACACACACACACACACACACAGCGGCGTCACAAGGGGGAGAAAAGTGGGACTGAGTTATAGTTTTAGGGGGTGCCTTAATTATTTTATACTTTAGCCATTAAAAAAATTGCAGATATAGATCTGCTATTTGTGAAAATGTGTGCAAATGTTTTGAATAAATGTATTTTTAAGCGAACATTTTTAACTCAATTTTTGCTTCTGGGGGTCCCTGGAACGAAATATTTTGAGATGGGGGTCCATGGCCAAATACCTATCATTTTGGGGGTCCTTCACATGAAAAATGTTTGAGCACCGCTGACATAGAAACATAGGTTTTTCAAAAAAAACTTCAAAGACTTGCACAGATTTTCATGATTTTTCAAAAATAGCAGATCTACAAGCTTGCAGCGCGGCACTCGGTGCCACGCTGTGAGCTTGTATATCTGCTATTTTTCAATAGTTAAAGCACAAAATAACGCAGTGAATCCTCGTACCCAGGGCCCAGAATTTGGTGCGACACCCCTGCACACACACGCGCGCGCAAGCATACATACACACTCACACAAAACACACACGTAGTTAAAGTAGGAAAAGCGCTGGAGGCGGAGCAGAGGAGTGGGTGGGAACGGAACGGGGCAGAACACCGCGTTCCAGCTTAGCCATGCAGAAATGTTGGTCACACACAATATGGTGACCAACCACAAACTGCCCTTATTTACACAGCCAGCACACACCACGGCATCACATTCTCCCACCGCAGTACTCGTGTTTGCTTGCATGACGCCTTCTTTTGTGGCTTTATCTTATCGTATTAGTTGTAAAACTAAATAACATGCTTAACCACTTTCAGTCTGGTCTATTTGAGTACATTTTCTAGTCTTTGATTTTTATTTTTTTTAATACACATTAAAGGACAACTCCTCCCTAAAACACTTCTTGGCTCATTGTCCTACTTATATTGATCCAAAAAGACTGTCCATGGGGTCTATTAGGCAGAAATGCCCCTGTTGTCCAGTTTCGCATAGAGTGGAGCTTATAAGCCTATCGCTTTTACACTATTTGTTGCGGTCAAAAGTGTATTTATTTTTCATGAATGTGTTACTAGTTCTCATTACAAACACATCCATGTCCTCGTTGTCCCACACAAGCCCTCACACTCTGCTAAACAGATGTTATTCTCTTATGTGTTTTGCCAAGTCCCAGAAAAGATGTCCTGTGATTGGCCAGTACAGTCACTTTGATTGGCACCTGTGCCGAATGCTCACCCCAAAACATTATTTATGAGATTGTGGTGGCTTGTGTTGGACAACCAAGGCATGGATGTGTTTGTAATGACAACTAGTAACACATTCATGAAAAATAAAATCACTTTTGAACACAACAAATAGTGTAAAAGCGATAGGCTTATAGGCTCCACTCTATGCTATGACAGCTGCTGGGTTCTGCTGGGGAAACTGGACAACAGGGGCATTTGTGCCTAATAGACCCCATGGACAGTCTTGTGGGATCAATATAAGTAGGAAAATTAGCCTAGAAGTGTTTTAGGGAGGAGTTGTCCTTTAACCCAAAACGGTCTCAAGTGTCTTCTACGTAAGTAGTTAGGGAAAGTTAGCCGAGCCCTTGGGAAACTTTGTGGGAGCCAATCAAAGCCGGGGTCTCATTGACTTTACTACACAGGAAAATGATACAAAAATACATCTGTTTTAAGTAGCATGTGAGGGGCTTTTTCCTTTCTGTTCCTTTTGGGGTTGTTTTGTTTTTCTGTGGGGAAGGTTTGTTGTGAGGGACCAACTAGGAAATTCTAAAATGTTCTACTGTGCTTGCTGTGCGTATGGTTTGAACCACAATTATGACAGAATATAAATTTCTAAGTTTCAATGTAAGGGGAGCGAATATACCGCATAAGCGAACCAGCATTTTGGGGGTTTTGCGATCTAAATCAATTGACTTTGCATTTATACAGGAGTCTCATCTTTTAAAAGAGCATTCCAACCGATTGGCTAATAAACATTATCGTGTTTTAGCCTTTTCAGCTGCTTCTTCCAAAACCAAGGGAGTAGCCATATTGGCTAGACGTAACCTTAGGTTGGATTTTTTGGGTGATTGGTCTGACAGTGACGGGAGGATAGCTGTTGCTAAAATCCGCTTGGAGGGTAAAATGCTAGCACTAGTCTCTGTGTATGCTCCAAATGTTTTAGACAAAGAGTTTTACAAATTACTAACTAAAACCTTATTGGAACTGACGGATTTCAAAATCATTGTTGGTGCTGACTTCAATGCAACATGGCAACATAACCTAGATAGATCCACTGGGGTAGAAAGCAGAGAACAAGCACTAGCGTCTGCAGAACTACGTGCTTGGGCAAACTCAACTGGCTTACTCGACATCTGGCGTTTAATGAACCCAACGGTTAGAGATTTTTCTTTTCTGTCGGGTAGGCATGCTTCATTCTCTAGGATCGATTACGTTTTTGCCCCTGTTAGCTTGTTTCATAAAATTGCCAAGGTAGAGTTGCTCCCAATGTCACTCTCGGATCACAAGGCGGTGCTGTGTGTTGCTTCACTGAAACAGGTTATAGATAGAGCTCCTAGATGGCGGTTTAACACCACACTGCTGCGCGATGCGGCATTTGTAGCTCAGTTTCAAACTGGTTTGCGCGAATTTATAAATATCAATACAGGCTCAGTTGAGGATCCCAGAATTCTTTGGGATGCAATTAAAGGCTTTATCAGGAGTAATACAACCCTCTATGCGTCCACTCAGAGAAAATTAAGGTCAGCCAAACTGGTGGAATTGGAATCTCGGTTTTCTACTTTGGATAATTCTCTCCAAAATAACTTTGATGTTAGTACAGCAACCCAGAGAGAGCTAGTTAAGAAAGAAATTAACTCCATTCTCAAGCGCCGCTCAGAATTTCAAATGAAACGCACAAGGCAAAACTACTATTTTAATAGTGCAAGACCCAGTCACTTACTGGCTTTACGTCTTAGATCCAATGAGCATTTTGCTGATATTGTTAGTGTCAAATCAACAACGGGAGCCATGGTTACAGAACCCAAAGAGGTCAATGCCACGTTTCGTGCTTTTTATGATGAGCTCTACACCTCCGAGGTCATTCACGATGATGCAGTATGCAATGATTTTTTATCCAACATACAGTTACCAACCCTTAGCGAGGCGGATGCGGAAGCCTTAGATAGACCGCTCCATCTGGCGGAATTACAGGAAGCTGTGCTCGCAATGCGTAGGGGCAAGTCGCCTGGTTTGGATGGGATACCCCCTGAACTTTATGCCATCTTTTGGGAAGATCTAGGTCAGCTGATGCTAGACATGTTTCGATATGCAATTGAAAGTGGCTCTTTCTCCAGGGATGTGAATGTAGCTATTATATCATTATTGTTGAAGAAGAACAAGGATCCCACAGATTGCGCAAGCTATAGACCGCTTTCACTTTTGAATTCTGATCTAAAAGTTTTTGCTAAGGTGCTTGCGCGTCGCTTGCAGGGTTTTATGACCACCTTAGTACACTGTGATCAGACAGGTTTCATAGGAACTAGACTAGCCTCTGATAATGCTAGACGACTATTGCATATCATCGATAGGGCTAAGGAGCTGAGGACCCCCGCCGCAGTGTTGTCGCTCGATGCGTTGAAAGCATTTGATCGTCTGGAATGGTCTTACCTGTGGGCTGTACTAGATAAAATGGGATTTGGTGCTTCATTCATACATTTTGTTAAAGTACTTTATTCTAATCCGTCAGCGATGGTCCTAACCGGTAAGATCTGTTCGCCGCTATTCACGATTGGCAGATCTTCAAGGCAGGGTTGTCCCCTTAGTCCTCTCCTTTTCGCACTTTCACTCGAACCCTTGGCTCAGACAGTGCGTCAGTCTGCAGATATTACTCCTGTTTCGATTAACAACACACAGCATCGCATTTCCCTATATGCTGATGATATTCTACTGTTCATTGAGAATGCACCACAGTCAATTACTCACGTCCTTCAAATTTTTGATCAGTTCAGTTCCATTTCCGGCTACAAAATTAATTGGACGAAGTCAGCCCTTCTACCTCTAAATGATCAGATGAGATCTGCTATCCTGCCGCCCATAATCCCAGTAGTAAGCCAATTCAAATATCTTGGCATAGATATTTTCCCCTCTCTTCAGGCTATTGTTAAGAACAACTATGGTGACACTCTAAATAAGATTTGTCTTGATTTAGATAGATGGTCATCTTTGCCCAACTCTCTCCAAGCTCGAGTTTCAATCATAAAGATGAATGTTCTTCCTAGGGTTAACTTTGTAAGCTCTATGCTCCCTTTGCCACCACCGCCGCAATACTGGAATAAGCTTCACTCTTCGATATCTAAGTTTGTGTGGAAAGGGAAACGCCCTCGTCTTAAACTTTCTCTATTACAACGTGCTAGAGATGATGGCGGCCTTTCATTGCCCAACTTTAAATTTTATTATTGGGCCTTCACGCTCCGCCCCCTTTTAAATTGGTTTAACCCAGCAAATAAGGTTTCTTGGAGAGAGCTTGAGGAGAGTTTAGTGCAGCCTGTTGAATTGAGAGATCTTATCTATTCAAACATAACTACACATCAATGCAAAGTTCGCTTTGGACCTATCATTTCTCATTTAGTGGCAGTATGGAGGGCAGCTGAAAAGATGTGTAAGATTGATTGTAAATGGAACTTATTTTCCCCAGTGTTCAATAATCAAAGACTTTTAATCGAGGATCGCCCCATTCGCTTTCCAAGGTGGAGGGCTAAGGGGATTCGTACATTAGGGGACTTATTTGATAGAAATGGTTTACGACCTTTTCGAGATTTGTGTGACATCTTCAATCTGCCTGGAAATACCCTTTTTTTCTACTTCCAACTGAGAACGTCCATGAGGACCTACGGGGTCCCATGGCAAGCTCCCCTTAGATTGCACCCCTTCCATGAGTTTATCTGTGATGGTAACAGAACAAGAGGTTTGGTTTCCACCCTCTATGGTTTTTTATTAGACTGTAGTTATGGGCCCCTATCTGTTGATACTGTTTGGAGGAATGATGTACCAAATTTGGACCCTGACTTTTGTTGGGACACAGTATGGTCTAACATTAGGCTATCTTCTAGAAATCCAGACCATCAACAAATTCATTTAAATTTTGTTCATCGGACTTATTTAACTCCCCGCAGACTATGTGCTATGAGGATTTTGAATAATCCCAACTGCACTCTCTGCGCCTCAAATAGTATTGGTACCTTCCTTCACATGGTTTGGGAATGCCCAAATGTGTCGTCATTCTGGAATATGGTTGCCTCCAAACTTTCAACTATTTTTAGTATTAATATCATATCTTCTCCTTCTTTATTTTTATTAAATGACGTCTCACAGTTGCAACTAAACAATATACGCAAGCGCATCTTCTTTGCTGGATTAACGGCGGCGAAGAAGATGGTAGCTACGCGGTGGAAACCTCCTCATACGTTAACGTTTCGCCAGTGGGCCTTGACCTTTCTAGATATAGTATATTTAGAGCAGTCGATAGCAAGGTTACACGGAGCAAAAGAAGAAAACATTAATATGTGGTCGGACATTGCAGATAAGCTTAAGGCTATGATTCAAGAAATCACTATATAGTGGTAACAGCCTAGCACAGGCATGCACTATTGTACATTCCGTGTTGGTCCGGGGAAAGGGGGTGGGTGGGTTTTCTTTTCCTTTTCTTGTTTTGCTATTGTTTGTGTTGTTTGTCTGTTAATTGCATTTTTCTTTTGATCAATGTTTTACTTTTTCTTGTTCTATTCATATGTATGTCTCTAATTTCATGTTATGGAAAATAAAAATAATTGATAACAAAAAAAAAGTAGCATGTGAGGGGTCAAACTAGGGGTACCCCCATACCCGTCACGTCCCCCCAGTCAACAAGTGACCCGATGGGTACCCCATCCCTGTCAAACAATCCAAACACCCTCCCAAGCCGTCGCCCATTTGCAGTGGTGTAAAGTAACTACATTTACTCAAGCTTTACTGATACTTTTACTTAAGTAAAAGAAAATGCGGTGGTGGCTCGACCCATCCCGGTGTGAGCTTAATATAGATGAGCTATTTTCAGTATTCATCATACGATGAGGCACTAGCACATAGGGGGGCTTATAAATGCTTAATCTTCATAATGGTGAAATCTCAGCTTACTGCACTGCACTGTACTGTACTGTACATTTCAAGAGTTCATTACGCAGTATTCTCCTCAAAACGCTGATTCAAAGTGAGTCCTACGTGGATGTGATGATGTCAGACAGATCCTGGATCAGTGCGATTAGACATTTCATAACAACCGCGGTGGAGCCAGGCCCCGATCCCCGTAAGCTCCCAGCTAATCCCTCATCACAACCACCCCTTTTAGCACTAGTTGAGCAAAATGATACAATAGCTTAGACACACTGCTGTGTGCATGTGTGCGTTCGTGCGTGCAGGGGTGCGCGTGTTTTCAGATATTTAACCACTTGAACCGTCAATACTTAATAAACTTGACCTTTCACTCTGTACTTAATGTGCTCTTTTTTCCCCTCTAAACAAAACCTCTTTGCCGAAGGCGTTGTGAACTTGTAGATCTGCTATTTTTGGCTAAAGTTCTTAGAATATGGAAATTAGGGCTCAAGTGGTTAAAGGAGTAGATCACCCCCGAAATTACTTTTTTTCTATTGATTAGTCACGCCATGGAGACTAGAGTTCAATAATATTTTTAGTTTTTTGTCAAAAAAGACAAGACAAGACAAAAATGTGATAACCATAAATTTACCCCCATTTGTTCCGGATGGGGACCCGTTTCGAAACGGGTCCCCATCCGGAATCAATGGGGGTAAATTTACTCAAATCAAATTTTTGTCTTAGGAATGTGACAAAAACCAAAAAATAGTATTGAACTCTACTCTCCATGGCATGAGTAAGTCATTTTGGGGGTGAACTACTCCTTTAATATAAAAAAGGAGAAAAAAAGTTTCCATCAAACAACGATTCGGAGGACCCCCCCTGTAGTGACTCTGGGGACCCCCTGTTGAAGACCTCTGACTTAGAGAACCACGTTCCTGGAAACAAAAGCACATACTTTTGGCTTTAGCTCTGACTGGCATGAATGGCATCGCCGCTGAAATAAGTGCCTTGCTATCATTCAGAATCCCAAATTCATCACATTACATTTCCTACTGCGTCAGATCGTAGCAGAAATCCTTGCATAACTATGGAGTGCTTACGGTAAATCATTATCTCAATGTCACCCCTCATCATCCCACAATCTCAGATGAGAGTCAAACTGTGTGATGTTTTTAATGAGCACAGGTTGCAGCAGGCCATCTCTTTGAGAACTCCCGCATATCAACCTTGTAATCCTGTTAGGCCCTTTTCTGGCTTGGAATCGCACGAGGCTCTCTATGCCAATGCTTCTCAAATCATTGGCATAGAGATTAATTGGCATAGAGTCCCTGGCATTTTTCATGCCAAGGACCCCCAAATGTATGTATTTGGCCACAGACCCCCATCTGAAAAAGTTTTTATGCCAGGGACCTCCAGAAGCAAAGATTTTAGTAAAAGGTTTTCACAAAAGACAAAAAAACAAACAACAGAACAAAACATATTCAAAGATTTGCGCACACTTTCAAAGAATTTTCTAAAATAGCAGATCTACAAGCTCAGCGCTGTACAAAGTGAAAGTATTTAAAACGTAAAAAAAAGAACCAAAATCGAAATGGACGTGTCAAATTTGTTCGGATTCCGAACCGTTCCGAAAAAAATAATCAAATTACAAAACCAAACCTGAGTTGCCCCGTGACAATTTAGTCAGTTTCCGAACCATTCCGACTGTCTTTACGTTCCCATACCAGTCCCAGACCCAGCTCAGACAGTGGCAGACAGAGGCAAATTCACGATTGTACGCCAGTGTTTTCAAAACAGCCTGTCAGGTGGCTTGCCTTGAGGTATATGTATGGCACGCATTAGTGATGCGCGGATAGGCTTTTGAAGTCATCCGAATCCATCCGCGCAAATTAATTATCCGCCCATTATCCAACCGCATTAATTATATCATCCAATTTATAAATCCGCATCCATCCTCATCCGCAACTTCAAAAGTATTATTATTATTATTACCCTTATTATTAGGCTAATATTATTTTCTGGTAGGCTATTCCCTGTTAGTTTTCTTAGTTGTGCGATCACTGAAATGCATTGATCTAGCCTACGGAATGTCTCCGTTCGTCTTTTTTCTTTCTTTTTTTTTTGAGTCGGTGCTGCGTCGATGCAGACAGACATGCAGGCAGACAGAGTCAGACACACGAGAGAGAGAGAGCGAGGGAGAGAGCGAAAGAGAGAGGAACAAACACAACTTAGTGGGAAGTTTAACTTACCTACTGTACAGTACTTTACAATATGGACTATGGAGCTGAGAGAGATTCACTTTTTAGCGCAGCGCGACCAGAGGTAATGAGTGCGACGATGCATGCCGTGATGCCGTTGCCTTTAAGTGGACACAGCTGTTTAGTTTTATCGTGGACATTGCCTCATGAAAAATGATGGTTACTTTACAAATTATACAAAATAACACACACTAACACAGACACAAGCATACCTAGATTTAGCTTTGTATTGATAGATATATTAGGCCATAATTTATTTCCTGCATTATTTCATCCGCGGATATCCGAAATTAATTAATAATTATATTTGATTGATCCAAATCCGACTGCACCGCGGATCACCGCGGTCCACCGCGGCTAAAACCGCTATCCGCGCATCTCTAGCATGCATGCATTGAAGCATAACCTTTTATTTCGTCGCGCTTGCAGAAAAGTTGAATCGTCGCATGAAGATGCAAGGATTCATCAGTGAATCCTTGCATCGAAAGAGAGCATTTGCATTTCTTTCACCAAAAACTGCATTCATGGTCTGGAGAGAGGGCACTTTTTACAGACGGGTAAAAGGGCAGGGGCTCAAGCCCCCTTTGATATCTATGTGTGCACGCGCCTGGCGCTCGCTGCTCACCTCCTTCCTTTCAATCTTTTTATTTATTTTTTCATAAACTGATACAAGGGCTCACATGACTCACATACAACAATCAACAATTGACTTTCACATTTGGACTCACATACATTTAAACATACATACATCATCTTCTTTTTACACTCATTGCCTTCCAAAAATAAAATCTTCAGGTAATGGGTTAGTGTATTCGTCCCCCCCAGGGACGTGCTGGCCATTGGGAAAAGCGGGACAACTCCCGAAAGGCCGGTCCAGGCCGGCCATTAAAAAAAAATGGCCAGCCCACAAAGTAAATATAACTCATTGGCCCACTGTCTTGTCTCTCATGATCTGAAATGGCCAATCTTTGAGTAGCAGCAGCTATAGAGAGAGATCTCTCTCTATAGCGCTGAGTAGCAGCAGCACACAGAGCCATCACATTGGCCCCTCTGGCTTGTATATCATCTGAATACTGGCCCACTACTCACTAGCTTCTTTGACTACTCCTGGATGGTCTACATACAACATCATTAGACTGTCTTTATACCAGAAAAACAATGAGACAAAATCACAGTAACCGTTCATCGGTTAGTATTTGGGGCCTCGCGGCGCATCCGGAACGCAAAAAAAATCCGGTGCGTGGCCGATGCCCGCGTGCATTGAGGGCCTGTCCAACTCCTTTTCCCGGGCTGAATCAGGGGCCCAGTACGTCCCTGGACCCCCCCTTTCTTGGTTCTCTAATTTGCGAAAGCCCTCCATATTATCTCAGAATATTCATCCCCCAAATATTCCATAACTGGGCCCCAAACTATGAAGAACCCACTCAAGTCTCCCTGTAGAACATGTGTGAGGCGTTCTAGTGGGTTGCAGAACATTTTGGAGCCAGTTTGATACAGAAGGTACATCGCCATCAAGCCACCGTTGTGGTATTGTCAATTTTGCACAGTACCATAGAATATTAACACTTTCCCAGCCTGGCCAGAATGGCTTGTCTGTGGACTAGCCGAAAATGTCTATTATTGTATTATGATCTGAGACAGCGTTCATCTTACAAGACAATCAGCGCGCCCCCCCCGTCCTTCTTGGATGGCACCGTTCTTTTTTTCTTCTTCTTTCAATCGGATTTTGTTTACTCACCAGCGAAGTGTCTCGATCTGCATTGGCATATAGTGGGGATTTTGGCCGAGTCGTCTTCCCCCCCGTGCGCTTCGCGTGCACGATCCGTGCACATCGAGGCAAGCAAATGTAATCCACTCCGTATGAAGCGCCCATGTCAACTTTTTTCTGATCAAAAACATCACGGACAGATGCTATGCTAACGCCTCATCCTACAATGAAAGTGAACGGGACTGTGGCTATGCTGGCTGAAAGCTACCAGAAGCACTTCCGGTTCAGAGGGTTGAGAGAATGATCCTTTTGGATCAGTCGAAGAAGAGATGGAGAAGGGCTCCCGATCGTTTTTTTTTTTTTTATCATTATCATTTATTTTGTTTTTAATGACCTAGTACGGAAAATTCCGGTCGGCTAATTTAAGTACAGAAGAAGTACGGTTTAATCCTATCTGCTCACCTCCTGGCCGTCCTTGGGGTGGCGGTCGTGGGCGTGGTCGGCCACGGTGGACAGGAACTCCAGCAGGCGGTGGAGCGTGTCGCTGTTGCATGCTGGGAGCAGGTAGATCAGCAGCTGGGTGACCGTCTGCTGCTCCTCCGGGTCCAGCACTGTCAACACAACAGAGAAACGCTGTGGTTTTCAACCCTCTCCACGTCAAGTAGTCAGGGAAAATTAGCAGAATTCCTTACCAAACAATTTCTTCACCAATGTGTTCGTAAAGGTGTCTAGTAACATATCTAACAAAGATTGAAATTCAACATCCCTAGGAGAATCTTTTACAGCTAGGGTAATTCTGGGTCTCATTCACTTACTATACACCAGGGATGTCAAACATACGGCCCGCGGGCCGGATGATTCAATCCGGCCCCAGGCTTGTAGAGCATACATTTCTGAGCATTTAGAAAAAAAAGTAAGTCTCTAGCCCATTCCTGTCAAGAGTTATGATTTTTTAAAAGAAGTAACCAGAGGCGTCAGAGCCTCTTAGAGAGTGGGGGGGTTGACATGGGGGGGGGTCATGTACGAAATGGCGGTTTTTCGCGGATTTGATCGCGTTTTATTCGGGTTTCCGCGTTTTATTTCTTTGCAAGCTGTATACCATTTTAAAGCTAAGATTCTTGTGATTCCGAATCCGCAAACCATTTGATTATAGCACCGAAACTCACGCCGCAAACAACGCAGAAGTCCGACATAAACAATAAAGGTTTCCGCGGTTTATTTTTTTGCTAAACAATCGGGAACGGCACACTACACTTTCCCTTTGCCTCTCTCCACAAGCACCAGCCAGCAAGATAGTCTATATAGTTATAGTAGATGGACTTCTTGGTACCAACACTCCAACAGACAGACAACACCAGTATCATATAATCATTCAGTTCCAAAAGCTTTTCAGTTAATCCACATAATTTTACACCACTGTCTACTACTACAGCAACTTGCACGCCTCGATCCAGACCCCAGTGTTAGGAAACAGTGGTTCTGGTTCACGTAGCCACTAGCCCACAACACTGCAACAGTGTACATTAGCCAGCAGGCAGCATAGCATTAGCATCCATTCCATCATCATTACTCTAACTCTAATATATAGCCACGAGTCACGACTCACCAAGTCTTGAGTTAGGATGAGAGGAGCAGAGGACGATGTTTAATGCCTTTATAGCCTACATGGTATTGTCTTGATGTTATTCCTTTATGCCTGTAGTGTGTTGTTCATTTCACCATGAGTCCATAATACGCACGGAAGACAGAGAGGTAAAGGGACTTCCTATGAAAGCCATTTCCTCTCTGTACAGAAGCGTATTTCAAAACAAGAGTCTTTATTTTATTTTTTTCATATACAATCGATCATTCAACATGTTTATTTTGAAATTGTCCTGGAAATATAAGTAGCCATAGCCCCTACTACGCGTTTGCAGCGCAGGGGAGGGAAAAAATAAAAAAAAGCACCCCGGCCGGCCAAAAAGGTGGGGGGGATGAGATCACGGTTTTATGAAAGTGGGGGTGTCCCGTCGTATTCACAATGAATGGACGTGACGCGCCTGGAAGTAACCAACTAATGCTCTCTGCAGTCTAGCTTTCTCTCCCCTCAATCAGCCACCAGGTGCTGGCAATTGAGTTGATTGATTGGAATGTTAAGTGATCAGCAATCTCTCTCTCTGAAGATGACAGCATTGCTAGGAATGGGGGGAGGGTGGGTCTGGTTATGAATATACCTGAACATACCTGCAATATCCGAACTCTACTCAAAGATTACACATATTAGGCATGAAAATTAATGTTAAAGTGATCCCTGACTAATACGACAAATATGCCTTAATACATTATAATTGTCCTCTATAACTACAATGTATAATTAAAAACACCTCAATTATTGTATTTCTTCTAGAAATAGCTAATCTTTCACTCAATAGGGGAAATGCCCGTCGCAAGTTGATGATGTCATAAATGTCAAGTGTGATCTATCCCTATGGAATTTATGGCATGCATGTGAAAATAAAAACAAACTTAATACTTCCTATGGTTAATATGAGCATCAAATCAATATTTCAAATGTGTTTGTGTTTTGTTTTTTTGCACATGCATGCCATAAAAATGACACATGACATTTATGACATCATCAACTTGCGACAGGCATTTCCCCTACTGAGTGAAAGATTAGCTATTTCTAGAAGAAATGAAATATTTAAGGTGTTTTTAATTTTACATTGTAGTTATAGAGGACAATTATAATGTATTAAGACATATTTGTCGTATTAGTCAGGGATCACTTTAAGAAAATAACTTATTTTTCAAAACTTTGAAAAATAATAATATTAAGTTTTATCATTCACTGATATTTTCTGAATATTCCATTATTGTTCATTACTCAAAATAAAATAAAATAAAATAAATTATTCTATTATCAAATGATTTATTCTAATTGGCACTTAACACAACTAGTGCCTCTTAATCTGAAGGTTGCTTGTTGCCTTGGTGCCGCGTTGTTTCCTCCGTCGGCCGCCGCTATTATTTTGAAGGGCTGGAAGGGGGTTGTTTTTGTTTTTTTGGATTATCACTTGACGGCAACGATTACGTCATCTAGTCACATGACAGTGTGAGCCCAGAAGAGAAACATGTCTGCGCCCTGCCTTGTTTACATTAGATCTGGCTCAAAATGGCTCAAAATGTCTCTTTTGGAGTAAATGAAGTCTCTTTATGGGCCTCTCCATTGACTTAACATGGAGGAGCTTCACTTCGCGTGCACGCCCAACGTGCGTTTTAAACAAATCGTGGACATTACCGATGCGGCCGCGACCGGAGCGACTTTAAGTAAGTATTAATACATTTACTGTAAATACAGTAAGATTGACAGTGAGCGCTGTCAATGGCGTCATGTAGTCACCGATTTGAATGACGGTGAGGATCGTCAACAGCAGCAGAACAGTTAAACAAATAGCATTTCTCGTACCAAATTTCTTGTAGGCTGCAACTGTAACACCAATAATGAAAGTAGCTATTTTACTTAATAATGAACACGATTTGGAAAATGATATACTGCTATATTGCTAGCTATAGCAGTGACTGAGACAACAGGAAAAAAACAAAAACAAAAAAACAGAGCGCGAGTGTGCATGCCATCCGATCCGCGGCTGGTTATACCATTTCGGCCCTCATCAAGTCACCTTTCGTCCAATGCCTCAACTCTTGATGCTCGTCAGAGTGGGGGGTCCCCAGTTAAAATGTGATTATTTTGGGATCGCTGCCTGAAAAGGTTGAGAACCACTGCTCTAAACAACAAGCTAAAAAGAGCTAAAAAGCGCCAGCGCTCACGCATGGTGTTGATGAGCGGCGTGTACAGCTCCTTGGTGAGCAGCGGGTCGGGCATGTCTCTGAGGAACTCCTTCAGCAGGGCGGCCACGTCGTGCACGCTGTGCTCCTCGTCCAGCTGCACGTCCACCCCACGGTCAAACTCCTCACGCAGCTGAGAGAGAGAGAGAGAGATAGAGAGAGAGAGAGAGAGAGAGAGAGAATAAATGAAACATAGCGTTACTTCAGTGGTTCTCAACCTTTCAGTCCTGCTGATCGTTACATCACACTGTCATAATCCAATCCAATCTACTGTATGAACGCGGAGTCCTTTAACGCCAAGTTTAACTGTATTCCATTTGTTGCAATAAATGGTTAAATCTACTTTGACGTGAGTGTTCCTGACTTAATACAAGAGAAAGGGAGCAGGGGTCATCAATATGTCTGCACACGGAGACACATGTGTCTGTGGCAAGACTTGGCTAAACAAATTCTAGATTTTGTTTTTAGATAACATAACATTATAATAGACTTATTTTAATAATAAGACCACATTACTATGGTGGCACAGCTTAGGGGTAGAGAAACCTGATGAGCACTAAGAGTCTATTGTGAAAATAGCGCAGATCTACATGTGAGCATGTAGATTGGCTATTTTCACAATTTCTGCCTCTAATATTTAACAATTTGGCCAATGTTTAATTTGTCATTTTAGAAGTATTAAAAAGTTCTTAATTGTCACTTTAGAAATGTGCATATACCCTTATTTTGATAATAAGACCATATCACTGGGGTGGCATAGCTCAGGGGTAGAGAAACCGTCATTAGAGCACGAAGGGTTCCCAGTTCGAACCCGGGCTCCCCCTGAGTTAATGTCGAAGTGTCCTTGAACAAGACTCTGAACCCCTAGTTGCTCCCGGTGAGCAGGTTGGTGCCTTGCATGGTTTCCTCTGCCATTGGTGTATGAATGTGTGTGTGAATGGGTGAATGTAATGCACAATCTATGTAAAGCGCTACATAAATGCACCATTTACCATTTATTACTGAATGTCAGGCTCCAGGTTCTCTTCAGAATATGTACGACACTCATTTACCACAACACTATGGCATATTAAGATTCCACTAGCAAGTGTTTTATATAACTCTGAGAGTGTACGAATGGAACCAAATGGACCCTTGCTCCACAACATCGGATCCGGGTTCCTCCGATTCCTCCGGATTCTGGATCCCAACCCCTAATCATGGGTGCGCGGCGGTGACTCCAGGATACCCAGCCTCCCTCGCCTGTTTACGCAGCACTCATGTTCGTACAATCGCCGATCCTTATCTCTCTTTCAAGTCGGCAGAACCATGCATTGTACAGAGCGCCAGTGAGAAAGAGGGAATTCCCTTCGACGAGGGACTTATTTTCCTGCGTGTTTTTGGTGGAGGTCTTTTACCATTGATACGAGGCAATCCAAACAAGACCCTGTACGTGATCACAATGCATTAGATAAAAATCAACCACGTCAGCCTGTGTGTGTGTGTGTGTGTGTGTGTGTGTGTGTGTGTGTGTGTGTGTGTGTGTGTGTGTGTGTGTGTGTGTGCGCGCGCGCGCGCGTGCGTGCGTGCGTGTGTGTGTGTCCGTGCGTGCGCGTTTTCATGTTATTTCTTAAATACAAAGAGCCTGCAGGTTTCGGAAGAGGAAGGCTTGTGACCAGTGGTGGAACATGTACTCACATATTTTACTTTTTTACTTTTATTTTAAGTAAAAGTACCAATACTGCAATGTAGAAACACTATATTACAAGTAAAAGTCCGGAATTCAAAGTTTACTTGAATAGAAGTACAAAAGTATTGAAAACAGCCGATCTACACGCTCACAATGCGTTGCATCAGATCGACAAATGTCCGAATATAGGGCTGAAGTGGTTTTGTAATAAGAATCAAAATCTACAAAGTAACTTGTAACTAATGTTTTCAAATAATTGTAACGGAGCAAAGTACAATATCTGGATCCGAGACGTATAGTGGAAGTAAAAGTATTGGAAATTGGAAATACAAATAACACAAAAATGTACTTAAGTAAAAGTAGTCAGTTAGTTTACACTACCGCTTGTGACTATATGAGGTCATCGGTTCAGGTTTTTCAACTCAGACTGGCCTTGGAAAACCCAACGGAACAGAGTGAAATGTGTGAGAGGGCACATGCCCTTGAGCAGGGCATGTGCTGAGCCACAAAGCTGCCGCCGGACAGACAGCCAAGTAATGAGCAATCCCACTGCATCTGCCAAGATTAGCCAGTTTAAGCAACGCAACGGCAACGGCAGATGACAACGGTAACCGGAAATGATCCACGCTCGATAGATAAACCGCAGCCGTCTCTACAACGCCAGAAGGTCCCTTCCCACGTATAGCGCCTACTCCGTCTGCCGCGTGTATGCGTCACCATGCGAACCAAAGCGTTCAGTGAAAAGGGTGGGAGAACCCGTCGCCGCCGAGGCTTTGCTTAACCATTTTGACCGCTACGGCGATTACGTCATAGCAGCCGTAGTCCCGCCTCACGTTGCGGTAGTAGAAACGGTCTGCTTAATGTCGCTATTATAGTAACCATGCTACTGTATTTCATTTTATGTTAGATCTGCCCCCTCCATTCTTTTAAATCCAGGCTCAAAACCCTGTTTTACTCACAAGCATTTGAATCCCCCTGACACGTTTCATCATTTTTTTTTGTTGTTATCCTGTTGTTTTAGTTTGTTATGTTGTAATTGTTTTGATTATTATGAATCAAGATGTTTCCTTTACTATTGTTGTATTACATGTGATGTTGAAATGTCTGTATAGCACTATGGTACAATGAAAGTTGTTTTTAATTGTGCTCTATACATAAACGTGATTTGATTTGATTGGAAGATTATAGTAACCCAGGGGTGTCAATTGGGTATGGCAGGGGTATGCAGCTGCCATACCCTGGGTCCAGGGGGGACAATAAAAGTTACTTTTAAATATGAATCCATGAATGTCTCTGTGTCTATCTGTGCTGCTTATTATGTTGTTGAATTACAGTAAAATAACTACAAATGCAACATTTAACAAAATGGTCACTTTAACAAGGTATTACAATTATATTCTCCACACTTGTATTCTCCCCATCTTGACAGAATGGTATATTCCCAGGTTCCGTAGGTCAGCCTCACAGGTACAATGCATTATTGTTAACTCTTTTACTGCCACAGAATTGAACAAAAAGCTCAATCCACTGCCAGCTAAATTGAGAATTGTCGCTCATCTTTGAAGGCCTACTGGAGAAATTTGGTTTCGACTATAAAGACAACAATTATATGGCAACGAAGAATAGAATGTCTACTTTGCAACAGAAAAAGATTTCGAGTTTTTATCTTGTTCTGTTCATTAGCTAGAAGCTGCAGAATGTGGCCTAAAAACAGCTCTTTGAGAACATAAAGCTGAGAAAAATGCATTTTTGTGAAGAATACATTTTCAGGCAGAAATCTCTCTTTAGCCTTTTATTGTTGGCTTCAGTAACATCACACCTATGATCAGTGGTTGTTTACAAACAAATTCAAAAAAATAAAAACAAGAAAAAGTGTCTTTTTACACACTTTTAGTGTGTAAGAGAAGTAAGAGCAGTAGTAAGAGCAGTGCAGAACATTGACACAGTGACATGAGCTTCAGCCTGAATCCTGCTTCAGCTTTCAGGGTTCTCTTTATCTCACTGTGACACTACATGTCTACAGTACAGAGTGTATATGTGTGTGTGCGTGCGTGCGTGCGTGCGTGCGTGCGTGCGTGCGTGTCATTCAGCCTGCACAGGGCCTGGGGCTCCATTCTGTTTCACTCCAGCCAGGCTCCTCCGGAAGGGCTCCACCGGGTCTGCTGAACTCGTACACGAGCCCATGGTCGATCTGTAAATTATACAAATACATAATTACTATAAAATACATGAAAAATAGTACACCTTCAAGCTCACAACGCGTCACAGCAGAATGCGTGGAGGTTGGGGGCCTACTATTTTCATCAAAAGGCCGTTTTAGAAATGTCAACCCCTGCCTCTCTAACATTCTATGCACTTCCTGCTTACCACACAAATATATATATATATATATATATATAGTAATTATGTAAAAACAGCATTCATGGTCTGGAGAGGGCACTTTTTACAGATGGATAAAAGGGCAGGGGCTCAAGCCCCCTTTGATGTCTATGTGAGCATGTGCATGGTGCTAAGTCTGATTTACAGAAAAAAGTTTGTTTTTCCACGATGTGGAAATGAAGAAGTAGGCTCATCATCATCGTCGACTCATCATCTAAAATCATAGCCAGGAAAATATCAAATAGTTTATATCTAAACAAATCAATTTACAATTTTGACATTTAGCAAATGACTTACAATAAGTTCATATATAACATAAAATGCAGTTATAGTAAATAGTTACCATGCATTTACTGTCACAGTGAAATTCCCTTTATACCCTGTATACCTATATAAACTAGACCAGGTCAACCTGGTTGTGCCAGACCCTGTCTGTCATCATCATTTATGACATCATACCTTTTATAGACATGTCATCATCATGTCATCATCATATATACCCTTTATATAGAAAACCCGGACAGACATTTGCTTATGTAGGCCTACCCATTTCATGGGTCTGGCAAATGTCACAATGCAACATAGCTCTGTTTACACAAAGCTGTACTCCCTCCAACTGTATATATGTTCCCCATTTTCAACAGTTTTTGCCAGACCCATGAAATGGGTAGGCCTACATAAGCAAATGTCGGTCTGTCTGTCCGGGTTTTCTATATAAAGGGTATATATGATGATGACATGATGATGACATGCCTACAAAAGGTATGATGTCATAAATGATGATGACAGACAGGGGGTCTGGCACAACCAGGTTGACCTGGTCTAGTTATTTGTAACACTTGCTTTGGCAATGTAAACGTATGTTTTCTCATGCCAATAAAGCTCCTTTGAATTGAACTGAAAAGCTACATCATCAGCTACTGATGATGATGATGATGATGACGATAAAAAGAAACCTCTCCCTCTCTCTCACACACACACACACGCATCGTACGCACGCACACACAAACTAAGCCAATAAATCCTAAATTCCCATCAAATAATCCTATTTTAATATAGTTTTTATTGGGGGTAAGTAGCAAAGTACAACACAGGTCAAAAAGTCAGTTTCCCCTTTTACATAGGAAACACAAGAAAAAACAGACAAAAAGACAAAGACAGACCAAAACAAAAAGACAAAAAAAACAGCCAAACCCATCAAATAATCCTAGTAGGCTGTGCAGTGCACGTACACTACACGCGGTACGTGCACGCGCGTGATAGGAACTCCACGTGTGTCCTGAGTAGCGACAAAAACAAACCAAGCACGTGGATCCTAACTGCTTGGATCAAGTTACTGATCCGGTCCGGATACGGAAACATTTCTTGCATGTATGTGTACGTGTAAATAGCCGGATGCAGTAGGCGGGCTCTAGACCGGATCCCAATGTCGGAGTGGCAACACGTCGCAATGGAAAACCGTTACCCTATCTCACTGATCACTGACCATCCCCCCATCCCAGGCTTCCAGTTCCACACGGATGCTCTGTTATCACACAGTATACAACTATATACAGTATACAACTATACAATACATACATGCACTGGATTGGAAGTCTTACTTTGGACAGTAGAATCGTGGCCTCTGTTCTCCGAGGGGTCTCTACGCGGAAGCCATTCTTCATTGGCCAAATCGCCCAGTTCGTCTGTCTCTTCGCGGCGGTGGCGGCGGTACATGGGTCTCTGCTGCTGCGGCGATGTGAGCCCCCGGGCGGGGGGATCCATCCTACACGGGGGTCGAGCTCCGTCGGGATCGGTTTCCACAATATCACGAGGCTCTTGATCCACTTCTGGACCCCGGTTCTTCGCGACTGGCACCATCTTCAATCTTTTTATCTTCAATACCAACGGCTACAGTGATCTTTTTCTCTTCTTCTTCATCATCATCATCATCATGATCATCATCACGACCACCACCACCATTCGTGGGCGCTGCCTGGTCCTGAGTCACCAACGCGGGTAGGTTTGTAATCCTAATTATAACAAAGTTTGTTTCTATCCGTGGATCTGCTCTGCTGCTGGCTGCTGCTCCGGCCAGGGGGGGAGGGTCGCACTTCGGCGGAATGATACCAGCAAGTTGAGGCTGAGTTGGCCTAATACATCTCAATATTCTAGTACTGCTAAATACTACTACCTACTACAATTACTATACTACTAATACTATAAAAC
Organism: Nannobrachium achirus; assembly: GCF_963921795.1. Lineage (NCBI taxonomy): Eukaryota > Metazoa > Chordata > Actinopteri > Myctophiformes > Myctophidae > Nannobrachium > Nannobrachium achirus. The sequence continues at coordinate 16,521,905 of NC_137831.1, forward strand.
AACTGATTTCCGACAAAATGATCGCTTTTACCAACGTTTCTCTCTCTCTTTCTCTACTAACAGCCCGATGCATAAAACAATATAGTCCCTCGAGGCTGCTAGCAGCTAGCAGTGGCGTCAGTTCAGAACAAGCTAAGGTATGGCAACATGACTGGTGTCTGGTGAAGACACCAGTCATGTTGCCATACCTTAGCAACAGGCACGATGAAAAGTACATTTTTATTATTTCCCCCTGTCAAGGTATGGCAGCTGCATACCCCTGCCATACCCAATTGACGCCCTGGCAGCTAGGCAGGCGCAGAGTCGCTCTGGGCAGGCGGAGCCAGGACAGTCTGTTTTTTTTTTTTTTATGAACGGTTTCCGGCTGTCCTCAAAACGACACCACGACCAATTATGCATTCAAAAGTTGCGCAAGGACGTCTTTTATCATAATCCATAAAAAACATCAAACGAACGAACGGCCGTATTGGCCCTACTCGACCTCAAGAATTGGGGCGAACAGGAACGTTCAAAGCAGTATAAGAGTTAATTGTGGCACGTTTACTAACATGCCAAGTTTAGCTGCACTTGAACAACCGTTCCAGGCTGCCATATCCAGCCCAAGAAACTGTAGAAACGGGGGGGGGGGGGGGGGGGGGGGAATAAAATGTACTTCTTAACTCATTTGTAGCCGATCCCGAGTATACTCGCGAAATATACTCGAGTATTTAGAGTGCCGATCCCGAGTATACGCGCGAGGGCTACGTACGGTCCGTTGGAAAGTGCTGGCACGGGTGGACTCGCCGATTCATCATCATCGCGCACCCACGTGCACACAATAGTGATCCCTTAACATGGAAGCCAACGGTCTTTCTCATCTTTGATGTCCATTTTGTCCAAAAAACACTTTTGATGCCAAGGATGGCATTGGATTCTCACTAAAATAGTACAAGCTGAAAGGCATCGATCCGCCATTACTGTTTACGCTTTGGACGACAACACTTCCGTCAAGTAAGGAAACATCGTCAAGTAAGGAATTGAGAGCGCGATCTACTTCCGGCCTTCAAAATAAGAGACTGGCCGTGGACGGAGCAGGCAGCCGGCAGCCTGGATTTTTAACCCTTTCATGTCTGGAGCACTAAATGGGTTAAAATAAATGTATCATGCCTGTTGCTAAGGTATGGCAACATGACTGGTGTCTTGCACGCGCGTGTGCAAGGAAAAACGTACATATGTGAAACTTGGAGATACAAGGTTTCCGCCCGACAGTGACGATTTGTTTGTTCGGGAAATCACAGATAACACACTTAAGAGGGTAAACACATCGATTGCCACTGTGACTCAATCCATGCTTACATGTCACGCGTGGGCATACACTGCATGTGTGTTAAGAGCGTGTGCTTGTTTGCACTTGAATGGAGCATGCTAATGAGTGTCTGTGTGTGTGTGTGTGTGTGTGTGTGTGTGTGTTTGGAAAATACACTGCGCAAACAGACAGGTGGAGGGGGTGGAGGAGGGGGTACTTGAGTGTGAAGGAGAGGGGGCACGTGAATCCCTGAGAGGGCACGTGTATCTGTGAGCAACGCATCACAAAAGAAGCTGTGGTGCAAGCAGTACTCTTTTTAAGTGAAAGTAGCATACCACAATGTACAAATACTCTATTACAATTAAAAAAGGTTTTATTCCAAACTGTACTTGAGTAAACATACTAAAGCAGGGGTCTTCAACAGGGGGTCCGCGACCCCTAGGGGGTCCGCGTTTTTTTTTTCTTTTTTGCCATTTTCCACATTTATGTTAAATAAATAAATCATGATTCTATCCATTTTGAATAGCTTGAATACATGATTACTATGCAATTGACAGATTGTTGATATTATTGACATTTGTTCTCAGTTAATAAGTAGTAGAAATGGTAGTGGTATGCCCACCCTGCTCGCTGTAACTTGTACTTGTTTAAAATAAAAAAAATATGTCGTAGCCCCGACCCCCCCACCCTACGAGGTGGTAGGGGGGCCCTGCTCCATCTCCCCATCAGTTTGGGGGTCCCCGGCCTGAAAACGTTGAAGACCCCTGTACTAAAGTATTGGCATCAATACGTACCTAAAGTCAAAGTAAAATACTTCTAAATTTTGTGAGCTTGTATTTCTTTTAATAACTTATGTATTCATTCTATAAATTTGTTTAGCTCATTCCCTGCTAGGCCCGATAGTCCAGAGAATATGCAAATCTCTCTCCCCGCCAGGCCCGATAGTCCCGAGATTTTCCCGTTTTTGCTGTGAGCAATGTACACACACGTGGTGCATGATCTAGGCATGGACATGACATTATCAGTGCACTATGAATTACATGGAAGTCTATGGAGAGAGGCATAATGAGAGTACGAAGGTATTTGCAAATGGCAGGGTATGAGTTAGTATGACTAAAACAAAAAACATATTCTACACCAGTGGTTCTCAACCTGTGGGTCGTGACCCCCAGAGGGGCCCCCAAATTATTTTGGGTGGTCCCCAGATGTTTAGCTAAATGTTAACATTGCTTTCTCGCTCAACAGTAAACAGACCAACATACAGTATAAGTGTGTACAGGGTATCTGCACATTTCTAAAATGACAATTTAAGGACTTCAAAGACCTTTTTAGTACCTCTGGTCAAACATTGGTCAAATTGTCAAATATTAGAGGCAGAAAGTGTGAAAATAGATCTACATGCGTTGCGAGGCGTTGTGAGCGTCAAACCAAATGTAATGCCACTCTACACTACAGCATTTGGGATTTGCCTTCATCATACAAAATCTGCAACATTACTATTTTTCAGAATAATAATAATGGTGCAAAACTGTTTGCCTCTGAGATGTAGTGGTGATGAAACATTCAAGTAGAGTAAAAGTACCCTCACAGCTGTATTCAAGTGCAGCACTTGAGTAAATGTAGTTATTTTCCACCGCAGAAAAGAATAAGGCACACACAGGCTGTTGAATGGAGACGCGGGCCCTTGTGGTAATGAGATGTGGCGTGCAACAATGAGGCACCGAGCATGTTGTTAGCCAACATAAGACCTCTTCATTCATGGATGAGGGTGTCTGTTGCCTTGTGACTGTGTATTAATATTCCTGCTTCACTGAGACAGGCAATAAACAACAACAACATGCTTCACGAGTTGTTACGCAACATGGCCGCGTTCCAAGTAGGACGAAGGGTGAAGTATTGGGCGGCTTTTTGTTGCTTTGTTGTTGTTGGAAAGACGGATACTGTATGAGTTATACTGCATGACATAGTTCAGCGATTCAAGGAAGGCACTCCCTCACCAGTGTTCATTTCGTTGACTAAAACTATGACGATGTTCGTCGACTATACCTTTTTTCACTGAGAGACTAAATAAAGACTAAGCTATGATTGCGACTGTAGGTCGCAGTTAACTATGAAAACTGGCACATCTTGTTCGCGTATCTCTGTAGGTCACGCTTGACACTGTACACATCACGGTGACATCACAGGTCCCTGACACATCACTGTGACATCACAGGTCTATGGGTTTGTCGCTCTGACATCAAACTGGGGAACCACTCTTAACAGAATGGGTTTGCCGCTCTGACATCACGCTCTGGCTTCACTGTGATGGCACAATAACAGAATCCCTTTTATGCCAATATATGGAGTTCCCTAGCTGATGTCATCAATATTAAGCCCATATCTAACAGGACTTCATATGAGAATGCCCATATATGGAGGCCACATCGGGCACATACCACACTAACAGAATCCATATAATTATGGCCAAGACAGCCCATATCTGTGTGGCTGGTTCTACAGAAAGGTATCTCCATGTATGGACATAAAAGGTTATGATGTCAGATGTCATAGACATCCTAGGACTTTCACATAATGAATAACTGAGTAAGCATGTTTGGGCTCTCACAGCATATCTCCATATACAGTACATGGATCTCCATATATGGGTACCAGGGGTCTCCATATATGGGTAACTGGTCCGATATACATCACTGGCCAGATGGCAAAGAATTGGCATGTCGCCCTGAGGCAATATATCGTCAATTTCCTTGACAAATAAAAACTAGACTAAAATGTTAGGGAGGGATTAGTGCAGAAGAGATTCATTAGAACTAAAAGACAAGTCATTTTATGTTTGGTTGCGTTCGGGTGTTGCACTCAGAAAATAGAAGACCTACAAGCTCACAACGCATCGCGCTGCGACATGTTATGAGGTTGTAGATCGGCTATTTTCAGCATGCAACCAAGTGTGAAATCAGCCATTATGATGCCATCAAGACCTGCCAAAATACATTTTTGAACAAAACTTTTCGTTGGAAAGGTCCGGTTCAACTACAAAAAGACGTCACTTGCATCTTCTGAAAAGCATTACCCCGAGTCAGAGTTCGAAAAGCTGCACGTTGGAAAGTCGAAAGGTTTGGTGGTCGGAGACAGTATGGACAGTCCTTTAAGTTAAGGCACAAGAGCTGGTACTTAAAGGGCCACTTCACCTCTGGGACAACCCTATCTTATTTTATTGTTGTTTAGGACACGTTCAACACAATCCTGAGTTATTTTTTGTGTTCAGTCTGTTTTTTTAGATATTTTAGTATTCAGCATGTACTGGTGATGCGTTTTGCATCATCCAGTGATGCGTTTTGCATCATATGATGCAAAATGCATCACTAGCACATGCTGAATACTAAAATATCTCAAAAAACAGACTGAACACAAAAAATAACTCAGGATTGTGTTGATCGTGCCCCAAACAACAATAAAATAAGATAGGGTTGTCCCAGGGGTGAAGTGGCCCTTTAAGACAATCAAAATACAGCTAAACAAACACTGAGGTTGTTGTGAGCTAATCTCTCAAGAACAGATGTAGTGCTAGGAACAAAACAGAGAGGGCGCTGCTTTTCCCTATTCTTTGCCGAGCCAGGTTGTGAGCTAAGCTAACGCGTGCCAAAATGGGGGTCTTTGAAATGGGATAAAAAGGTTGATAATCACTGGCTTTGGTGGCCTCACCTGTCGCACCCTTTTCTTGGAGCTCCCCACCCTGAAGATCCCCACCGTCTGCAGACCTGGGGAGAGAACAGAACAGAGAAACAGTTATGGCTAGGGATGGGATGATATGAAAAAGCCCCTATTAGAGTCGGTACCGCAGTGAAGAGCTATCCACCGCGGTGTAGTCTTTTTGAGTCATAAAACTACAACGTTGCGTCATTCCTCGCGGTGAAGAGCTTTCCACCTCGAGTCCCGACACATCTCTCTGTTTTTACTTTCAGACAGATAGGCTCTTCACCCCGTTCACTGATTGGTCGATCTGGACCAGTCAGTCACAGAGAATAGGACTCCACCGTGACTGACTATGATTAGAGGGTGCAATTGTGTCAGCAGTCTGCAGAGCATGGCCCTTCTGGCCCCATTCCTATGGGCTGATAATACATGATAACTGGCCATTGTATAACATGATAACATCAGAAGCGGGTGCTATGATGGCCTTCACTTATTTTCTGACTTGAGGTGGAAAGCTTTCCACCTAAAATTTGCGGTGGATAGCTCTTCACCCTGAACTCTGATAGAGGCTTACAGTGACCAAAGAAACTGCGATTTGGGGTTGAAGCAGCTGGCATGGATAGCCTATGCACATTTCTAAAGTGACAAATAAGGACTTTTTAATACCTTGACAAATCAAACATTGTCCAAATTGTCAAATATTATGGCAGGCATTGTGAAAAATAGCTGATCTTCTATTTTCACAATAGAACTGTGTTACACAAAATGTAATGCCTCAACTCTTAGTGCTCCTCAGGGCGGGGGACCCCAGTTAAAGAGGTTGAGAACCAATGGCTTATTTCTCTCGCAAAAAAACAAGTGACAACAATGGCTCCTTGTTCACCGTTCTTCTCCACGTGCTGGCAGCAGCTGTCCACCACGCGCGGCACCTGTCTGTAGATGGGGTTGAGGCTGAGCCGCTTGTCGCGGTGCTTCTCCTTCTTGTTGGCCGTGTCGGCGGGCAGCGACAGCTGCAGCGCCTCCAGCAGGCGCGACTGGCTGTCGTCCAGGTCCGTGATGGAGTCCACCGACATCGCCCCCTGGAGGATGAGATGAGAACACACACCGGGGATGTGAACGGGATGGAAGGACAGAGGAGCGCCGATCTGAAGAATGAATGAATTCATTGAGCCATTTACTGTAGGCCTGAACAGGGGTGTCGCACCAAATTCTGGGCCCTGGGTACAAGGATTCACTGCGGGGCCCCTGTGCTTTAACTATTGAAAAATAGCAGATATACAAGCTCACAGCGCGGCACCGAGTGCCGCGCTGCAAGCTTGTAGATCTGCTATTTTTTTTTTTAAATCATGAAAATCTTTGAATATTTCAAATCCTTCTGAGGTTTTTTGGAAAAACCTATGTTTCTATGTCAGTGGAGCTCAAACCTTTTCATGTGAAGGACCCCCAAAATGGTATGTATTTGGCCATGGAACCCCATCTCAAAATATTTAGTTCCAGGGACCCCCCAGAAGCAAAATTTGAGTTACAAATGTGCTTAAAAATACATACTGTATATTCAAAGATTTGTGCACATTTTCACGACTTTTCAAAAATAGCAGATCTACAAGCTCACAGCGCGACACTCGGTGCCGCGCAGTGAGCTTGTATATCTTCTATTTTTCAATAGCTAAAGTACAAAATAATTAAGGCCCCTCCACCACCTTGGGCCCTAGTAACTCAGTCCCACTTTCCTACCCCTTGTGACGCCCCTGGGCCTGAACGCAAATATGTGTCACTTTAGATTTGAACCACTTTAACCCTTATTTTTATGCTTTAACTATTAAATAGTGCCGAATCTGCCGATCCCGAACAAGTTTGTTCGGCAAGAGACAATTTTTTTTTTTTTTCTATTTTACTTACCCTGAGCTGCTTGTAGAGACTCGGGTGGTCCTGGCTCGTCCTACGCTTTCCAAGGAGCCGAGCTACGTGCTCCGACGATTTATTCCATTGAAAATGGCCAGATGCCAAATTTACAGCCCCCCAATTTTCACTGAATCTATCCTGTCGGCGGCGCGACGCTTCCCGGGGTGCCGATCCCGAATTAATTCGGCTTTTTATATAAAATTAATTAAACACTCGGAGGCCTTACTGAAGCCTGAGGCAAAATTTTCCACCAGGCCGTCTCCCGCGATCTGTTTACATCGGCCCGCGAGAGGGTCACGCCACTGAAACGCGCCGCCGAATCCAATGCATTCTCACATCTTTGAAGCTCATTATCTCTGAACTATGCTTTTATGGAAGTGGACAAGGTTTATTTACGGCTAAATTGCCGAAAATTGGGCTTCTAACATGAGTGATGGGCTATAGCTAAGTTGAAGCTAACTTCATCCGGGTCATTTTCATGACGTGTTGTGCTCACCCTCCGGCGTGCCCGCGGGGCGGGCTCGGGCGTGTTGGGCGACGTGTTGCACGTCTCGTTGGCCGTCTCCGACGCGGAGCTGAGGGACGAGTTGCTGCTGGACAGTTCCTTGTTGGAGGGACGCTTAGCGGTGGCGAACTGGACACGCACGCACGCACGCACGCACGCACGCACGCACGCGCGCACACGCACACGCACACGCACACGCACACGCACACACACACACACACACACACACACACACACACACACAGTGTGAGTGACAGGTGTTGGTTTTGACTGCACATTTTTCATTTAGGTTCATAGTCTTCCGAATTAAATTTCATTTAGCTTTGGTCATAATTTGGTCATCTGAAATGTTTTAGCTTCGGTCTATATTTAGTCGACTAAATATCATATGATTGCGACCGCCAGGTCGCAGTTTTACTATCAAAACCTCCACCGGCTGTCAGTCAGTCAGTCAGTCAGTCCGTCAGTCAGTCTGTCACGTCACACGTCACACTTTTCTCCTACTCATATCTCCGCCACCGTTGCCCCGATCCATGCCAAACTTTGCACCCACACTCCTTGGCTGCCAAACCACAACCCCCACCCCTCATTTCTCACATGGACCTCTTCTAGCGCCACCATGAGGCCGATTCTTGCAAGACACATTTTTGGACACTGCTCCTACAGATTTTGCCCTAAAATCACACAAACCCGTACACACACAGTATCTCTAAAGTCAAAGCTTATCTCCCTTACTGTTTTTTTTAATATATAAAAAACCTCACTTTGAGAACCACAAAGAGAGAGATAGATTTTGGTAAAAAATAAACCTACCTGTATAATTGAGGAGACCAGGTCAGAGGGGTCCTTGTGGTCGTCGCGCTGAGGCGGGTCCTGGCGGAAGCTGTCCTGGCGCTGCCTGTGCGTCCTGTCGTTGGCGATGACCTGCGACAGGGGGATGCTGAAGGCCTGGGGGACACATTCTGACAGGCAGGGAGGGGGAGGGGGGAGGCAGGGAGGAAGAGGAGGAGGAGGAGGAGGGGGAAAGTAAATAATAGTAAAAAATCACACCCAATGTGAAGTGAGCGGTGGTCATAACGTCTTCAGACTAGGATTTGAGTCTAGGATGTACAGGCTATGCTACACACACATGTTTTACTATGGCAAAACGCTGAGGAAAAAGGCTACAGACACACGCACAGCCACTCTATGGAGCGGCTTACCACCGCTCAAAAACACAACAAAACTTAGTTTCAAGGGTAACAATACTTGCATAGAAATAGAAATTAACAACCCATTTAGAACGGGTAAACGTTATTGTGTATCATTATTTTATGCTTTAACTATTGAAAAATAGCAGATATACAAGCTCACAGCGCGGCACCGATTGTAGATCTGCTATTTTTGAAAAATCGTGAAAATTAGAATTTTGACCCGATTCTATAAGTGTCTTTTGAATCCTTCAAAGATTTTTTGTAAAAACCTATGTTTCTATGTCAGCAATCTATAGCCATCGTCAAAGAAAAGCTCCTTTTCACTCAACTGGAGCTCAGTTAGTCTGTTCTTGAGAGACTACTATGTCAGTGGTTCTCAAACCTTTTCATGTGAAGGACCCCCAAAACGAAACGGTGTGATATCAGTGATGTCAGCATGCAGATGGTCAGACAGACATTCTCTAAGTTAAATAGTTAGATATACCAACTAGGGTAACAATAGAAAGAAAGGAAAAAAGGGAGGAGACCTCAATCGTGAATGCAATTAAACCCATTGATTCAAAACAGTGGTGCTCAGGTGCATCCAGACGCAAAGATTTATGGGGGTCCTAATTTACTGGGCTCTAAACTTCGTAAACTGGACCTGAGTTAATTGGCTCTATACTGTTTTTTCTGTCCACACCAAATCTCTCACAACACAATGTTTTGCTACTTGTTGTGAGCTTGTATTGTATGCTATTTTGGGCATTTTATCCCCCAGAATATTATGGCTGCTGGGGTTCAAGTGGTTAGAGAAAGAGAGCTAGAGAAAGAAAGAGTTGTTTACAGAATCGGCGGACGGTCTCCAAAGAGACGCTTAATGACCTCCGCCAGAGTTCATATTTTATGGCCGTCGTCATTAAACCGGCCGCGACACATGTTTACCATCGGAACCCGTCTGATAAAAAAAGAAAAGGTCTGATAAACAGTACTTATACAGCTGCTTAACACAAATAAGACATCGCAGAACATCGGCACTGGTGGCCAATAAGACCCGCACTTGAAATAATACAGCTAATCTCTGCATAATGGTGGATAAAAGAACAAAACACGGCAGCTTTTGATGAAGACTTTTCCCAACAAGGTTGAGAGTTGACTCGATGAGTTATTCTTTAGAAGCCGTTCCCCGGCCCACCAGTGTTGCCATGTCTGCTTGTTATACGTGACTTTGGGCTTGTTTTTCTATAACAGAAAAAAAACGCGTTGTGAGCTTGTAGAACTGCTATTTTCAGCATGCAACCAAGTGTGAAATCAGTCATTACGATGCCATCAAGGCCTAACAACATACATTTTAGTTGACAAAATCAACTGTAGATTTAGTCGCCTAAAACGTATGATATTTAGTCGACTAAAATTTGACTAAAACCAAAACATTTTTCAGGTGACTAAATTATGACTAAAATTAAATGTCATTGTATTCAAAAGACTATGGCTAAAAACCAAACTTAAACCAGTGGTTCTCAAACATTTTCATGTCAAGGACCCCCAAATTAATTTGTAATTGTCCACAATTACAACCGTCCGCGGCCCACAATTTGGGTCCCGACCCACTGATTGGGAAACAGGAGTGCGCCAGAGGGTTCACGCCGGCTAACAAAAGATGAACATATTTTTCAAAATAATGTGTAATAATAATATGTTCCTTTCGGCTGCTTCTCTGCACATCCACACAGACGCACACCCCTTATAGGGAACACACCACACACACGCGCACACACACACACACACACACACACACACACACACACACACACACACTGAAGTCCCACTATAAGCCTCCACAGGCCGCAAGTTCTGCTATGCACACAGCCATACACAGGGGCGTCGCACCAAATTCTGGGCCCTGGGTACAAGGATTCACTGCGGGCCCCCCATGAATGTTAACTATTGAAAAATAGCAGATATACAAGCTCGCAGCGCTGCACCGAGTGCCGCGCTGCGAGCTTGTAGATCTGCTATTTTTGAAAGAATTGTGAAAATGTGTGCAAGAAACCTATGTTTCCATGTCAGTGGTGCTCACACTTTTTCATGTCAAGAACCCCCAAGATGACTATGTATTTGGCCACGGACCCCCTATATATATATATATATATTCAAAGATTTGCACACATTTTCACGACTTTTCAAAAATAGCAGATCTACAAGCTCGCAGCGCGGCACTCGGTGCCGCGCTGTGAGCTTGTATATCTGCTATTTTTCAATAGCTAAAGTTACTAGGGCCCCTCCACCTTGGGCCCTAGTAACTCAGTCCCACTCCCCCCCCTTGTGACGCCCCTGGCCATACAGCCCGAGCCAGCGGATGAGAAAAGGCAGTCCAGCTGTTCTACTGTTGTACGTGTGTGTGTGTGTGTGTGTGTGTGTGTGTGTGTGTGTGTGTGTGTGTCAATAGAGAAAGGCATGTGAGTAGTTTCAGAAGACCACAAGTGACTGAAGGAGGGGGGGGGGGAGGGAGGGGGGAGGGAGGAGGGAGGAGGGAGGATGTGGTCGCTGCTCTACACAACCACTAACACTTCGACACGGTGGGTTTGCTCCGCAGGCCTCGATCGCACTGTGACGGCAACACAGGTTCACGTAACCAGGGACGTGCTGGCCATTGGGACAAAGTGGGACAACTCCCGAACGGCCGGTTCATTCCCGGCCGGTCCAGGCCGGCCATTAGGTGGTCCAGGCCATTACATTTTTTTAGGATGGCAATTTGACGAATGCAAATTGTACAATTTGCAGCACACAACTAGGTAGTGCCATGATTTTCCCCCCTACAACATAATTATCAGGTATTATGATTATACTTAGAGGAAGATTTTTTTTTCAAAAGAAAATTAAAGCAAGTGTTAAAATTATGTTTTTTATGTGGCCACACCCACCAGTTCATTAAGTATGCCTGGTTGTCATGATGGGTGGTGACCCAGCTGAAGTTAGCCACACCCACAGTGTTGTTGAATGGTAAAAAGGGGAGGGGATGAGTTTATGATGTCATTAAATCATTGTATTTCAATTGGGCCTTTTGACCCAGAGGCTCTCAGCTTTCAGGAAGTAACCAAACATAGACAGGGGAGACACATTTGCATATTATAACCACACCTGGGAATCTATTAGAGTAATGTTAACTCCATTGACACATACAAAACAGAAAAAGTACAACACTATGGCACCACCTTAACACATACTGTATTTGTAACCATAACAAAAAAAGGAACATTGTCCTCACAATTTCACAAAATACTTGTGGGGACATTAACTAGTACTGTAATACACACGCACGCACGCACGCACGCACGCACGCACACACACACACACATACGCGCGTGTGTATACACTGTGGCTCGCGTAGCGTGCCTCGCCACAGAACGCGCGCCGCTTCGCTGCAGAACACATGGCCAAGACACTATTTCATCTAGCTTAGCGGGATGTCAGCTTTTCATAAATCCATATTTCCCGTCCTCGCTGAAACTCTGTGGTAACAATAACACTGCACATTTTTCTCCCTGCTTTCATGGCCGTTTGTGTCCCATCGGTGTGGAAGGCTTACATAAACCAGAGCTGGGCTCTGTGTCCGTAACGGACCCGTGTTCTAAATTTACTTGAGTAAATTCCTTGAAATTTAAACATTTGAGAACCACTGCTGAACCATAGCGCGTTCGACAACACATTTATTGAGAACAGAAGTGACTTCCACATTCTTAACCTCAAAACGCACGTCAACGCAGTGTAGAATTAAGCAATATTACACGAGAGGGTGTGCATTATCACGGTTATTTGCACGCCAGCCTCGCTGCAGGAACGAGCACAAGGCAAGTTCCGTATAGGCATGGCTGAAGTGCAAATAAACGTGATAAGGCAGACCCTCGAGTGCGAGGCGTTGTGAGCTTGTAGATCTGCTATTTTTTTCGGTTAAAGTTCTCAGAATATGAACACAAGGGTTCAAGGGGATAAGATAATATAAAAAAGAAAATAAATAGTTTCTATCACACAACGATTTGGAGGACCCCCTGTAGTAACTCTGAGGGTCCCGGACCCCCTGTTGAAGACCCCTGCTGTGGAAGAAGAAGATGAATTTCACTGTATACCGTATGTAGGAACTGGCAGCTATATCTTTATATTACAAAAGAGTAAGTGATCTACTTCCGGGTCATGTATCGCTAACTTAAATGCCAAACCACTTGGCCAAGATGTACTACATAATACTAAATATAGCTTAAAAATTCAAACACCCATGTCACCTTTGCAAGATGTCGTTTCCAAACCTCTGTATACAGTTGTATTCGTTATTACCCTCATATTTTGCCTCTGTATAAAATAGTCCGCCGGTCAAATATGTCCGACCGGAAACGTGCGCTGCGGCACAATAGTTCCGCCACAATAGTTCCGCCACAATAGTTCCGCCACAATAGTTCCCCCCCCAATTTTTTTTTTTTTACGTTTTTTTTTTTTTTTCCTTTTCTTTTTTTTTTTTCCTTTTTTTTTTTTTTTTTTAACTAGATGTGAGCGGCCCGAAGGGCCGCGACCCTCTAGTACAGTATAAAGCTGTATCACACCTCAAGCAGACTGTAATAATCAAACCTCAAACATGTCATGTTCGGTTCTGGTCTTGCTTTGTTTCCAGAGTGCATGCTATTCTTGCGTGACCCTCAACACAGGATTCGATAATCCCAGGCCCACATTTTTGCTATTGACATTTTTGGCAAGGAGATTCAGTGTAGAGAGAGGGGGAAAAGAGGAGGGGGACCAAGTATAGACCCCTGGGAAACCCCGGGTAGTGAAGTATATGGGAGGGTTTCAAGTAGGTTAAGTACAGTACAACACAACGAGCACCAGATATTATTTTGCAAAGGAAAGCGCAAGACAACACGACGCGGTCAAGTCAATTTAGTGCACTTTTCTATGTCTGACCAGATAAAAAAAAAGGGGAAAAAAAGAAAATAACACCACCACACCCATCTGGTCATATTCCTGGCGGTTCAAAACAAATATTAACCCATTTAGGACCGAGAACGATTCTAAAAACACCTTCTAAGTTCTAAATCCTGACTAATTTCTGAAAAACTTTTAATATTTATTCAAAAATGTCAAAAACATTATGTTGCCATATGTCAGGCAGAAACCTTGTATCTCCAAGTTTCAAATTTGTATATTAGTATTTGTATTTGTATCTTATATGAGTTTAGTTTTTCTGTAAATTTAAGCCCTACTTCATCATACAAAAGTAGTGAAAATAGCAGATCTACAAGCACACAACAGATCGGCTATTTTCACTGTTTTAAATTGTTTATAAAATAACACAAAAAAAAAGGTTAGTTCTTGAAAGGTATAGTTACAAAATGGGGTTCGCGTCCAAATTGGGTTAAGGGGATAATTTGCACATATTGGGCCGCGCTGCGGTCACAGCGCTGGAAGCTTGGGTTACCGTGGCTGCGAAGCATCAAAGAGCGGCGGCCGCTAGGTTTACATTTAGCTGACGTACACATATATATATATATATATATATATATACTGTACGAACGCATACTGTTGGCCTCTGTGCCTGCTTCAAAGTAGAACACGGGGGCTGGTGTTTATCAGATGTCTTGGCGCCGAGGAACTAGGGCAGGGTTTCTCAAAGTGGGTGCCGTGGCACCCTAGGGTGCCGCGAAGCAGATATACAAGCTCATAGCGCGGCACTCAGTGCCGCGCTATGAGCTTGTAGATCTGCACATTTTTTAAACGTGTACATTTGTGCAAATCTTTGAATATATATTATTTTAAAGCGAACATTTCGAACATAAATCTTTGCTTCTGGGGGGGTCCCTGGAACTAAATATTTTGAGATGGGGGTCCGTCCGTGGCCAAATACATATCATTTTGAGGGTCCTTCACATGAAAAGGTTTGAGCACCACTGACATAGAAACAGGGTTTTCCAAAAACCTCAGAAGGATTTGAAATATTCAAAGCACTTGCACACATTTTCGCGATTTTTCAAAAATAGCAGATCTACAAGCTCGCAGCAGAGCGGCACTCGGTGCCGAGCTTGTATATCTGCTATTTTTCAATAGTTAAAGCACAAAATAATGCGTAATAATGTGTTCCCAGTCTAAATGGGTTAAACCCCCTCCCCCTATGAAGAACATTCATGGGGGGCCCACAGTGAATCCTTGTACCCGGGGCGCAGAATTTGGTGCGACACCCCTGCACGCACGCACACAATACACGTACTTGTGCAGGGTAAAGTAAACTTAAGCTACTACCAATGATAGCAGCAGTCTTTCATTTTCTCTTAAAGGGACACTATCATGGTTTTAACATGACCTCTGGTATGTTTGTTTTAGGGGTATAGTGTTCCATTAGCAGCCTTTTACACAAGGCGCTCTGCTGTGTGTCTCTGCAACGCTGTTTAACTTGTGATGAAACATTTTATGCCAGTGATGTCACTGGAGAGAAAAAAAACAACATCTGTGAATGTGAAAACTGCATCGCCTATTTTCTTGGTGTTTTGCTGGTGGTGGCCATTAGTGGTGAAAGAAGTTCCCAGATCCCTTTTATGCCCATATATGAAGATCCCTGATGTCATCGATATATATCAATGGCCAGATGGCCAAGACATGGCCCATTTCTATGTGGCTGGTTCAGATAGGGATCTCCATGTATGGAAATAAAATATATTGTATGTTGTGATGTCATGGGAACCACTCTAACAGAATCCCTTTTATGCCCATGAATGGATATCCCTGATGTCATCAATATTAAGCCCATATCTAACAGGACTTCATATGGGAATGCCCATATATGGTGGAAGACAGCCCATATCTGTGCGGCTGGTTCAGATCTCCATGTATGGGCATAAAAGGGATGTACATGGATCTCCATATATGGGTAACTGCTCCGATATACATCACTGGCCAGATGGCCAAGAATTGGTAGCCCTGAGGAGTCATACTAGGGTGTCTTACTAGTACTGTAGTTTCACTTAACCCATTTAGGCCTAGAATTATTGAATGCTTTAACTATTGAAAAATAGCAGATTATACAAGTTCACAGTGCAGCACCGAGTGCCACGCTGCAACCTTGTAGATCTGCCATTTTTGAAAAATCATGAAGATTTGTGCAAGTCTTTGAATATATATTTTTTTAATAGCGAACATTTGTAACTCAAATATTTGCTCCTGGGGGGTCCCTGATACAATATTTTGAGATAGAGATTTGACAACGGACCCCGTGGCCAAATACATATCATTTAGAGGGTCCTTCACATGAAAAGGTTTGAAAACCACACTGACATAGTAGTTGCTCAAGAACAAACTAACTGAGCTCCAGTTAAGTGAAAAGGACATTTTCTTTGACAGATTGCTGACATTATAGAAACATAGGTTTTTCAAAAAACCTTAGAAGGGTTCAAAAGACACTTATTAAATCGGGTCAAAATTGGGTTAAAATTCAAATTTTCATTATTTTTCAAAAAATATTTTTCATTTGTAACTCAAATATTTGCTCCTGGGGGGTCCCTGATACAATATTTTGAGATAGAGATTTGACCACGGACCCCATGGCCAAATACATATCATTTAGAGGGTCCTTCACATGAAAAGGTTTGAGAACCACTGACATAGTAGACACTTATTAAATCGGGTCAAAATCGGGTTAAAATTCAATTTTTTTTTTTTTTTTTTTAATTGCAGATCTACAAGCTCGCAAGAGCTTGTAGATCTGCTGTTAAAAATAATAAAATAATAATACACAATCATGTGTACCCGTTCTAAATGGGTAAAGAATGTAAGTACTTTTCCCACCAGGTCCAACAAAAGGTTGGGAACCACTGCTCTACCGTGACATAGCTCTTGTTCGCCGTGTTTATGGCAAAACAGTGATCTTGACATCATAGAGCATGAATCAGGGCGATGGAATGAACGGTGGCCACGGTCCGTTTGGACATGCCAGCCAGGCCCCCATTCCTGTGATATACCATCATGACAGGTTGTGAGAACGCAAAGAAAGACCAAAACAGACGGTCCTTTTCCACCGTCTTGACAAAATGGTATATTCCCAGGTTCCGTAGGTCAGCTGCGCAGGTGCAATGCATTATTGTTAATTGTGGCACGTTCACTAACATGCCAAGTTTGCTGCACTTGAACAACCATTCCAGGCTGCCATATCCAGCCCAAGAAACCGTAGAAACGGAGAAAAAAATAAAATGTATAAATGTATCATGCCTCGATCTTGCTAAGGTATGGCAACATGACTGGTGTCGCGCGCGTGCAAGACACCAGTCATGTTGCCATACCTTAGCTTTTTCTGAACTGACACCACTGAGGGACGCTATGGTCCATGCGGCTCAAGTGTTAGAAAAGCAACACATTCCTGTGCATTTTGCAAATTGTTCAGACAGCTAAAAAGCGACCAGAAACAATGAAACGGGAGCTGTCAACATGGCCCAGAAGGGGCTGGAGGAGTGTGTACCCACTAGCACTCGCATGACTGAACCTGATTTTGAGATTTTGAGGTGGTTTGGGTTTGCTCAGGAAACTCTGAGAAATTTTCCCTCTCGTGATTTTTCCTTATCATACAAGCAAAGTCTTGTTTTGTTTTTTTCTTTCTACCATTTGAGAGGTTTTGTAAATATGAAATCAAATGTTTTGAGTGTTTCCTGAGCATTCTAATTCCATTTCTAAATCTCAAAAACAGGTCAAAATGACCTGTTAGTCATGCAAGTGCTAGGGCATTCACCAAATTTTCGAATATCAAAGTCACTATTCAAAGTTTTTCATCGAAGTCGAATATTCGTTTTTTTTATTTTTTTTTTAATAGTTTTTCTCTTTAAAAAATGTATAGTTTATAAAGCTTGGCGAGATAGGAAGTCATAAGAATGAGTTGTCAATGCCCCTGGTGGATGAATTTCTTAATGCTCTATACCAGGGGTTCTCAAACCTTTTTAAGGCTGTGACCCCCCAAAATAAACATATTTGAACTGGGGACCCCCACCCTGACAAGCACTTGGAATTGTAGGTATTAATGTGACTCGGCTCCACAGATAAATATTGTGAAAATAGCAGATCAACATGCTCACAACGCCTCGCAACGAGCATGTAGATCGGCTATTTTCACAATGTTCGCCTCTTGCTTACTTAATATTTGACAGTTTGGCCAGTCCTGTCGAATATTCGACTATTCGAATACTTTGAGATAGAATACTAAAAATCACTATTCGTGAATGCCCTAGTGTGTACCCACCTATGGTGTCATTTCCTGTAGCCTCTATGTTTGTATTTACTGTGGGGTCTGAAGTTCAAGGCAACGCTTGTTCAGTTTCTGTGAACTGAGATCATTGAAAGTGAGAGCACTAATCAAGTACTGCACTTGAGTACGAGTTTGAGGAACTTTTACGATACTTTCAACATGAAAAAGTAGGAATTAACAGAGCCTTCATTAGTATCATTGGTAAGGAAGCAGGCACGTACACACATAGACATCAAAGGGGACTTGAGCCCTTGCCCTTTTACCCATCTGTAAAAAGTGCCCTCTCCAGACCATGAATTCAGTTTTTACTATGGTGAAAGAAATGCAAATGCCCTCTCTTTCCATGCCATACCTGAAGGCAGAATTCAAGAGAATTGCCTTGTCAAAACTCTCCTGAACTTGAATGCAGCAAATTGCCCTCTCTGTACCCTCTCCAGTAGTCACTTAATTATGCTTAGTTTAGTGTGGTATCGAGTACCGAAAATAGCCGACCTCCAAGCCCACACCGCATTGCGCTGCAACGTGTTGTGGGCATGGAGGTCTGCTATTTTCGCTATTTCTACCAAAATGGCTGCTGTGCATATAGCCTAATCCTCTGGCATTATTTTTCCTCTTTTCCAATCCCTCGCAACTTACAAAGATCTCTGTCTGCCCCCCCTTTCTCACATTGTCATGTTCTTCCCATCTCTCTCTCTCTCTCTCTCTCTCTCTCTCTCTCTCTCTCTCTCTCTCTCTCTCTCTCTCTCTCTCTCTCTCTCTCTCTCTCAGAGATGGGATTTATGGTTCTTTGAAGTGAGCCGGATCTCTGAGATCCGTTCCTTTCAAAGAGTCGTTGAAAAGACTGGCTCATTTTAGTTACTTTGTAGATTTATTTTGATTATAATTACAAATCAATTCAACTCTATATACATGTTTGGCCATATTTACATTTACGCCAATTGAAAATAGCCAATCTACAAGCTCACAATGCATTGCGATGCATTGTGAGCTTGTAGCTCTGCTATTTTCAAATGATTTTTCTAAATTGTATTCATTGGAAAACCTGTGAAATGGGACATTCTGCATAATTAGTACTTTCTACTCATGGTACTTTTGGTACATTTTGATACCAATACACTTGTACTTTTACTCAAGTACATTCTAATTCCGAACTTCAACTTGTGTTGATACTTTTACTTTTACGTAAATCAATAAAAGGAATGGCTCCCTATACTGCGAACCGGATCCCATCGTTCATTTCAAAGAGCCGTTCAAAAGACGTGATTCGTTTGCGAGCGTCCCACAGGGGCGTCACAAGGGGTAGGAAAGTGGGACTGAGTTACCAGGGCCCAAGGTGGAGGGGCCCTAGTAACTTTATCTATCGTCCAATGTAATTGTGATGTCCATGACAAATAAATAAAACATAACATAACATAAAGTGCACGACTTGTGCACAAAACGAGTGCCGCGCTGCGAGCTTGTATATCTGCTATTTTTCAATAGTTAACACTCATGGGGGGCCCGCAGTGAATCCTTGTGAATCCCAGGGCCCAGAATTTGGTGTGACGCCCCTGGCGTCCCATCTCTACTCTCTCTGCCAAACTGTGTGTTGCATGCTTCAGAGGGCCACGACGGCGCATCTCACAGCCAGTTTCCTTACAAGGAGCCACTCCACTTTAGTGAAACATAAACGTCTGTGATCCCAGTAAACAGAAACAGTGTTTTTATAGCCCTGCCGCTACGCCCGCTCACCTGCCTGAGCGGGGGCGGCCGGCGGAACAGTACACTGACTGACTGGGCCCTCTGAGGGGAGGGAGCACGCACGTGCACACATAGACATCAAATAGTCTGAGCATTTTGTGCACAAGTCGTGCACTTTATGTTATGTTATGTTTTATTTATTTGTCATGGACATCACAATTACATTGGAAGAACCAGATGCATTGATGTAAGTGTCAGCGGTGCAGCGCTATGAGCTTGTATATCTGCTATTTTTCAATAGCTAAAGTATAAAATAATTCCAGGCCCCCTCCACCTTGAGCCCTAGTAACTCAGCCCCACTTTCCCCCCCCCCCTTGTGACGCCCCTGAGTGTCAGAGAGCGCAGCAGAGAAGAGAACCGACTGTTACCTTTGTCTTTATTCTTCTCTTTCGCCAAGGAGTCCAGCTTCCGCCTCAGCGACTTTTTCCGCTTCTGCCCGTCTGCAGGGAGCACAAAGAAAGAAAGACACAGAGAAAATGACATCAAACAAAGCGTATTACTCATAATACGCCATGCCAACTGATTACGTTTGATATATCTGATGAGATTATGTGAACCGTGCGAGCATAAACACACGGCGAAGGGAGTCGAAATGAACTCGACGTGAACTCGCGTCGGTTTTTATTGCAGTGAGAAAGCACTGGCCACTGAACGGACCCCCACATCAAGATGACACATACACATACTTAATGTGTCTCAAAGGTTCAAGGTTCAAGGTTGTACTTTATTGTTATGTCTTTTGTACAGGTACATGAGAGAAAATGCCTCTCCATACTTCGACCGAAATGTTCGTGAGTTGGTGTTTTCAGACGTGCAAATTTCCGAACTCTCGTTTGGTGGTCCAATGCTTTTCAGAAGTCCCGAGGGATATAAATGTATGGTAGAAAAGGACCTTTTGACCGAAAACGGGCGGGTTTCGGTCAAAGTATGGACAGGCCTTAAAACGTATGTTTTTGTTCGCTTCCTTTCAGACAATGCAGTGGTATATATATAAAAATAACAGCAAAACAACAACAAAAAAAACACATCACATCTAAAGATTAAATAATAAGTAATAAGTAATAATGGCTTAGGAAAGAAAGAGTGCAAAAGGCAAAAGAGCAAAGAGAATGTAAAAAGCATCCTCAGCTGTACATGTGCATAAAGTTTGGTATATTGTTTACACCCATGACATTATTTTTCCTTAGTAGCTACTGTACTATAACCTTTTGTAAACAACTTCACAGTGTGTTCTATTGTGCAACAGGTTGGTATAATTAAAAACTTCACTGTATATATATATATATATATTTATGTACAGTATCTGTTATGTACTGTTGGAGAGGCGCGAGCATAATAGTGCAGGGAAGGGACTAGTGGGATTGGGGGATGGCGGGGGGGGGGGGGGGGGGGGGGGGGGGATTGACAGTTTGTTCATGTGCCTGATTGTTTGTGGAAAGAAGTTTTTTTGCAGTCTGTAACATCCAAAAAAATATTATTGATCTCAAGTCACTATGGCAGGGGTTTTCAAAGTGGGGTCCCCTGGACGGCAGTCCAGGGGTGCCGCGAGATAATTTGATAATATTTGGAATTTTTTTTTGGACACTTGAAAAAATATACAAAGTTATTTTCGGTCAGTTCTAAACCAAAATGGCTATTATCTCAACATTTTCCTCGCAACATAATCACTAAAATAATGGTCCCTGTCAGGGCAGAAGAAGTTTCAAATGTGTAGGTATTTTGGTAAAGCAAAGCCCTGCTTCATCATACAAGACTGTCGCACAAAGCTAGTGAAAACAGCCGATCTACAAGCACACAACGCCTCGCAATGCACATTTTATAAATGATAAATGAAAAACGAACGGTTTTGGACATACAAGGTTTCCACCCGACAACGACGATATGCTATAAATATAAAGTGCTGTGAGTGACATTTATAATGTAGGGGGTGCCTCAGATTAAAAAAAAATATTCATGGGGTGCCCTGAGACAAAATAGTTTAGGAACCCCTACACTATGGCATGAGTAATCAATAGAAAAAAAGTCATTTTGGGGGCCTTTAATCTCTTTGGCGAAAATGGCCCATCTACCAGCTCACAACGTGTCACGTTGCGAGTGACGTATTGTGAGCCAGTCCAACAGCCGTTTTCGGGGGAACGGCCGCCCATTTTTCCCTCTGACTTTGGCCTGAACTCTACAGTGTGCCACGGCGAATATCAACAATAATATCCACTTTCTATGGCCAGAAAAAGACCATCAAACCCATAAGCCTGGGCACTCGGTGCCGCGCTGCAAGCTTGTAGATCTCTGCGTGAAAAGTCGTGAAAATGTGTGCAAATCTTTGAATATGTACTTTTTGAGCGAACATTTGTAACTCAAATTTTGCTTCTGGGGGGTCCCTGGAACTAAATATTTTGAGATGGTGCTCCGTGGCCAAATACATAATAATTTTGGGGGTCCTTCACGTGAAAATATTTGAGCACCACTGACATAGAACCATAGGTTTTTCAAAAAAACCATAGAAGGATTTGAAATATCCAGATTCCAGACTGCACCAAATTTTCACGATTTTTTAAAAATATCAATAGTTAAAGCACAAAATGTGAGTGAATCCTTGTACCAGGGCCAGAATTTGGCGCGACAACCCCGAGCCTGGTTGTTTTGGTTCTGAAGTGTTTTTCCACTGCACATTATGATCACAAACAAACCCAGTTGGTAACTTGATCCAAAAAAAGGGGGGACTTAGAAACAACAACAGCTTGAGTTATCACGAACCCCGCTGTGAACCGTGCACAATCCACCTTACACGTGTTTAGGGATGGGACGATACGCGATATTATTATCACTTAAAGTTATACTATTTAACTTTTTTTATAAAACATATCTTAAAATTGTCCTAACTATTAAATCGCTAAAGTTTTAGAACCCCCACTCCGTTAATTTCAGCCCCAAAAGCCTTTTCTTTATATGTTTTCTACTTAGCCGTGACAGGGGCGGGATTTCCCTGCAAAAATTACGTCATCTGCATCATCCGTATACCTTGTGTATACGTTGGCCAATCACTTCGCGGATCATACACACATGATACACTACCGGCAAATCACAGCGTGCTCACAGTGTTTACGATGGTGAAGGATTCTTAACCTCTTACTCCCCAAATCCTGGTCAGAAAATTACGTTCTACCCCTCTACGGATTCGTATCGGTCGCGGTGGTTTGCGGCCCCGCTCCGGTGGTCCGCGGCGACTCCGTGCGAAAAACGGCCGAAAAAAGCAATACCGCTACTGAGCACTTGTTGAGCAACTTACACAGTATAGCAACCCTCCATAATTGGTAAAAGGTACTTATAATATACATACTTGATACAGTCTTTTGTATGTTATTGCCAAAAACAGTTAAATGTCGAAGCTCACAACGCGACACGTTGTGAGCTTGTATATCGGCAATTTTTTGGCAAAATATGTTCCACCCCAGGATAATGGATTTTGATTATCGCGATAATATTGTAAATCGCGATTTATTTTGTCACAATAATCGTGATATGACATTTTCATATCGCCCCATCCCTACACGTGTTACAGCACACAAAGGCGAATACGCAGGGTGTTGTTTTGCGCTATACAGGCTTGTGTCGGGGAGTGTTCTTAAGAAGAAGATGAGTGTGGTTTACTTTCTCAGCTGTCAACGTGATGAATGGCCCCTGAAATTGTTGATTTATGGGAAGGAAACGGTGGGAAGCCATGCGGCAGACGCAACCATCAAGGCCCTGGAATCATCGCTCCGCTTGAAAAGGAAAACCGTCTTGTCTTTGGCCAAAAAGTGTCTGGTGGTTCTGGAGTTTCTTTTTCTTTTCTTTTTCAGACGATCCCCGCCAAAACTAACCGAACAAAACACTTGGTACGGTCGGGTCCTTTCACACTGGTTCAAAACATGTTCTCTTGCCTTGACCCGTTTATCAACCTTACTTTTGAAGGAAAAACACACAGTGTGCAGCACTAAGAGTCCTATTATGGGCAGTGGCGGGAAACTGGGAATTTGTTACTTAAAGTGTTAGTTCACCTATTTTTGACATAAAGCTGTGTGAAATACTTGCCATTAAAATAGTGGTTACAAATGTATTAATTCATTACCAGAGTCCCGTGGTCAGAGTTCTGGTCAGTTTTAGATGAATATAAAGTAGTTCCGGTGATTTGGCAGTGGCTCATGGCCCAATCATTAAGAATAGATGAATCCACAAAACTAGCGTCATTTGTATTGTTGACCTATTTCTACCAAATAGACCAACTTTCGTTCAACTTTGACCCCTCTGTCACATGGTACTATTTTTTGTGTCCAGTATCACTACGCCGCTGCAACGTATTTCCTCAAAACAAGGTGCTTGCAGTCAGCTGATCAGAACGAAACCTCGCTCTATATGGTAGAAATAGGCCAACAATACAAATCTATTTTCAATGATTGGGCCACGCCAAATGGCCCCCACCCCATTGGAACTACTTAATATTCATTAGAAACTGACCAGAACTCTGACCACGGGACTCTTGTAATCAATTAATACATTTTAACCACTGTTTTAATGGCAAGTATTTCACACAGCTTTATGTCAAAAATAGGTGAACTAACACTTTAAGTTAAAGTACTGTATCAATGCTGCAATGTAGAAATACTCTGTTAGGGACGGGTGCACACACACCAAAATATGGTCGCCTGCGGATAAACTCTTTTTGTGCGCGGTTGACTAAAATCGAAGAGTGCGCTTTCTGTCCCAAAGACAGCGACGCGCCTGTCAGTCACTTCCAGAACCCGCCCCATTCCGCATTCGACTCACACGATTGGACAGAGGGGGAAAACCGGAGCTCCAGCATAAACGCAAGGTCGGCACGGCGCGCAGATATCTTCCACTGACATGAAAAAGTCCCCTTCCCATTGAAATGCATTGGCGGAACGCGGATTCCACTCTCGTAGGTATTTTGGTGTGTGTGCGCCCTAACAAGTAAAAGTTTGGAATTCAAACATGACTTGAGTAAAAGTATTGGTATGAAAATGTTTAAATTTAAGGTGCCAAAAGTAGAAAGTACTCATAATTCAGAATGGCACAAATTTAAGTTTTCAACTGAATAAAAATATTTTTAAAGTAGCAGATCTGCAAGCATCTCACAATGTGTTGCATCACGATGCATAATGAGCATCGCAAAGCATTATGAGCTTGTTGATTGGCTATTTTCAAATGGCTGAAATGTATATATAGGCTTGAAGTGGTTAATGTATTTTTTGTAGTAATAATGAAAATGCACAAAGTAACTAGTAACTAAAGTTTTCAAATAAGTGAGGGTATGAGCGTGACATCATCATCATACCCGGAAGTTATGCGTTATGCGGGAACGCCTACCTAAAAAAAAGAAAAAACTACTTTGTGGCCGTGACAGCCAATACATCCAAACAGAAAAGTCCTATCTGATTGCATTAAATGGACGTTAAACGACGTTAAACTCACTTTGCCACCTCACTTTAGTGGCGATTTCCATAAAGCCTCTTAATGCGCATTAAGCCTTATTCGCATACATTTTTTTATGGAAACACTTCAAAATTCGAATAAACTTTCTTTATCCGCAAAAACTTTTATCCGCTTGGAGGAGGTAGATTTTTAGGCTTTATCGAATTAACTAAATGCGCATTTGTGAATGGAAACGGGTCAGACAATAAATGCGAATACATTATGACGTTCTGGGTCCATATCGTCCTCCAACTTAACACTTTCCCTGCCGCTTAACGTCCATTGTATAGCGTTAGACCACAAAACAAACCGGTTGTTTGTACACACGGAGTGACACGGACGTGTGTAAATTCCTCCGTTTTTCACCTCCCGGAGTCAAGCCAACCCTTCCTCCTCACACAGTGTTGCCGCTGTTGCGTGCAAAAGTGGCCGATCTACAAGCTCACAGCAGCTCGCATCCGCGTCTCCGTGCCGCATTGTGAGCTTGCAGATCGGCCACCTTCCAGAGGACGCTGAAACTTGCAGGATGGGTGGTGCATCGATCGAGTCACAGCAGTCAGACGTGCCTCGGTTCGATCTGAAAAAATCATCCCAATCAACTGACGCGACCGGTCGCTAATTCGAATGACACCGCAGACTTTTTTGATAATTCGCTTCCTATTTCGAATAAGCTTATGGAAACATGGCTTTTGCACATGAATTGCCATTCTCTTTCTGCATGCGCATTGTAGTAAAAGTACAGCATTTGCCTCTGAGATGTAGTGGAGTAGAAGAAAAGGTATTGGAAATGGGAAATACTCAAGTAAAGTACAAATACCTAAAAATGGTACTTAAGTGAAGTACTTGAGTAAATGTACTTAGTTTGCTAAGTACTTAGTACTTAGTACTTACTTTACACCACTGATTATGGATTTGTGAAAGAGTGTGAAAGGACCCCTCGATGGAGCCCAACTTGATTTGGCCGCTGTGGCGACCCCGAAGGTCGCCGACTCGGGCGCCCTAGCTAAATCATTAGAGCATGCCCTGAGCTACATCTGTGCAAAATTTGGCACTTTTAGACTGATTAGCACGAAATATCACTAACACCCCCGACAAATTGTGGTGGAGATGCAGCTGTGGACCAGAGAGAGAGAGAGAGAGAGAGGAGGGGACGACACTAGAACTGGGAAAATATTGGTGTGTGAAAGAGAAACATTAGGAGAGAACGTGAGAGGGTGGGAGAGAGAAAGAACGAAGCAGATGGAATGAACCAGGGGCGTCAATTTATTGGGTATGGCAGGGGTATGCAGCCATACCCTGGGTGGAAAATAAAAGTTACTTTAAAATATAAATCCATCGAATGTCTCTTTGTCTATCTGTTCTGGTAATTATGTTGTTAAATTACAGTAAAAAAAAAAAAACATACAAATGCAAAACGAAACAAAATGGTCACTTCAACAAAGTATTATAATTATATTCTCCACACTTGTAATTCCCCTAATCTTGACAAAATGGTATATTCCCAGGTTTCCGCAGGTCAGCTGCACAGGTGCAATTCATATTATTGTTAACTAGCCCTTACCCGTTCAAAGATATGAGCTCCAAAAATGATGTGCAGTGTGTGGGTTATGGGATGTGCACTGTGCATACAGTATATGAGGGATGGAAAGTAACTTTAACTGGTGCTTGCATGATAATATGTAGGAGCATCAATGTAAGAAATACCCGTTTCGTTTAATGGCTACCCCCCCCAGCCCACCCACCCACCCGCCTGCGCACACACCCCGCCTGCCTGCACACACACACACACACACACACACACACACACACACACACACACACACACACACACACACACACACACACACACACACACAGAGAGCTGGTTAAACATTTTGCCTCAAGCTAGATGCAGAATAGATGTGCCTCATGCTAGATGCAGAATAGATAGTAGATACACCATAAAAATGCTAATATACAGCATACGATTTGTGAAAGTGACAAACAGGCTTCACAGTTATGTCAGGTGTGTTCATATGCTAATGGTGATGCGATTTCAGATCAATTGCTCCAGCCACTGAGGAGAAACGCTGTTTCAGACTGTGGCACGTTTACTAATATGCCAAGTTTAGCTGCACTTGAACAACCATTCCAGCGGCCATATCCAACCCAAGAAACCGTAGAAATGTACTTCTCTAGAATGTACGTCTAATGTATGTCTAAATAAATGTATCATGCCTGTTGCTAAGGCTTCGCGCGCGTGCAAGGACACCAGTCATGTTGCCATACCTTAGCTTTTTCTGAACTGACACCACTGGAATGAACGACAGAAAGGAGGCCAGAGGAGCGAGCGAGCGAGCGATGCGAGCGAGAGCGCGTGAGGAGAGAGAGATAGGAAATGGTTTGGATTTTTTTGACGGACGGAGCGGAGGGCTCTCATAGCTTGATGGAAATCCCCCAGACCTCCAGACCTTCCCCATGGCTGTTCACGTCCAAGCACTCATGAAATCATCCAGCAAACCTTTTGGCTCTCTCTCCCAGGGGTGTCACACCCAGATTCTGGGGCCCTGGGTACAAGGATTCACTGCGGGCCCACCCCGCACAATTATTTTGTGCGGGGTGGCTATTGAAAACTCGCAGATATACAAGTGAAAATGTGTGCAAGTCTTTGAATATTTCAAATCCTTCTAAGTTTAAATATATATCTATATATATATATATATATATATATATATGTTTCTATGTCAGTGGCGCGAAACACTTTTCACGTGAAGGACCCCCAAAATGATATGCATTTTGCCGCAGACCGGACAAGTCTCCTAGCCGGTACAAAACCTCTATGAGAGTAAAATGTCTTTTTGTTTACAGGGTTGCAGATTCTGGTCAGTATCAGGAAAGAAGGGGATATCCGCACTCTCTGAAGTAGACCGTTGAAGTTGGCCGCATACCCCCCCCCCCCCCCCATCTCAAAATATGTAGTTCCAGGAACCCCTCAGAAGCAAAATATTAGTTACAAAATGTTCGCTTAAAAAATACATATATTAAAAGATTTTTCGCACATTTTCACGACTGTTCAAAAAATAGCAGATCTACAAGGTTGCCGCGCTGTGAGCTTGTGTATCTGCTATTTTTCAATAGTTAAAGTATAAAATAATTAAGGCCCCTCCACCTTGGGCCCTAGTAACTCAGTCCCCCCCCCCCCCCCTCCTTGTGACGCCCCTGCTCTCTCTCTCTCTCTCTCTCTCTCTCTCTCTCTCTCTCTCTCTCTCTCTCTCTCTCTCTCTCTCTCTCTCTCCTCTCTCTCCTCTCTCCTCTCTCTCTCCTCTCTCTCTCTCTCTCTCCTCTCTCTCTCTCTCTCTCTCACACACACTCATCACCACTTCTCTCGTCCCGCTCTCAAACCTTGTGACCTCTTTCTTTCTTTCTTTGTGTGTGTGTGTATGTGCGTGCGTGCGTGCATGGAACGTGCGCGTGTGCGTCGACCCTTGGAGAAACTTCGGCAACCTGACCTCAAGGCACACAGATAAATATCAGAGCCGGCGGACTATAACAAAAAACACAAATACAGGCGCGCGCGCACGCGCACACACACGCTGAAATATTCCCCTCGCTAGCACAAGGCGGGTGTCAGGGGGCTCTGGAATTCATAAGCAACACAGACAAGTAAGTATTAAATCATGCCGCGGAGCAGTTTAACCTTCTGCAGGAATGCAAGGCCCTGGCTAATATATACAGTCCAGGCCCGCCAGCCTGCACTACATACTATATATACTGACTGCTGCTGCACCAGCACACACTCTGCTAGGCTAGTACTTCTAGAGCAAGCTTCTTCAACAGGGGGGTCCGGGGAACCCCCCTAGGGGGTAGTTACTGCCGGAGGTCCTCCAAATCTTTGTGTGATAGAAACTTTTTTTATCTTAACGATTTGAGCCCTAGCGTCCATATTCTGAGAACTTTAGCGGAAAATATCTTGTGAAACTACCCAACAGAACCTGTGCGAGGAGGAGAAAACACGACTTCATAAAACGAATTTTAAAACAAGCTGTTCTAGGGGTAAAAATATTATAGAATCTGCAATAGAATCCACCCTAACCGCGTACAAAGTACAAGTCTTCTACCAAAAAGGTGTCAGAGATTAGTAACGAGGGTCCAACGTTCTCCTCCTCCCCAGCACTGAGCCCTTTTAGCAGACATCTCCTGCTGTCTTTCCCCTAGAAACACCGGAGCATGCACGCACTGAAGTCCGCGGCTCATACACTCTGTGTGTACTGTGTAGCCAGTGTGTGTGTGTGTGTGTGTGTCAGAGACGTGTGTGTGTGCGCACGTGTGTGTGTACACACACACGCGCGCTGCGCGCTGGCGCACACACACACACTACAGTAGCTCTCGAAAATAGCCGTGCGGTGCGGCGCTACAAGATAACAACAACGCGTCACGTTGTGCACGGCACCGCACGACGGACGAAGTATACATTCACTACTTACTGATACGACTCCTTTTCAGACTGTTTGGAGAAAGACCACGTGACCTACTGTATCATAATGTTAAACTTCTGGGCATGTCAGCCGGTCTTTAACACTGGACGCCATAAACGTCTATTACGTCTTTGATCCTTAGTGCCATAAACGTCTTTTACGTCTTTTTAATTAATCAAAAGTTTTATAATTTTTTCATAATTGTAATTTCAAAAAAATCGCTCTAGAAGTTAGCCATGAGCCTCCGTGACCGGAGCGATACGGCCGATTTGACTGTAGCACCAGTGTAACACAGTCCGACGGGAAATCGGTATAACCAAACATTGGTTCCGGCCGTTTAAATGTTATCTTAAAACGTTCGTTTATACACTTCCCGTGCTTCCCTGACGAACTATAAGTACTCCAAAAACTCAGAAAATTCACGGGAAACCAGCGGTGCCATCCATTTGGCGATTGCTATCCTTGATCGCGATCGCCAGGGCTCTAAAGTGTA
Source organism: Nannobrachium achirus (assembly GCF_963921795.1). Classification (NCBI taxonomy): domain Eukaryota; kingdom Metazoa; phylum Chordata; class Actinopteri; order Myctophiformes; family Myctophidae; genus Nannobrachium; species Nannobrachium achirus. The sequence goes on from NC_137831.1 coordinate 16,551,886, forward strand.
TAGCATGCTAGCTAAAAGGCCTGGCCAAAATGTAAACAACAAGGCCCAAACCAAAAAAAAGATGGACGTCTTCTTCCTTCTTCTGTTAGTTGATCAGATAGTAGGAGACCACCACCTGGTGGTTTTCACATGCCATTGCACTCCAGTTTACACACAGGCCCAGAGACAGCATTCACATATGATGATGATCAAGACATCTTACACATGTTCTATTGAAGCCCAAATCTAATGATAGGATATATATATATATATAAATATACATGTTTTCCTTTGTAAGAGGGGTAGTGTGGCTTTCGATAGAAGCATAGATTTATATATGTAATTTAAGTACAAAATATGATTTTGGCCCCCATAAAAAGGCAAAATTAAACAAAATGGCTGGCACCAGTTTTGTAGATTTTTAATCAAGGATGGCATTCAGTGAGTTAAGTAATGCACTTAAGTACACTTTTATTTGCACTTTAAGCCCTTTGCACACAGGACAGTTGTGTTTCTTTCGTTTGCTGCATGAATAAAACACATTGGATTTGGTGTGCAATGCTGTGCGGAATCGGCGCTGCGGATCCCAAAAGGAGTCATAAAAGGAGTGATGAGTTTTTTACCGCATGCGACAAGACGCACAATCGGACTGGGTTCGATCGAGAAAAAAACGCACGGCCGCAGCCACTTGTCGCACGGCTAATTCGGATCCGGTGTGCATGAGGTCATAGAGAATCATTGTTTTCTTTAAAAAAAAAAAAATTGTCTGTTTTATCCATGCGGATAAACGCGCCTGTGTGCAAAGACCTTTACTTGAGCATTTCCAATTTTCAATGACTACGCAATGACTGCGTAGGCAATGCTGGAACAGAGGGACAGACTGGACAGATTGATCAGGCTGGCCGGCTGGCGAGGTGACAGTGTCTGAACTTGACTCCGCGGCGGCAGTGGCAGAGACATGTCGGCTAAGACGGTATTCTGTATGGTGCCAGCCGCCCACGCAGCCTTGTCGATCACAGAAGTGTTAGTAGCAGAGGCAGAGTTAAGACCTCCTTTATGCCAATTTCCTTCGGGATTAATAAAGTATCTAACTATCTAGCTGTATATCCATTCAACCCACACTGTAATGACGAAGAGGTGCCTTTCCCAAACCTGATACACAAAGCCCCTTTTCGACTGCAGCTATAGCACCACACTACACGACACTACACCGAACCACACCGCACCACATAAAAATATCTACATTTTCCATTACACAAAAGTACCCCTATTGGTAAGAAACAATTAAGTATTAATAGGCCTATATTAATATGATAATTATAATACACTTATTTATTTATAACAGTGATTTATAACACAATAGAATCTATTATCGTGTATTACAACTATATCCTGGTGGTCTAAATGAAAAGTCAGTGAGTGATCAGTCAGCATGAAGTGTTTGGCCCTGTTTGGCCTAGCTCAGACCTACTCTAGATTGGATAAGTTTTTAGTACCACGTTTAGTACCACTTTCACACCACTCTACCCAGGTCCTTGTAGTGGAAAACCTGGCACAAGTGGGCGGTGTGGAGTGATGTGGTGTTGGGCCATGTCAGTGGAAAAGGGGCTATAGAGAGGGTGATAACTAAGTAAAAAATATATATAATAATAAAACAAAATCTAAAGTGGACTTGAAGTGGACTTGAGCCATGCGAGGCAATATTATTATCACAGTCAGAATATCAATTTTTAACTGCTAACATGGCTTTAATAATATTACGTAAACATCAATAGCCAATTGGGTTAGCTCAATGGTAATAATGTCAGCACTTGTGCAAGGAACCGGTTTCATTATGTTGAAGAGGAAAGTTACAACTTTAATAGATTTTTCTTGACATAATTCCAAGGATAGCGTTCATCTATCAAGCAACCTGTGAGAAATCTCTCTTAACTGTGGTAGCTGCCTACAGTACGTCTCTGATAGGGGCTTCCCGTGCTAGAGCGTTCTATTTCTTTCTCAGATTTATTATTTATACGTACTGGCGGGGTGACTGACCTCAGCCGCCGGGGTAAAGGGACGAGTCGCGTGCCTTTAAGAGAGGAGGCCGGCCAGATGCCCCGTTAAACAGGAAGTAAGCCATCCCGATGTGAACGGTGGTTTACATCTCAAATCATGTGTTGTTACAGCTCCCCTAAACAGAGGCCAAACAGACGACCTCCTTTAAAACACACTGGACGCCACCAGGATAAGAGGAAGATACATAAGGGTCTATTTTATGAGTCTGCTTGAAAGTTATGTTTCTGTTAGTTATTTGGGGGGGGGTCTATTCGAGCCTTTATTTGATAGGAGCAGCGGAGAGAGACTGGAAACATGGAGAAAGTCAGTGGGGGGTAAATGGTCCAGCTGGCCAAGAATACAGCAGGGCACTCTAGTGTGGTTGCTTAACCCTGGTAATTGACATTATCGAAACGAAGCGGATAAAAGCGCCAAACTTTTTTTTAGGCTTCTTTAGGACCTAACGATGGATTTTAGCCTTGGGTACCAAACTTTATTTTGAAAATTACCCATAGAATTATCCATATCAAGTTGGGCTCCCATCGACTTTCTATACAGGAGGAAAATACCCAGAAAAAGATCTGCTTTAAAGTAGGATGTGAGGGGTCTGACTAGGGGTTTGTCATGATGCTGAATCCATTGCAAGCATTTGTTTTGCGCAAAAAAACTTTCCTTGGGCTAAAAAATGGCATGTTGTTGCAGTCAACAACATGCAGATACTTAGTTTAGTGATACTTACCGACCTCCAAGCTCACAACGCGTCGTGCTGCGACGTGTTGTGAGCTTGGAGGTTGGCTAATTTCGATATTTCCAGCAAAAGGCCCTTTTAGAAATCTCAGCCCCTGCCTCTCTAACATTCTCTGCACGTCCCTGACGCGCACACATGCTCGCGCGCACAGCGCTTCCAGCGTCCTAGATACCTTTGGGCATGGTGTTCTGGCAGCCCATGTCACACATTTTTACCAATTCATTTCCAAAACTTTTCCAAAACTTTTACAGAATATTTAACCCAATTTCCAGGACTATATAACAATAATTCAGCTCAATAACAGGTCGCTTACTCCTATGCGCAATGCCCAAAGACAGGCCGTGACCCCCGAAATAATCATGTTTTAACTGGGGACCCCGGCACCCTGACGAGCACTAAGAGTTGAGGAATTTTGTATAACACGGTTCTATTGTGAGGCGTTGTGAGCATGTAGATCGGCTATTTTCACAATTTCTGTCTCTAATATTTGACAATTTGGCCCATGTTTAATTTGTCATTTCAGAGTAGAGTTCTCAACGGGCCTGAAAATTAAGGCCCTAACTGGGCCCGAGTGGGCCGACCCGAAGCCCGGCCCGACCCTAACAATTATCATCATTTTCGGCCCGAAAACCCGAAAGAGAGAGAGAGAGAGAGAGAGAGAAAAAAAAAACGTCGCCAGTAGGCAGCTGGCAGCGCCAGTGCCTCAAATTACAACAGTGAGAGAACGGACATATAATAGTTGGCGAAATGGCAACTTCACATGTTAAATTGTTCATGAAACATGCAAGGTTCTGCACAAAATGTGCTAACGTTAAATCCCTGTTGTTGTCAACAGTCAATCTCAATCATACAGCTCTCATCCTCCCTCTCCCTGCCGTTGTCGCTGCCTGCGTGATTTATGTTTCGTCCTTTCAACGGTCAGGCATCAAACGCAGGCTCGGCAGATCTATAAACCCAAAACGTGTTCATCTGGCTTGCATTCTGGGCTTGCAGATCTGTTGTTTAGTGCGCGACACCACCTGATCACCATGCTTAAACATATACAACTTAGGCACGTAATAACGGCGCGCTGCGGCTGTAAACCCTTTAATATAAATGCACACAGCAGCAGCAAAGGACACTTGATTAACCAGAAAGCATAATGGAATTAATAATATCTTACCAGCCGAGATGATCGTCTCTAAGGTAAGAGGATGTCAACGTATGGTGCTTTTAGGTTGGTCATGTTGATGTTGTTGTTAATACAATCCTCTTAAGTCCTTGTCAATAATATCCAGGTTGGTTCCGCTTTGAATGTACTTTTCTTGGATTTATAACTTATTACAAACTTGTAAAACTGCCTGCTGCCTTTTAATTTAACATGCAGCTCCAAACTTTCATCGTAGCCGCTCGATCACACAGAGCTAACGCTGACTCGCTGCCTGTGACAGACTTCCGTATATCCAAAGGTTTCGATTGTGACGTCATCACAACAACCAGACTGCTCTATGAGACTGATAGACTATACTTCCGTATGCGTCACCGATTATCCTTGGTCCATTGGTTAGGAACTTAGGCAGGTTTCAGTGCTGCGCTGAAGACAGGCAGACAGCGTATGCGCCTGTTCTCTGTTGCTTGAGTGACGGAGCCCGGAGCCCGGCCCGGCCCGACTAATTATTATAATTTTTGGGCCCGGCTCGGCCCGATAACGTCGGGTCGGGTCGGGTAGGGTCGGGTTCGGGCCGAATTTGAGAACTCTATTTCAGAGGTATTAACAAAATCAATAACCAAAGACAATGCATAGCTATTTTTTTCCAGGACCTTCCAGGACCCTTGATCAATTCCAAAACTTTTCCAGTACTGGAAAAATATTTTTCTAATTTCAAAACATTTCCAGGAATATCATGACCGTGGGAACCCTGTATACCAGGGATGTCAAACATACGGCCCGCGGGCCGCATCCGGCCCGCGAGATGATTCAATCCGGCCTCAGTCTTGTAGAGCATACATTTCTGAGCATTTAGGAAAAAAAAGTAAGTCTCTAGCCCATTCCTGTCAAGAGTTATGATTTTTTTTAAAGAAGTAACCAACTAATGCTCTCTGCAGTCTAGCTTTCTCTCCCCTCAATCAGCCACCAGGTGCTGGCAATTGAGTTGATTGATTGGAATGTTAAGTGATCAGCAATCTCTCTCTCTGAAGATGACAGCATTGCTAGGAATGGGGGGGAGGGTGGATCTGGCTATGAATATACCTGAACATACCTGCAATATCCGAACTCTACTCAAAGATTACACATATTAGGCATGAAAATTAATGTTGTTAAGAAAATAACTTATTTTTCAAAACTTTGAAAAATAATAATATTAAGTTTTATTATTCACAGATATTTTCTGAATATTCCATTATTGTTCATTACTCAAAATAAAATGAAATAAAAAATAATTATTCTATTATCAAATGATTTATTCTAATTGGCACTTAAACAAATAGCATTTCTCGTACCAAATGTCTTGTAGGCTGCAACTGTAACACCAATAATGAAAGTAGCTATTTTACTTAATAATGAACACGATTTGGAAAATGATATACTGCTATACTGCTAGCTATAGCAGTGACTGAGACAACAGGAAAAAAACAAAAACGAAAACAGAGCGCGAGTGTGCATGCCATCCGATCCGCGGCTGGTTATACCATTGCGGCCCTCATCAAGTCACCTTTCGTCCAATGCGGCCCTCACCCCAAAATGAGTTTGACAAGCCTGCTGTATACAGTACCTGTACCTTTAGGCATGGTGATCTGGCAGCCCAGGTCGTGGTCCTGGTGCAGCCGGCTGTAGGCCACCTCCATCAGCCTGACTCTCTCCAGCTCCGACAGGCTCTGGACGGCCACGGGCATCAGACGCACGCTCCGGCCCGACAGGCTGCTCCAGGTGAAGTCACCCTGCAATGGTGGGGAGGAGAGGAGAGGTTAGGGATTAGGGATGGGACCACCATATGACAATTTCATATCACGATTATTGTGACAAAAGAAATAGCGATTTACGATACTATCGCGATAATCAAAATCCATTATCCGGGGGAAGGACATTTGGACAACGCAACGAGTTGTCCAGCGTTGGATGGATGGACGGTAGGGCATTCACCAAATATTCGAATATCAAATATTCGCTTATTTTATTTTTATTTTTATAGTTTTCTCTTTAAAAAATATATAGTTTATAAAGCTTGGCTAGATAGGAAGTCAGAAGAATGAGTTGTCAATGCACCTGGTGGATGAATTTGTTAATGCTCTATACCAGGGTTTCTCAAACCTTTTTAGGCCGTGACCCCCAAAATAAACATATTTGAACTGGGGACCCCCACCCTGACAAGCACTTGGAATTGTAGGTATGTGACTCGGTTCCACAGATAAATATTGTGAAAATTATTTTTCACAATGTTCGCCTCTTCCTTACATAATATTTGACAGTTTGGCCAGTCCTGTTGAATATTTGACTATTCGAATACTTTGAGGTCGAATTATTCGAATACTAAAAATCACTATTCGTGAATGCCCTAAAGGACGGACAGATGGACAGATGAATGGATGGATGGATTGAGAAACGTATAAATCGCATCGCAATATTGTTGTTGACCAAATATCTTGACTGATATCGTGGCGATACTATCGACCATGCATGTCATGAGCTTGTCGATCGGCTATTTTAAAATGCAACTAGTGATGCATTTTGCATCATATGACGCAGCATGATGCATCATTTGATGCAAAATGCATCACTATATAGTCATGCTGAAATACTAAAATATCTCAAAACACAGATTGAACACAAAAAATAAATCTGTGTTGTGTTGATCGTGTCCCAAACAACAATAAAATAAGATCTGGTTGTCCCAGAGGTGAAGTGGGCCTTTAAGGCAGTGATGGGCAACTTTGATGATGGTGAGGGCCACTATATTTCCACCTTCACTCCAGAGGGCCACATTGCGTATTGCTACGTCATACTTTGTCATTCTAGTATCGCATACAGTAGAAGCAAAAATAGCAGATCTACAAGCTTGTAGATCGGCTATTTTTGCTTCTTTTGAATTGGAATCCTGAATTCTTTTTTGTTATTTCTTAATTGGAATCCTGAAATGTAACATTTTGATTTAATTTCAAACGCATTTAGTTATATACTCATGTTAACTTTATGAACCTAAATACAAATACATTGGACATAAAAGACATTTTAATACTACAGTACTACATTAAGCTACTAATATAGACTGACAGAATTAAAGCAGGTCATGTTTGGAATTGAAACGGCTATCAATAATAATATTCAGTATTCCGGTATTAAACTGCGGGCCGCATTAAGTGAAGGTGGGGGCTGTGTGTGGCCCCCCGGGCCGCCAGTTGCCCATATGACATAAGGTGACTAAAACTAGAGAAAGACAACGCTATACGCCACATCACGCATTACGACCCCAGGCGACGTCTACTATCTGGTCTCACTAGATCAGGGGTGGGCAACTTTGATGATGGAGAGGGCCACTGCATTTTCACACTCACTCCAGAGGGCCACAATGCATATACATATCAAAAATAGATGATCTACAAGCTCAAAACGCGTCGCACTGCGACGTGTTTTGAGCTTGTAGATCGGCTATTTTTGCTATTTTTGAAGTGGAATCCTGAAAAGTTACTTTTTTATTGTATTTTATTTGTTCATTTCAAATGCATTTATATGTTCTTATGTTAACTTTATGAACTGAAATACAAATACATTGGACATGAAAGATACAATAACATTTTAATACTAGTCATTAAGCTACTAATATAGACTGAAGCAATTAAAGCCGGTCATTTTTTTCCATGTTTGCAATTGTAACAGCTGAAATCAATAATATATCAGTACTCGAATATCAACCTGCGGGCCGCATTAAGTGAAGGTGGGGGCCGCATGTGGCACCCGGGCCGCCAGTTGCCCATGTATGCACTAGATCAATATAATGCTAATAAAGACGTGTGCCTCGCATATGACAGGAAACGACTGTGGTGTCCTGTCCTCCCAAAGAGCAACTGAGGACATGCGAGCAGTAAAAAAAAAAAAAGAAAGAAAAAAAAAAAACACATCCTTGCAGCCTGATGGGTTTGCAGTGTGGCGGTCCCTATACAATGAGCTCACAGCAGACAGAATGTACAGGAGAACATATGGACCGGAGTCTGGACAGGACTGGCAGGCAGCCTGATGCATAGTTTACAGTCTTAACCCTTAAGTTCTGTTCGGGTCATTTTGACCCGTTTTACATTTTCATTTGAAAAAAAAAGGTAGAAGTTTAAATTTTTTCCACCTGAAACTCACTGGCCT